>NC_090725.1:286656955-286816955 GCF_036898095.1 Palaemon carinicauda
TCACGCTTCATAGTCCTCAGCCATTTAGGCCTAGGTCTTCCAGCTTTTTTTTTTTTTTTTTTTTGTGCCTTGCGGACAATGCTCTCATTTTCAAGGTAATTGCCCCAGATTGAGTACTTTTGGTCGATTTAAGGAAATTTCTAGGGTAATGGTACTTTCAAAGTAATTTTAAGGTAACATTTTTCATCAGGCAATCTTTTGATTATAGAGTAACATTGCGTATTTAAAATTTATCTTTCAGATTTGTCACAAAATAGAGAGCTTTCGATAATCACGATAAAATTGTTTTGTGTTTTATGAGTTTACTTTAGCATTTAAGGTAATTTTCCCAACTTTGAGGTAATTTCTGAGGCAATCCCTCGAACATCATATGAGAGCCTTGCTTGTGGATCCCAAGGTAATTTCTCTAAATTTGAGGTAAATTTCTGAGGTAATCCCTCAAACATCATACGAGAGCCCTGCTTGTGATCTAGATTTCAAGGTAATTTCTCTAAATTTGAAGTAATTTCTGAGGTAATCCCTCAAACATCATATGAGAGTCCTGCTTGTGATCTAGATTCCAAGGTAATTTCTCTAAATTTTAAGTAATTTCTGAGGTAATCCCTCGAACATCATATGAGAGCCTTGCTTGTGGATCCCAAGGTAATTTCTCTAAATATAAGGAAATTTCTGAGGTAATCCCTCAAACATCATATGAGAGCCTTGCTTGTTATCTAGATCCCAAGGTAATTTCTCTAAATTTGAGGTAAATTTCTGAGGTAATCCCTCAAACATCATATGAGAGCCTTGCTTGTGGATCCCAAGGTAATTTCTCCAAATTTGAGGTAAATTTCTGAGGCAATCCCTCAAACATCATATGAGAGCCTTGCTTGTGATCTAGATTCCAAGGTGATTTCTCTAAATTTGAGGTAAATTTCTGAGGTAATCCCTCAAACATCATATGAGAGCCCTGCTTGTGGATCCCAAGGTAATTTCTCTAAATTTGAGGTAAATTTCTGAGGTAATCCCTCAAACATCATATGAGAGTCCTGCTTGTTATCTAGATCCCAAGGTAATTTCTCTAAATTTGAGGTAAATTTCTGAGGTAATCCCTCAAACATCATATGAGAGCCCTGCTTGTGGATCCCTAGGTAATTTCTCTAAATTTGAAGTAATTTCTGAGGTAATCCCTCAAACATCATATGAGAGCCCTGCTTGTGATCTAGATTCCAAGGTGATTTCTCTAAATTTGAAGTAATTTCTGAGGCAATCCTTCAAACATCATATGAGAGTCCTGCTTGTGGATCCCAGTAACATTAAAATCCTTTGAACGAAAGGACAAATTCCCGAAGGCTCCGTTACATGTCTCCAACGCCTCGTTGGTGAAGGAGAGTGTGGACGGTCCTCGTGTGGGGGTTGACCACGAGCAGGAGAACGTTCAGTGGGTTTTCTGGATCTTCGGGAACACTTCTACCGTTCGCCGTTTTCAGGTGGAGTTTGGCTGCGACTGAACGAATAACCACTTTTCCATCTACCAGCTGAGGACTGAATAGATTATTATTATTATTATCATCATCATTATTGTTATTATTATTATTATTATTATTATTATTATTATTATTATTATTATTGTTGTTGTTGTTGTTGTTAATAATACTATCATTATTACTAATATTATTATTATTGTTATTATTATTATTATTGTTGTTGATGTTGTTGTTGTTGTTGTTGTTAATAATACTATTATCATCACAATTTTTATTATTATTAATATTATTATTATCATCATCATCATCATTATTATTATTATTATTGTTGTTGTTGTTGTTGTTGTTGTTAATAATACTATTATTATTACTATTTTTATTATTATTAATATTATTATTATTACCATCATCATCATTATTATTATTATTATTATTATTATTATTATTATCATTATTATTATTATTATTATTACTTGCTAAGCTACAACCCTAGTTGGAAAAGCAGGATGCTATAAGCCTAAGGACTCCCGCAGAAAATGATAGTCCAGTGAGGAAAGGAAACAAGAAAATGAATTAAAATAAGTCATGACAATGAAGCTAAGATATTTCATGAATAGAAACATTATATTAGAGATCCTTCATATATAAACTCTAAAAAAAGAGGAAAAGAAACAAGCAAGAGATAATTATATGTGTTTATAATGTTTCACAAACTTAGCCATCAATAATCTTTAATAGCGAAGGCCTTGGAATACATAGGATAAAATCAATTAAAAAAATTCCTTCCGCTGTCTTGGGTTAGAGTTCTCTTGCTTGAGGGTACTCTCGGGCACACTATTATGTCTTATTTCTCTTCCTCTTGTTTTGTTAATTTTTTTTTTATAGTTTATATAGGAAATGTTTATTTTGATATTTTTACTTGTCTTAAAATATTTAATTTTTCCTTATTTCCTTTCCTCACTGGGCTATTTTCCCGGTTGGAGGCCCTGGGATTATAACATCCTGCATTTCCAACTAGGGTCGTAGCTTAATAATAATAATAATAATAATAATAATAATAAAGTAAAAACGGAAGTAATATTTCTGATCTTTCTAACTTGTCTTGATTTAGGACAAACTTTAAAAGAATAAGGATCATATAATCTAATTCTGCATTTAATACTTTTGTATATAATTTCTTTGGCCAAAACTATCATAAAAGTATTAAAAATGGAAAAGAAAATATTACCTGATGAGATCCTTGTACAAGGCTTTTGTAACGGTGACATAATTATGAAAATTGTCTTCAAACTGGCAACATTCTCCTCCCAAGACCACTAATCTGAAAAGGAGGAAAAGAAGTTCTCTGCGCTCCTCTTCGCTGTACACCTTCCAGAACTCTCCTTCCTCTTGGACCAGGATCTGGAATGGTCAAATGGTAAAAAAACTGTATGATTTATAGGGGAGTATATTGACTTCAAGGATTGGGCCAGATCTACTAAAACAGAAGAAGAAGAAGAAATCTCTCTGTTCTCCACCATATTATTATTATAGGCCTGTTGTTAAGCCTCTGAACACTCAGCAGCAGTATATATATATATATATATATATATATATATATATATATATATATATATATATATATATATATATATATATATATATACTACTATCCAAGCTACAACCCTAGTTGGAAAAGCAAGATGCTATAAGCCCAGGGGTTCTAACAGGGAAAAATAGCCCAGTGAGGAAAGGAAATAAGGAAATAAATAAATGAATAGAACAAATTAACAATAAATCATTCTAAAATAAGTAACAACGTAACAACCGGCCTGAGATATGTTTCTTTCCCTATAAAACTAGAAGGTACTTTTTCGTTAATTTTACGTTTTATATAAGATAGAACTTCAAAAGTTCAAAGTTGGAGCAAATGCTTTTTTGTTAACCAGGCGGACATGAGTCTTTTTATAGTTTATTTATGACATATTTGTTTTTGATGTTGTTTATAGTTTATATGTGACATGTCTCTTTTGACATTGTTACTTTTTTTTAGAACGATTTATTGTTGATTTGTTCTCTTCATTTATTTATTTCCTTATTTCCTTTCCTCACTGGGCTATTTTTCCCTGTTGGAGCCCCTGGGCCTATAGCATCTTGCCCTGTTGGAGCCCCTGGGCCTATAGCATCTTGCTTTTCAAACTAGGATTGTAGCTTGGGTAGTAATAACAACAATAATAATAATAATAATAATAATAATAATAATAATAATAATAATAATAATAATAATAATAATAATAATAATAATAATAATAAAGAAGTTAGAACTCAAGTTGACTTTTGATCTACTTTGGACATGGCTAGATACTTTTAGTTCTTAGACCTAGTGTCTTTTACATCAGGGTTGTGTCTATATATGCTTGATCACATTTACAATTGTCGAGTGACCAGCAACTCAAAGATGATAACTTCTTCAATGTTTATACCAAAGTGTTCTCAAATAAATAAATTCCTAAGAAAATAATAAACAAAATAACATTGACCGATTTTAAGCCTTTGTGATTCCATTCTGGCCTGAAAAATCAATATAGTACCATTATGCAGAGACTAGCTGTAGTTGTAATGAATTGCTCCCAGTTAAAAAAAAAGGAAATAATTTGATTAATTTGATTGAGATCTGGAAATAACCTTTAGATTAATTCAAGACCTTACTGATGACCAAAATCAAGCCATGTTCCCCAAATATAATTCACTCTTTAGCTATGGTAAGCAGCTCTTCTAGGAGAAGGACACTCCAAAATCAAACCATTGTTCTCTATTCCTGGGTAGTGCCATAGCCTCTGTACCATGGTCTTACACTGCCTTGGGTTAGAGTTCTCTTGCTTGAGGGTACACTTGGGCACACTTTTCTATCTAGTTTCTCTTCCTCTTGTTCTGTTAAAGTTTTTATATTTTAAATAGGAAATATTTATTTTAATATTGTTACTATTCCTAAAATGTTCTATTTTTCCTTATCTCCTTATTTCCTTATTTCCTTTCCTCACTGGGCTATTTACCCTGTTGGGGCCCCTGGGCTTATAGCATCCTGCTTTTCCAACTAGGGTTGTAGCTTAGCATTTAATAATAATAATAATAATAATAATAATAATACTCGCATGTGACAATGTACTAAATGTTTCGCAATGTTTAACAGTACTAATTGTTACCTTCAAGTCTAATTTCTCTTCTCGCAGCATTTTATTATTATTATTATTATTATTATTATTATTATTATTATTATTATTATTATTATTATCCAAGCTACAACCCTAGTTGGAAAAGCAAGATGCTATAAGCCCAGGGGCTTCAACAGGGAAAAATAGCCCAGTGAGGAAAGGAAATAAGGAAATAAATAAATGATGAGAACAAATTAACAATAAATCATTCTAAAAAAAGTAACAACGTCAAAACAGACTAGTCATTTATAAACTATTAACATCAAAAACAAATATGTCATAAATAAACTATAAAAAGACTCATGTCTCCCTGGTCAACAAAAAAGCATTTGCTCCAACTTTGAACTTTTGAAGTTCTACTGATTCAACTACCCGATTAGGAAGATCATTCCACAACTTGGTCACAGCTGGAAGAAAACTTCTAGAGTACTGCGTAGTATTGAGCCTCGTGATGGAGAAGGCCTGGCTATTAGAATTAACTAGCTGCCTAGTATTACGAACAGTATAGAATTGTCCAGGGAGATCTGAATGTAAAGGATGGTCAGAGTTATGAAAAATCTTATGCAATATGCATAATGAACTAACAGTACTAATTGTTACCTTCAAGTCTAATTTCTCTTCTTGTAGCATTTGCAATGACAGTTTTATATAGATTAATTACATTGCCAAAAAAAATTGTAATAACTAAACAATATCATTCAACATATTAACCAGTGCTTCCAGAAAATATTTATTGTTAAAAAATCTTGCTAGAATTAGTAAGATGACGTTGTTCTTAGTGCCACATGGCTCATAGCCATCGTTCTACCCCTATTAATGCTATTTAATATCTTTTATATTTTCAAAAGAAAGAAAGATATAGCCAATTTATTATTATTATTATTATTATTATTATTATTATTATTATTATTATTATTATTATTATTATTATTATTATTTTTTATTATTATTACAATTATTTTTTATTATTATTATTATTATTATTATTATTATTATTATTATTATTGTTGTTGTTTTTGTTGGTGTTGTTGTTGTTGTTGTTGTTGATTTTGTATTTATTAATATTATTACAAATATTATTATTATTATTATTATTATTATTATTATTATTATTATTATTATTATTATTATTATTATTAATCTTGATATTATTATTATTATTAATAATAATAGTAACAATATTATTAATTCTATTATATAATGAACAGTACAGTAGTTATATAGAGTATAGGCCTATTTCAAATTCTGTTGGAATGATAAAATAGCAGTTTTAACAGTATGAATACATCGCCATTTTCAATGCTTTTCTTTGGCATGAAAAGAGATCTTGTTATATTGTATAAGAGATTCAGAATTGAAGAGTCCCAAATTCATGATGGTGTTTCACGGTCTTGGGTTAGAGTTCTCTTGCTTGAGGGTACACTCATACTATTCTATCTATTTCCTTATTTCCTTTCCTCACTGGAATATTTTCCCTATTGGCGTGGGCTTAAGCATCCTGCTTTTTCAATTAGGGTTGTAGCTTAGCCAATAATAATAATAATAATAATAATAATAATAATAATAATAATAATAATAATGATAATAATAATAATATCATTATTATTATTATTATTATTATTATTATTATTATTATTATTATTATTACATGCTAAGTTACAACCTTAGTTGGAAAAGCAGGATGCTATAAGCCCAGGGGCTCCAACAGAGAAAATAGCTCAGCGAGGAAAGGAAAAGAGGAAAATGAAATATTTCGGGAAGAGTAACAACATTAGAATAAGTATCTCCAATATAAACCATAAAAACTTTAACAAAACAATAGGAAGAGAAATAAGATAGAAGAGAACTCTAACCCAAGGCAGTGGAAGACCATGGTACAGAGGTTATGGCACTACCCAAGACTAGGGAACAATGGTTTGATTTTGGAGTGTCCTTCTCCTGGAAGAGCTGCTTACCATAGCTAAAGAGTCTCTTCTACCCTTACCAAGGGGAAAGTAGCCACTGAACAATTACAGTGCAGTAACGCAACCCCTTGAGTAAAGAAGAATCATTTGGTAATCTGTGTTGTCAGGTGTATGAGGACAGAGGAGAATATGTAAGGAATAGGCCAGACTATTCAGTGTATGCGTAGGCAAAGGGAAAGTACTGTAACCAGAGAGAAGGATCCAATGAAGGCTCAATACTACGCAGTACTCTAGAAGTTTTATTCCAGGTGTTACCAAGTTGTGGAATGATCTTCCTAATCGGGTAGTTGAATCAGTAGAACTTCAAAAGTTCAAAGTTGGAGCAAATGCTTTTTTGTTGACCAGGCGGAGATGAGTCTTTTTATAGTTTATTTATGACATATTTGTTTTTGATGTTGTTAATAGTTTATATATGACTTGTCTGTTTTGACGTTGTTACTTTTTTTAGAACGATTTATTGTTAATTTGTTCTCTTCATTTATTTATTTCCTTATTTCCTTTCCTCACTGGGCTATTTTTCCCTGTTGGAGCCCCTGGGCTTGTAGCATCTTGCTTTTCCAACTAGGGTTGTAGCTTGGATAGTAATAATAATAATAATAGTAATAATAATAATAATGTAGTACTGTCTGGCTAGTCAAAAGACCCCATAATAATGTACATTCGGAAAAAAGAAGATGAAAGAACAATGATACTAATCCAATAATTCTTACAATATACCTTCTTCAGGTTATCATCGAGGACGAGATCATCCTGGTATTCCTCAAAACAGCGGACTATCTCTCCATCTTCCCTCAGAACACCAACATCGTAAAGTCTCCTGAATATATCCATGGACGTCAATTCACACGGTATCCTTTCGATGTCTTCCACTCGGCTGCCATTACCTAAAAGAAGGTGAGGATGTAGATTAATCATAAGATATAGGCTATAAGCTTCATCATCTGCATATGCAACGAGCTTGTTTTCTAGGCCAAAGTACATGTGTGTATAGCATGAAATGTAATGGGCCGAGAAAACTACCCTTAGGGACACCAGATATCACAGTCATGCACTCACTATGATGCCTATTATTATTATTATTATTATTATTATTATTATTATTATTATTATTATTATTAGCTAAGCTACAACCCTAGTTGGAAAAGCAGGATGCTATAAGCCCAATGGCTCCAACATGGAAAAATATCCCAGTCAGGATAGGTAACAAGGAAATGAATAAACTACAAGAGAAGTAATGAAGAGTTAAAGTGAAATATTTTAACACCAGTAACAACATTAAAATAGATATTTCATAAATAAACGATAAACACTCATAAAAACAAGAAGAGAAAACGATAGAATAGTTTGCCCAAATGTACCCTCAAGCAAGAGAATTCCATTCCAAGACGGTGGAAGTTCATGATACAGTAGCTATTTTGTAATCACTTAACGTTTAAAGGCCACTCATCAATGGCAAGGGACAGTGATAATGCCGTAGCTGGACAATGCCCTAGAGACTGACCCCACATACATATGATAAGCGTCCATGCTCCCTCTCCACCCCAGATAGGACCAGTGAATGCCAGACACTGGCTGCTGATGACCTTGTAGGACAGGTAGACCTATAGGCTCCCCAAAACCCCCCACAAGGAGGGCAAAGTTGCAGACACTTTAAGAAACGATCAGACACTGGCTGCTGATGACCTTGTAGGTAAACCTATAGGCTTCCCAAAACCCCCCACAAGGATGGCAGAGTTGCAGACACTTTAAGAAACGATCAGACACTGGCTGCTGATGACCTTGTAGGTAGACCTATAGGTTCCCCAAAACGCCCCACAAGGATGTCAAAGTTGCGGACACTTTAAGAAACGATCAGATACTGGCTGCTGATGACCTTGTAGGTAGACCTATAGGCTTCCCAAAACCCCCCACAAGGATGGCAAAGTTGCAGACACTTTAAGAAACGATCAGACACTGGCTGCTGATGACCTTGTAGGTAGACCTATAGGCTTCCCAAAACCCCCCACAAGGATGGCAAAGTTGCAGACACTTTAAGAAACGATCAGACACTGGCTGCTGATGACCTTGTAGGTAGACCTATAAGCTCCCCAAAACCCCCACAAGGATGGCAAAGTTGCAGACACTTTAAGAAACGACCGAGTTTGAGCGTGGCTCGATCTCCTGTCCAGCAGATCACCAGACTTCCAATCTGGGGATCGTCTTCTTGCTATCCTGTCATCCTCTGTCATTCCTCCTTTTGACATCTGCAGCTGCCCCTCTCATCTTGACAGCCATCTCAGAAAGACAATGGTCTCTTTGAAGTCATATTACAATCTGATGAGTGAAGAAGTCGCGTATTGATATTATCAGATCCACATGTCGTGCAGAAACTATGTGTAATTTATGTGCACCAAAATATTGTATGTTACTCCATGTGTCTCGTTCGGCAACTGATCTAATTTTTTTTTAATGAGACATGTTATTGCATTCAGTGACTGACAGGCCTGGAGGCCTACCTGGCGTCTGGTGAGAAAGGTGGGAAATGGTATTGCGAGCAGTGACTGACAGGCCTGGAGGCCTACCTGGCATCTGGTAAGAAAGGAGAGAAATGGTATTGCAAGCAGTGACTGACAGGCCTGGAGGCCTACCTGGCGTCTGGTAAGAAAGGAGAGAAATGGTATTGCAAGCAGTGACTGACAGGCCTGGAGGCCTACCTGGCGTCTGGCGAGAAAGGTGAGAATTGGTATTGCAAGCAGTGACTGACAGGCCCGGAGGCCTACCTGGCGTCTGGTGAGAAAGGTGAGAAATGGTATTGCAAGCAGTGACTGACAGGCCTGGAGGCCTACCTGGCGTCTGGTGAGAAATGGTATTGCAAGCAGTGACTGACAGGCCCGGAGGCCTACCTGGCGTCTGGTGAGAAAGGTGAGAAATGGTATTGCAAGCAGTGACTGACAGGCCTGGAGGCCTACCTGGCGTCTGGTGAGAAATGGTATTGCAAGCAGTGACTGACAGGCCCGGAGGCCTACCTGGCGTCTGGTGAGAAAGGTGAGAAATGGTATTGCAAGCAGTGACTGACAGGCCTGGAGGCCTACCTGGCGTCTGGTGAGAAATGGTATTGCAAGCAGTGACTGACAGGCCCGGAGGCCTACCTGGCGTCTGGTGAGAAAGGTGAGAAATGGTATTGCAAGCAGTGACTGACAGGCCTGGAGGCCTACCTGGCGTCTGGTGAGAAATGGTATTGCAAGCAGTGACTGACAGGCCCGGAGGCCTACCTGGCGTCTGGTGAGAAAGGTGAGAAATGGTATCGCAAGCAGTGACTGACAGGCCTGGAGGCCTACCTGGCGTCTGGTGAGAAAGGTGAGAAATGGTATTGCAAGCAGTGACTGACAGGCCTGGAGGCCTACCTGGCGTCTGGTGAGAAATGGTATTGCAAGCAGTGACTGACAGGCCCGGAGGCCTACCTGGCGTCTGGTGAGAAAGGTGAGAAATGGTATTGCAAGCAGTGACTGACAGGCCTGGAGGCCTACCTGGCGTCTGGTGAGAAATGGTATTGCAAGCAGTGACTGACAGGCCCGGAGGCCTACCTGGCGTCTGGTGAGAAAGGTGAGAAATGGTATCGCAAGCAGTGACTGACAGGCCTGGAGGCCTACCTGGCGTCTGGTGAGAAAGGTGAGAAATGGTATTGCAAGCAGTGACTGACAGGCCCGGAGGCCTACCTGGCGTCTGGTGAGAAAGGTGAGAAATGGTATTGCAAGCAGTGACTGACAGGCCTGGAGGCCTACCTGGCGTCTGGTGAGAAATGGTATTGCAAGCAGTGACTGACAGGCCCGGAGGCCTACCTGGCGTCTGGTGAGAAAGGTGAGAAATGGTATCGCAAGCAGTGACTGACAGGCCCGGAGGCCTACCTGGCGTCTGGTGAGAAATGGTATTGCAAGCAGTGACTGACAGGCCCGGAGGCCTACCTGGCGTCTGGTGAGAAAGGTGAGAAATGGTATCGCAAGCAGTGACTGACAGGCCTGGAGGCCTACCTGGCGTCTGGTGAGAAATGGTATTGCAAGCAGTGACTGACAGGCCCGGAGGCCTACCTGGCGTCTGGTGAGAAAGGTGAGAAATGGTATCGCAAGCAGTGACTGACAGGCCCGGAGGCCTACCTGGCGTCTGGTGAGAAATGGTATTGCAAGCAGTGACTGACAGGCCCGGAGGCCTACCTGGCGTCTGGTGAGAAAGGTGAGAAATGGTATTGCAAGCAGTGACTGACAGGCCTGGAGGCCTACCTGGCGTCTGGTGAGAAATGGTATTGCAAGCAGTGACTGACAGGCCCGGAGGCCTACCTGGCGTCTGGTGAGAAAGGTGAGAAATGGTATCGCAAGCAGTGACTGACAGGCCCGGAGGCCTACCTGGCGTCTGGTGAGAAAGGTGAGAAATGGTATCGCAAGCAGTGACTGACAGGCCTGGAGGCCTACCTGGCGTCTGGTGAGAAAGGTGAGAAATGGTATTGCAAGCAGTGACTGACAGGCCCGGAGGCCTACCTGGCGTCTGGTGAGAAAGGTGAGAAATGGTATTGCAAGCAGTGACTGACAGGCCTGGAGGCCTACCTGGCGTCTGGTGAGAAATGGTATTGCAAGCAGTGACTGACAGGCCCGGAGGCCTACCTGGCGTCTGGTGAGAAAGGTGAGAAATGGTATCGCAAGCAGTGACTGACAGGCCTGGAGGCCTACCTGGCGTCTGGTGAGAAAGGTGAGAAATGGTATTGCAAGCAGTGACTGACAGGCCTGGAGGCCTACCTGGCGTCTGGTGAGAAATGGTATTGCAAGCAGTGACTGACAGGCCCGGAGGCCTACCTGGCGTCTGGTGAGAAAGGTGAGAAATGGTATTGCAAGCAGTGACTGACAGGCCTGGAGGCCTACCTGGCGTCTGGTGAGAAATGGTATTGCAAGCAGTGACTGACAGGCCCGGAGGCCTACCTGGCGTCTGGTGAGAAAGGTGAGAAATGGTATTGCAAGCAGTGACTGACAGGCCTGGAGGCCTACCTGGCGTCTGGTGAGAAATGGTATTGCAAGCAGTGACTGACAGGCCCGGAGGCCTACCTGGCGTCTGGTGAGAAAGGTGAGAAATGGTATTGCAAGCAGTGACTGACAGGCCCGGAGGCCTACCTGGCGTCTGGTGAGAAAGGTGAGAAATGGTATCGCAAGCAGTGACTGACAGGCCCGGAGGCCTACCTGGCGTCTGGTGAGAAAGGTGAGAAATGGTATCGCAAGCAGTGACTGACAGGCCCGGAGGCCTACCTGGCGTCTGGTGAGAAAGGTGAGAAATGGTATCGCAAGCAGTGACTGACAGGCCCGGAGGCCTACCTGGCGTCTGGTGAGAAAGGTGAGAAATGGTATTGCAAGCAGTGACTGACAGGCCTGGAGGCCTACCTGGCGTCTGGTGAGAAATGGTATTGCAAGCAGTGACTGACAGGCCCGGAGGCCTACCTGGCGTCTGGTGAGAAAGGTGAGAAATGGTATCGCAAGCAGTGACTGACAGGCCTGGAGGCCTACCTGGCGTCTGGTGAGAAAGGTGAGAAATGGTATTGCAAGCAGTGACTGACAGGCCTGGAGGCCTACCTGGCGTCTGGTGAGAAATGGTATTGCAAGCAGTGACTGACAGGCCCGGAGGCCTACCTGGCGTCTGGTGAGAAAGGTGAGAAATGGTATTGCAAGCAGTGACTGACAGGCCTGGAGGCCTACCTGGCGTCTGGTGAGAAATGGTATTGCAAGCAGTGACTGACAGGCCCGGAGGCCTACCTGGCGTCTGGTGAGAAAGGTGAGAAATGGTATCGCAAGCAGTGACTGACAGGCCTGGAGGCCTACCTGGCGTCTGGTGAGAAAGGTGAGAAATGGTATTGCAAGCAGTGACTGACAGGCCCGGAGGCCTACCTGGCGTCTGGTGAGAAAGGTGAGAAATGGTATTGCAAGCAGTGACTGACAGGCCTGGAGGCCTACCTGGCGTCTGGTGAGAAATGGTATTGCAAGCAGTGACTGACAGGCCCGGAGGCCTACCTGGCGTCTGGTGAGAAAGGTGAGAAATGGTATCGCAAGCAGTGACTGACAGGCCCGGAGGCCTACCTGGCGTCTGGTGAGAAATGGTATTGCAAGCAGTGACTGACAGGCCCGGAGGCCTACCTGGCGTCTGGTGAGAAAGGTGAGAAATGGTATTGCAAGCAGTGACTGACAGGCCTGGAGGCCTACCTGGCGTCTGGTGAGAAATGGTATTGCAAGCAGTGACTGACAGGCCCGGAGGCCTACCTGGCGTCTGGTGAGAAAGGTGAGAAATGGTATCGCAAGCAGTGACTGACAGGCCCGGAGGCCTACCTGGCGTCTGGTGAGAAATGGTATTGCAAGCAGTGACTGACAGGCCCGGAGGCCTACCTGGCGTCTGGTGAGAAAGGTGAGAAATGGTATTGCAAGCAGTGACTGACAGGCCTGGAGGCCTACCTGGCGTCTGGTGAGAAATGGTATTGCAAGCAGTGACTGACAGGCCCGGAGGCCTACCTGGCGTCTGGTGAGAAAGGTGAGAAATGGTATCGCAAGCAGTGACTGACAGGCCCGGAGGCCTACCTGGCGTCTGGTGAGAAAGGTGAGAAATGGTATCGCAAGCAGTGACTGACAGGCCCGGAGGCCTACCTGGCGTCTGGTGAGAAAGGTGAGAAATGGTATCGCAAGCAGTGACTGACAGGCCCGGAGGCCTACCTGGCGTCTGGTGAGAAAGGTGAGAAATGGTATTGCAAGCAGTGACTGACAGGCCTGGAGGCCTACCTGGCGTCTGGTGAGAAATGGTATTGCAAGCAGTGACTGACAGGCCCGGAGGCCTACCTGGCGTCTGGTGAGAAAGGTGAGAAATGGTATCGCAAGCAGTGACTGACAGGCCTGGAGGCCTACCTGGCGTCTGGTGAGAAAGGTGAGAAATGGTATTGCAAGCAGTGACTGACAGGCCTGGAGGCCTACCTGGCGTCTGGTGAGAAATGGTATTGCAAGCAGTGACTGACAGGCCCGGAGGCCTACCTGGCGTCTGGTGAGAAAGGTGAGAAATGGTATTGCAAGCAGTGACTGACAGGCCTGGAGGCCTACCTGGCGTCTGGTGAGAAATGGTATTGCAAGCAGTGACTGACAGGCCCGGAGGCCTACCTGGCGTCTGGTGAGAAAGGTGAGAAATGGTATTGCAAGCAGTGACTGACAGGCCTGGAGGCCTACCTGGCGTCTGGTGAGAAATGGTATTGCAAGCAGTGACTGACAGGCCCGGAGGCCTACCTGGCGTCTGGTGAGAAAGGTGAGAAATGGTATTGCAAGCAGTGACTGACAGGCCTGGAGGCCTACCTGGCGTCTGGTGAGAAATGGTATTGCAAGCAGTGACTGACAGGCCCGGAGGCCTACCTGGCGTCTGGTGAGAAAGGTGAGAAATGGTATTGCAAGCAGTGACTGACAGGCCTGGAGGCCTACCTGGCGTCTGGTGAGAAATGGTATTGCAAGCAGTGACTGACAGGCCCGGAGGCCTACCTGGCGTCTGGTGAGAAAGGTGAGAAATGGTATCGCAAGCAGTGACTGACAGGCCTGGAGGCCTACCTGGCGTCTGGTGAGAAAGGTGAGAAATGGTATTGCAAGCAGTGACTGACAGGCCTGGAGGCCTACCTGGCGTCTGGTGAGAAATGGTATTGCAAGCAGTGACTGACAGGCCCGGAGGCCTACCTGGCGTCTGGTGAGAAAGGTGAGAAATGGTATTGCAAGCAGTGACTGACAGGCCTGGAGGCCTACCTGGCGTCTGGTGAGAAATGGTATTGCAAGCAGTGACTGACAGGCCCGGAGGCCTACCTGGCGTCTGGTGAGAAAGGTGAGAAATGGTATTGCAAGCAGTGACTGACAGGCCTGGAGGCCTACCTGGCGTCTGGTGAGAAATGGTATTGCAAGCAGTGACTGACAGGCCCGGAGGCCTACCTGGCGTCTGGTGAGAAAGGTGAGAAATGGTATTGCAAGCAGTGACTGACAGGCCTGGAGGCCTACCTGGCGTCTGGTGAGAAATGGTATTGCAAGCAGTGACTGACAGGCCCGGAGGCCTACCTGGCGTCTGGTGAGAAAGGTGAGAAATGGTATTGCAAGCAGTGACTGACAGGCCTGGAGGCCTACCTGGCGTCTGGTGAGAAATGGTATTGCAAGCAGTGACTGACAGGCCCGGAGGCCTACCTGGCGTCTGGTGAGAAAGGTGAGAAATGGTATTGCAAGCAGTGACTGACAGGCCTGGAGGCCTACCTGGCGTCTGGTGAGAAATAGTATTGCAAGCAGTGACTGACAGGCCCGGAGGCCTACCTGGCGTCTGGTGAGAAAGGTGAGAAATGGTATTGCAAGCAGTGACTGACAGGCCTGGAGGCCTACCTGGCGTCTGGTGAGAAATGGTATTGCAAGCAGTGACTGACAGGCCCGGAGGCCTACCTGGCGTCTGGTGAGAAAGGTGAGAAATGGTATTGCAAGCAGTGACTGACAGGCCTGGAGGCCTACCTGGCGTCTGGTGAGAAAGGTGAGAAATAGTATTGCAAGCAGTGACTGACAGGCCCGGAGGCCTACCTGGCGTCTGGTGAGAAAGGTGAGAAATGGTATTGCAAGCAGTGACTGACAGGCCTGGAGGCCTACCTTGCGTCTGGTGAGAAAGGTGAGAAATGGTATTGCAAGCAGTGACTGACAGGCCTGGAGGCCTACCTGGCGTCTGGTGAGAAATGGTATTGCAAGCAGTGACTGACAGGCCTGGAGGCCTACCTGGCGTCTGGTGAGAAAGGTGAGAAATGGTATTGCAAGCAGTGACTGACAGGCCTGGAGGCCTACCTGGCGTCTGGTGAGAAAGGTGAGAAATGGCATTGCAAGCAGTGACCGACAGGCCCGGAGGCCTACCTGGCGTCTGGTGAGAAAGGTGAGAAATGGCATTGCAAGCAGTGACCGACAGGCCCGGAGGCCTACCTGGCGTCTGGTGAGAAAGGTGAAAAATGGTATTGCAAGCAGTGACACATTTATTGAGCATAAGCTGCATGCACAAAAATTCTCTATACTCAAATTTCTTAGAATTTAAAAATTCCGACCATATCTTGGCATTCCCTTGCAATACAGGATTAATAGAGTATTCTATTACTCCTCCTTGCCATGAAGCCCCCAAGCACACTGCCCCCACTGCAAAGTGGATCTCTCTGTGCCACCTTTGTTGTATAAGTCCCTAAGTAGGATACTCGTGTCTATGATGAGTGACAGGGTAATGTCTCCTATCATGCGAGTCAGACCTCAATCCAGCTTAAAAATAGAGGAAGATGGTGGCAATGCCTTTGAAAAGAAAAGGCAACCTTACTAAAACACAAAATGTTTGTGCAAAATCCGGGAAAAATAATTCGTTTACCATAAACCGAAAATAATTGAATGCATCATGAAAAAAATCACCAAACATAAGGATAATTGTTTTTGCCATATGCCAAAAAAAAAAAAATATCCTACTGATAATTGTTTAAACATATACATATAATATCTTTGTACAATAATTATCAAGTATTTGTTATCACCACATAAAAATAATATTTGTATCATATACAATTTCTTATTTATGAGAAATATTCTCTCTCTCTCTCTCTCTCTCTCTCTCTCTCTCTCTCTCTCTCTCTCTCTCTCTCTCTCTCTCTCTCTCTCTCTCTCTCTCTTATTATTTTTAATCTTAAATGTTTATTAAGTATATTCTCTCTCTCTCTCTCTCTCTCTCTCTCTCTCTCTCTCTCTCTCTCTCTCTCTCTCTCTCTCTCTCTCTACGATGATGAAAATGGTTAAGAAAATATGGCAACTACTCAAATATATTCCAAGTCTTAAGCTTTGTAGTCGGACAACAGTCATAATTAGAGATGCATTAAATATGCTGTCCGTTTTATATGAGGTTTCCATCTCCATCGTGAGGCTCAATACTACGCAGTACTCTAGAAGTTTTATTCCAGCTGTGACCAAGTTGTGGAATGATCTTCCTAATCGGGTAGTTGAATCAGTAGAACTTCAACAGTTCAAAGTTGGAGCAAATGTTTTTATGTTGACCAGGGTGACATGAGTCTTTTTATAGTTTATATATGACATATCTGTTTTTGACGTTGTTAATAGTTTATATATGACATATCTGTTTTTGACGTTGTTAATAGTTTATATATGACATATCTGTTTTGATGTGTTGCTGTTTTAGAATGATTTATTGTTAACTTGTTCTCTTCATTTGTTTATTTCCTTATTTCCTTTACTCACTGGGCTATTTTTCCCTGTTGGAGCCCTTGGGCTTATAACATCTTGCTTTTCCAACTAGGGTTGTAGCTTGGATAGTAATAATAATAATAATAATAATAATAATAATAATAATAATAATAATAAAAGTGTCCTCTTACCCAGGGGTTCCTTCGACTCTCCTCGCCACACATTTAATGAAGTAGCTACTGAAGGACTCCCCACGAAATCCTGAAATTAAAGAAGGATATAATCTGTTTGTTGGAATTTCAGCAAACAACGAAAATAAAAGTATTAAATAGATGAAAACCTCGAGAGAGAGAGAGAGAGAGAGAGAGAGAGAGAGAGAGAGAGAGAGAGAGAGAGAGAGAGAGAGAGAGAGAGAGAGAGACTTTTAACACACTCACCAGTATGTCAGAAACATTCAGACAAAAAAACATGATGTCAGATATCATAGCTGAACAAACAGACCTAGATCTTTCCTTTCAAAATTATCTTCTAATACAATATCGAAGATACTGCCCTTATCGACATATTACAATGTTTGTATTTGCGCAAGGGGAAATAGAAAGGAAGGATATTAGCGTACATTACTTTACTTTAAGGGCTGTTTTCCCTATCTTCTTCTTTCTTCTTTCTCTACATCTTTTCCCACTTCTATGTGGGGTCGATGTTTCTGGTTAGCTTTCTCCATTCACCTCTGTCCCACACCTCATCACCGGTTAATCCCTTTGATCGAAGGTCATCCTTGATACAGTCCACCCACCTTCGCTTTGGTCTCCCTCTCCTTCTCGTTCCTTGTACCTCCATTTCCATCACTCTCCTCCCAATATACTGTTCATCTCTTCTCATGACATGACCATACTACCTCAGTCTACTTTCTTGGATCTTTCTCCTTCCAATGTACTGTTCATCTCTTCTCATGACATGACCATACCACCTCAGTTTACTTTCTTGGATTTTATGTGATAGTTCTCTAACTCCTGTGGTACCCCTATACCTCATTCCGTATCTTATCTCTTCTTGTCACCCCACACATCCATGGTCAGTGAGTATATTATTATTATTATTATTATTATTACTATCCAAGCTACAACCCTAGTTGGAAAAGCAAGATGCTATAAGACCAGGGGCTCCAACAGGGAAAAATAGCCCAGTGAAGAAAGGAAATAAGGAAATAAATAAATGAAGAGAACAAATTAACAATAAATCATTCTAAAAAATGTAACAACGTCAAAACAGACATGTCATATATAAACTATTAACAACATCAAAAACAGATATGTCATAAATAAACTATAAAAAGACTCAAGTCCGCCTGATCAACAAAAAAGCATTTGCTCCAACTTTGAAATTTTGAAGTTCTACTGATTCAACTACCCGATTAGGAAGATCATTCCACAACTTGGTAAACAGCTGGAATAAAACTTCCAGAGTACATACATATGATAAGCGTCCATGCTCCCTCTCCACCCCAGATAAGACCAGTGAATGCCAGACACTGGCTGCTGATGACCTTGTAGGTAGACCTATAGGCTTTCCAAAACCCCCCACAAGGATGAATAATAATATCATGAACAATAGCAATAAGACTCCTAGAGTACATACATATGATAAGCGTCCATGCTCCCTCTCCACCCCCAGATAAGACCAGTGAATGCCAGACACTGGCTGCTGATGACCTTGTAGGTAGACCTATAGGCTCCCCAAAAACCCCCAAAAGAATGAATAATAATGTCATGAACAATAGCAATAAGACTCCTAGAGTACATACATATGATAAGCGTCCATGCTCCCTCTCCACCCCCAGATAAGACCAGTGAATGCCAGACACTGGCTGCTGATGACCTTGTAGGTAGACCTATAGGCTCCCCAAAACCCCCCACAAGGATGAATAATATCATGAATAATAGCAATAAGACTCCAAATTGGAGTTGGAGGAATAAATACCTCAATAAGTGTTGTCAGGTTGTAGTCTTCAAACGGCTGGTCAAAGGCGTAGGCTTGGCAGGTGGTCCTCCCTAAAAGCGACCTGTGAGTAGAAACAGAATTCATTAGATGAAGATTCATCTCCAGAAGACTGTGAAATTATTATTAATATTATTATTATTATCATTATTATTATTATTATTATTATTGTTGTTGTTGTTATTATTATTGTTATTATTGTTGTTATTATTGTTATTATTGTTGTTATTATTGTTGTTATTGTTGTTATTGTTGTCATTATCATTATTATTATTATTATTATTGTTGTTGTTGTTGATGTTTTTGTTGTTATTATTATCATGAATGGTTAACCTACAACCCTAGTTGGAAGAGCAAGATGCTATAAGACCAGGGGGCTCCAACAGGGAAGAATAGCCCTGTGAGTAAAGGAAATAAGGAAAAAATAAAATATTTTAAGCGAGTAACAACAATGAAATAAATATCTATATAAACTATAAAACTTTAACAAAACAATATGAAGAGAAATGCGATAGAATAGTGTGACCGGGTGTATCCTCAGACAAGAGAACTCTAACCCAAGACAGTGGAAGACCATGGCACAGAGACTATGGCTCTACTTAAGACTAGAGAACAATGGTTTGATTTTGGAGTGTTCTTCTCCTAGAAGAGCTGCTGATCATAGCTAAAGAGTCTCTTCTACCCTTACTAAGAGGAAAGTAGCCACTGAACAATTACAGTGCAGTAAACCCATTGAGAGAAGAATTGTTTGGTAATCTCAGTATTATCAGGTGTATGAGGACAGAGAAGAATCTGTAAATAATAGGCCAGAATGTTCGGTGTGTGTGTATGTAGGCAAATGGAAAATGAACCGTAACCAGTAAGAAGGGTCCAATGTAGTCGTTTCTGGCCAGTCAAAAGATCCCATAACTCTCTAGCGGTAGTTAAGACTCAAAACGATGACCAAGTCTTGGAGTGATCTTCCTAATCAGGTAGCTGAATCGGTGTAACTTCAAAATTTCAAACTTGCAGCAAATGTTTTGTATGTTTAATAGGCTGATATACGTCTCTCTTTGCAACTTATTTATGAAAGATCTATTTGAATGTTGTTACTGTTATTTTAATTGTTCATTACTTCGCTTGTAGTTTATTTACGTCTTTATTTCCATTTTTCCGCTGGGATATTTTTCCCTGTTGGAGCCCCTGGACTTATAGCATCCTGCTTCTCCAAATACGGTTGTAGCTTAGCTAATAATAATAATAATAATAATAATAATAATAATAATAATAATAATAATAATAATAATAATAATAATAATTAAGAATGCCTTGCTTGAAGAGCAAACATTTTATTTTTCCTCATTTCTTTTCCTCACTGGGCTAATTTTCCTGTTGGAGCCCCTAGACTTAAAGCATCCTGCTTTTCCAAATACGGTTGTAGCTTAGCAAATAATAATAATAATAATAATAATAATAATAATAATAATAATAATAATAACAATAATAATAATTAAGAATGCCTTGCTTGAAGAACAAGACTCGGATGAGATCTGCCGTTAAAGGGTATCTGGGACACTGGTACTATGTCTTCATGGTTATTCAATATCTTTATGGATAGAATTACATAATTAAAAGGATAGATATTATGAATACAACACTAGTTATTAAGAAAAGCTACCCTAAATAGAGTAACAAATTTAAGTAGATGAAGAAAAGCGGCAATTTGGATACATACTCGTACATTGAGAAGGCTTAAACAGGAGAAAATTGAAAACGTCGCGAGAGAAAGTTATTAGGGATGATAGAAGAATGAAAGAGATTAATTTGTAATGGGCCTAAATATCTACTCTATATGATAAAGGGCTGGAGTCTGTTTATATATATATATATATATATATATATATATATATATATATATATATATATATATATATATATATATATATGATTTCTGGTCGCACTCAGTGGCATTGCCAGACGTTTAACTACACAGTCTCTCCCCATTCCTCGTGTAGGGGTGAAAGTGAGTGGTCATACCCTGAGAAAGAGGGAGGGGATGGGAAGAGTTGAATCTGTGTGTTTGTGCGTGTATACGTATATGCATATCTATCTGAATATTCAGCCGTCATTTTGACAGGTTGCATATACTAGTATATATACAGTATATATATATATATATATATATATATATATATTATATATATATATATATATATATATATATATATATATATATATATATATATATTTGTGTGTGTGTGTGTGTGTGTGTGTGTGTGTTACTACCAGCATCATTATAATTAGACTAAGGGGAGGATACTACCTTATTCAGTAAATATAACGTTGATTTTTCTACTTTCGTTCGTTTATACAGGCATTTTCATAGTAGGCATAAGTTTGCCTGCCTACATACTATATCCACAGAGAGAGAGAGAGAGAGAGAGAGAGAGAGAGAGAGAGAGAGAGAGAGAGAGAGAGAGAGAGAGAGAGAGAGAGAGAGAGAGAGAGAGACTAGTCACTTTATCATATCTTTTGATCTTCTCAAGGTCTTACTCACCACTTCCTCAGAAGCTCTTTAACTGAACGGTCTTCGTGAACAACAAACTTTTTCTTCGCCAAATGCGTGAACGTAAAAGGCATTTTGTCCTCGACTTAGAGGCCTCGAAGCCTTTTCACAAGATGTCCGCGTCCTCCGTTACCATGACAACGGTGGACATCGATTTCCTATTTTCTATTTCTTTGAAGTTTTTTTTTTTTCTTTTTTTACCATGATGCTTATGATGATAAAATTCCTCATATTTTATTCGTTATTTATTAGAACATATTGGAGTTCTCCTGCGAGATCAATGTGTTTTTATATGAAACAGCAAGCGAGCGGAGGATCTTTAAACTCATCATAGAGATTTATATACTAGACACTAACAACGCTTCTGGTAGGGAATAAAGATCAAGTATAGAATAGCTCATTATATGTATGTATATATATATATATATATATATATATATATATATATATATATATATATATATATATATATATATATATATATATATACGTATATATATATATATATACGTATATATATATATATATATATATATATATATATATATATATATATATATATACGCATATATATATATATATATATATATATATATATATATATATATATATATATATATATATATATATATATATATATATATACATATATATATATATATATATATATATATATATATATATATATATATATATATATATATATATATATATATATATATATTATATACGTATATATATACGTATATATATATATATATATATATATATATATATATATATATATATATATATATGTATATATATATATATATATATATATATATATATATATATATATATATATATATATATATTTATATATATATATATATATATATATATATATATATATACTTGTTCTTCATCAAATTCTTTCTTCCATTTCCTATATATTTCTAAACCTCTAGACTTGCTTTGTTTTTTTTACGTTTTATTTGCATTTTTTGTCAGAATCCCATTCTATTGTTTTGGCTTTCATTTCTACCTTCCTCATTCTTCTCATTTGCCTTATATCTTTGTTGACTGTTTCCACCATCTCCCTTCTTTCTCTTGTATATGTCAAGGATTATTCTTTCATATATATCTTTTCTTTCCCTTTCAAGGTACACTGTTAAAAGTTTACATTAATGACGGTAAAATCCTGGAATAAATGCTGTCAGGCATTTACCATTTTTAAAACGGATATCATGACGTAAAGGAGTGATATTATCGTCACCAACACGTTAAGAGATTATTATAAAGTAGGGTAAAAATTACGGGCGCCTGTATTTTACTGTAATACGTCTGAGAGCAGTATATTTTTAAGGAGAATTTTCGATTAAAACTACTTTTTTTAACATTGTAGCCTACTGTTAATGTAATTCACCTTCCCAACTTTCACCCTTGGTTTCAAATAAGATACATTTATCTCTCTCCGTTGGTCTACTATTAGCTTAGTTGTACCCCCATTTTCTATACTTGCGTAGCTTCCCTATTCCAGTCTCTCCTAAGTTCATTATATTTAATCCATACAAAATTAAAGACAATACAATACGTTTTCAAATAAGTTTTTCTTATTAGCAATATATTACAGTTTTTTTATTTGTATATATTTGATTTGCTAGTTTTGGGGCTTTTACATAATCTTTTTTTCTTTCTTTTTTTTTTTGTTACAGTACTTAATATTTTTCCTATGTACCCCATTTTCTATACTTTTGTAGCTTCCCTATTCCAGTTCATTATATTTAATCCATACAAAATTGAAGACAATTCAATACTTTTCCAAAAACTTTTTTTCTTATTAGCAATATATTGCACCTTTTTTTCTTTAATCGTATATGATAGATTTGCTAGTTTTTGGCCTTTTTCATTATTTTTTCTTTCGTTTGAATATGTTCCTCTTGGTAAATTTTTATTTTATACTGCTTTGATTCCTTCTTTGTGATTTGGCTTATCATTCATATGACATACATACATATACCAAGGCACTTCCCCCAATTTTGGGGAGTAGCCGACATCAACAAAGAAACAAAAACAAAAAGGGGACCTCTACTCTCTACGTTCCTCCAGCCTAACAAGGAACTCAACCGAGTTCAGCTGGTACTGCTAGGGTGCCACAGCCCACCCTCCCCCGTTATCCACCACAGATGAAGCTTCATAATGCTGAATCCCCTACTGCTGCTACCTCCGCGGTCATCTAAGGCATCGGAGGCAGCAGCAGGGCCTACCGAAACTGTGTAGCAAAAGGATTTTTTTTATTTCTAATCCATTTATACTATTAGCTGAATATTGCAGTTTGCAGTTTTTAAGTTTCCGGTACTTCCAAGGCATCATCTGGAAAGAATATTGATCCTATGTCTACTATATTATTTTTAAACCCCTTTTCTTTCTCTTCTATTTCAACTCGAGCAGTTATGTTTAATCTGTGCTCCCATGTTTTTATGCTACTATAGTCCATTTCTTTTAGCGAGGCATATTTGCACCGACCCGCAGCGGTGCCCTTTTAGCTCGTAAAAGTTTCCTGATCGCTGATTGGTTGGACGAGATAATTCTAACCAATCAGCGATCAGGAAACTTTTCCGAGCTAAAAGGGCACCGCTGCGAGTCGGTGCAAATCTGCATCGCTAATTGCACCAACTCGCAGCTGTGCCCTTTTAGCTCGGAAAAGTTTCCTGATCGCTGATTGGTTGGACGAGATGATTCTAACCAATCAGCGATCAGGAAACTTTTCCGAGCTAAAAGGGCACCGCTGCGAGTCGGTGCAAATCTGCCTCGATTAAAGAAATGGACTATAGTAATTTTCATTTCTTGCTCTTTACCTTCCATTAAGTCAAACATTGTTGTAACTCCCTGGTAAATGCAAACATTTACATTCAAAATTTTCGTGATTATTCCGTATTTCAAAAATTGATTCAATACCTTCATTTTCACAGAGTAGAAATTTTTACCAAAATTTGTAGGCCTAGCAGTTACTACAAGGCGTTGCTTATTCCTGTTTTACGTATTGACACTTCAGCCCTGTGGGATAAAGATGTTATCTTCTGTTTTACTGTAAGGACAGTGAGACAAGCGTCACCAAGATCAACTGATACTTTATTCAAATGTGCATGGGAGTATATTACAAGGTGCGGACGGAAAGGTAGGATGACGCTGGCGCCAAATCAGATTGAATTGCCCGCCAAAATATAGGTGTTTTATTACACTTACAAATATACGAATTATGAGTTAACAGAAACATGTAATGAAATAATACATATGTCAAAATGTAGCTCTGATAGTGCGGAATACATATACATGGGAAACCACGGTGTGGCGAAAGGAGAATTCAAATAAATAAACAGTTTGTTGATTTTCTGGACGACGAAAGGAGCGGTGTCCTTACATTACCATCTCTTGTAAATTCAGCTTAGAATCCATTATCATCTATTCTCTTGTAATTTTCAAATTAATCTTTCATCATCTTCATGAATATTTTACACAAGATATTTTGGTAGGTCGGCCAAGACACCAAGCCATCCGTTGAGATACTATCGCTTAGAGAAATTTTGGGTCCTTAAACT
Organism: Palaemon carinicauda; assembly: GCF_036898095.1. Classification (NCBI taxonomy): domain Eukaryota; kingdom Metazoa; phylum Arthropoda; class Malacostraca; order Decapoda; family Palaemonidae; genus Palaemon; species Palaemon carinicauda. The sequence goes on from NC_090725.1 coordinate 286,681,909, forward strand.
AGTCGTTACGAATCATTTCTCTTTGTCTATACATAGCCTATACATAATAGTCTGGCATAACCTTCACACATTCTCTTATTTCCTCACACACCTAAAATCACTTAGGTTTTCTAAATTTCTTCTTCATTCATAAGATTAACTACTGCAATACAATTGCTCAGTGACTACTTTTCTCTTGTTAATGGCAAAAGAGACTCTTTTAGCTATGGCAAGCAGCTCTTCTATGAGAAGGACACTGAAATCAAACTATTGTTCTCTAGCTTCCAGTAATGCCATAGCCTATGTAGGCTACAATGATCTTCCACTGTCTTGGATTATAGTTTTCTTGCTTGAGGGTACACTCAGACACATCATTCTATGTTCCTGCATTCCCTCTCCCCACTGAGCTATTTTCCCTGTTGGAGCCCTTGAGCTTATAGTATCCTGCTTTTCCAACTAAGGTTGTAGCTAATAATAATAATAAAAGTAGTAGTAGTAGTAGTAGTAGTAGTAGTAGTAGTAGTAATAAAAATAATAATATCAAGTCTATTGATCTTAGATCATTTGCAATTGGTCCTTTAATTTTCGATCAATTTTGTCCTTTCTTTAATTTGTTTAGTTTTTTTCTACAACTCTTTATTCTTGTCTCTTTTTAATTCGTTATTTTTTCATATATTAATTTCCTACTTTGCTAATTCTTGTACTGCTCTCCTCTTTGATCATATTTATCAAGTAGTATTTCTTTAAAAAGCGTCTTGTTAAGTTTTTTTTTTCTTTATAGCTATTTTCTTTCCTCTATTCACATTATTTAATCGTACCTTCCTCAAATATTTTCACCTTATGTACTTTGAGTAATTTATTGGCTACTTCTTTTACTAACGTAATTTCCTTTTATTATAATTATTCACTTCATCTGTTCTGCAGTAATTTAATTCATTTCTTCCTATCTTTATTTGTGGATGTGTTTTGTTCTGTTCTATCTTGTATCTTAAGTTCTATGCTGATAAGATTATTGTCAAGGAAATCAACGGTTGATTTTATCATTATCTGGTATAACTTCGTAGCTTTTAAATGTTGTTGTTGTTGTTGTTGGGCACCTCCTTGGTTTTCTTCTTTATTCTAATTTTTTTTCTTATCTCCTTTTTTCTACATTTGATAGATATATTCTTTTCTTTTCTCTATTCCTTCTTTCTTGAACAGCACATTTCCTATGCCTAAATGTTTTGATTATATAGTATTGCATTTAACGTGGTTGGGGCAATCTTAAGTCATAACCAAAATAAGCAAATAATAAAACTTATTTATTGAGTATAAGAAAATTACCTTTCTTAAGATAAGATATATTGTTAGAGGAAAAGAACAGTAAATATAATTTCGTAGCTCTTAAATGATCATAGTATTTGCGTGGTTGGGGCATTTTTTTATCAATAATAAAAAGTTTTGATCTAGTAGTGAAGATATGAAGACAATTCTAGGTCAAAATAAAAAAAAATAAAAAGGTTTATTTCTTGAATATAAGAAAAGTACAGATGACTTTTTTTTAAGATAAGATATATAATAAAAAGTTTTGCTCTAGTAGTGAAGATATGAAGACAATTTTAGGTCAAAATAGAAAATAAAAAAGGCTTATTTCTTGAATATAAGACAAGTACAGATGACTTTTTTTTAAAGATGAGATATAGTGTAAAATAAAAAAAAAAATAAAAAAGGCTTATTTCTTGAATATAAGAAAAGTACAGATGACTTTTCTTAAAGATAAGATATAGTGTAAAATAAAAAAAAAATAAAAAAGGCTTATTTCTTGAATATAAGAAAAGTACAGATGACTTTTTTTAAAGATAAGATATAGTGTAAAATAAAAAAGGCTTATTTCTTGAATATAAGAAAAGTACAGATGACTTTTTTTAAAGATAAGATATAGTGTAAAATAAAAAAAAATAAAAAAGGCATATTTCTTGAATATAAGAAAAGTACAGATGACTTTTTTTTAAAGATAAGATATAGTGTAAAACAAAAAAAAATAAAAAAGGCATATTTCTTGAATATAAGAAAAGTACAGATGACTTTTTTTTAAGATAAGATATATTTAAATGATCATAGTATTATATTTGCATGGTTGGGGCAGTTTTTTATCAATAATAATTTTTTATCTAGTAGTGAAGATATGAAGACAATTTTAGATCAAAATAAAAAATAAAAAAGGCTTATTTCTTGAATATAAGAAAAATACAGATGATTTTTTTTAAAGATATATTTAAATGATCATAGTATTATATTTGTGTGGTTGGGGCATTTTTTTTATCAATAATAAAAAGTTTTGCTCTAGTAGTGAAGATATGAAGACAATTTTAGGTCAAAATAAAAAATAAAAAGGCTTATTTCTTGAATATAAAACAAGTAAAGATGATTTTTTTTTAAGATAAGATATATTGATAAAGAAATAGATTAGTAATGAACGAAACCACTTGTTTGTTTACAAACTACAACAGGGTTGCCATGCGTACGATAATTATCGTACGTGTACGATTATTTTGGCTCCGGTACGATGTACGATACATACCTAAGGTATAAACAATGTAGGTGTGTGTGGTACAGTGTGGGTTTAATTAATCAATTATACTAAAAATCTTTAGAAATAAGTCAATCATGTAACACCCTAATAATTATATCGAAACTGTGTACGATAATTTTGGTTTAAAAAACGACAATTTTAAGGCTCATGTACGATAATTCAGTCGAAATCATCTGGCAACTCTGAACTAGAGTTGCCAGTTTGGCCTTTTTTCCGGCCCAAAAAAAACTCAAATTTGACCTTTTGTATTTAAATAGGTTGGCCTTTAGTAATATGAAAAAAAGCCGGCCCTTAAATACTATATTTTTGACCTTTTTCTATTAATGGGTTGACCTTTTAAAGCCTCTGTTGATTAGAAATTGACCTTTTCTCATTTAGAAAACCTGGCAACCCTGAAGTCTGCAAGCAACATCACAATTTTAAGGAAACTTGTCGCCATGAGGATAAAAGTCGATTTTAGCGAATTTTTCGACGATGAAAGGAAATTATCCGTTGTTAATGTGAACACAGAGGAATCAGTGACTGTTCATGATGTCTTGGAAAAAATTGTACGTTTATTTAAACTAACTACGTCAAGGAGAAGCAAGAGAGGTGAGTTCGTCACAGGCTGTCTCGAAATTATTTTTATATACTATATCTTTACACTCCTATGCTCTTCTTTAGGTCATATTTTAATATCTAACTCAAATAAAATAAGGCTAATTTAAATCTAGGTAATCCCAGTTGGAGTGCCCTTCTAGGAAAGATAGACCTAAGGTTAGGCAAAGCCTAATGAAAGATTAACTTGCTGACGTCATAGCTGTACTCCTGAAGTTGTTATAACATTTGACATTTGGTAGTTCGTAATATGTTGTTTCTATAAGCTTTTGGGTTTGTGTATGATAGAGATCCCCATTCGGAGTGAAACGGTGGATGTATGTATGATAGCGGCCACCTGCATGTATGATAGCGATCCCCATTCGGAGTGAAACGGTGGATGTATGTATGATAGCGGTCACCTGCATCTATGATTACGGGGAGCCTTTGTAGGGTGACGGCCAGGTCCATTTTCAACCATAGAAAATGGGAATACTATAAAGTGGGGTGGATTGTGGCCGCCGTTCTAAAATCGAGTTCGTAGAAAACGGGAATATCCTGAACTGTGGCTGTCGTTCTAAAAACGGTTTTGGCAGGAGAAGCTAACTTAAAATACCCACCTAACCTATGCTAAAAGCCGTATCCTTACCCGGGAGGGCTTCGCCCCCCCGGACCCCCCCCTTACACAACAGTTTCCTTGTCTACGATTACGACGGGAGAAGCTAACTTAAAGAAACCACCTAACCTATGCTAAAAGCTGTGTCCTTACCTGGGGGGGCTGCGCCCCCCCGGACCTCCCCCCCTTACACAACAATATAATTAACTACATAGTTAAATACTGAAATCCATGTGTACTTACATGATTAATATTCGTAATCGCTGAATTCCGAATCTTCGGGAGGTGCGCTGACGATCTTCTTTCTGATTTTCGATGGGCGGGATGGACCGGGAGATATGGATGGTCCAGGAGAAGTGTGTGTAGTGGCCGTTGTTGATGGGGTTTGGCAAGTATTGAGAGGGTAAACACGATTGATTAATTTCAAGAATGCCTTCAGTTTACACTCTGATCCCTCTAGATATCGCTTGCGAACACAGTAATTTGAAAAATAACTGTCATACATGTGTTTCTGTGCGCCGAAAGCAGGTATGACAGTCCTTTTCAAAACGTGCCACTGCGATTCTATAGAGTTAGTGTGTACACTGCGATTGTCCGGGCTCACAAAGTGAATGCTATGATTAACTGTGCGATGCTGAAAAAATTGATTCTTTGTATTATTATAAGCCTTCCAACAATCCGAAATAATAGTAGTTTCGGGATGGACGAATTCTAATAATATAGGAATCAACGTCTCAGCCGAACGATCCTCGACAACCTGGAAAGACGTCTCACGTGTTTGCCGATCAATTCCTCCAAACACCCAAGCACCGTCGACCGTATCACCCCGGTTATACTTCTGTTTGCCAAACTTGCTCTCATCTATCTCCACCACGTAACCAGGACCGCCAATCTTCTTACTGTCTATCAAAAGAATATCGGAACCCACGTCCCGGCAAAAGTTGTACCAATCCACGAGAGTATGAGAGGCAAACTTTTTATACTCGGCGAATGGTGTATTGGGGAAATTTATAAACGAAACCACAGACGAGGATAAAAACATCCTGGCACGACAACTGGGATCTTTCAAAAAAACTGCCACGTTTCAAACTAATCTTTTTCCGGCACTTGTGATAATTACACTGCCAAAAGTACGTGTTTTCACCGTTTCTTGATTTGCCGTCGTACTTCTTAGTGACTTCGCCGATATTGCAACTAGAACACACACCGGAAAAATCACCTAACAGGCCTTTGAAATACAAGTAATCACTGAAATTGTTAGTGGCCATGAAACTAAACACTTGAAAAAAAGTAGGGTCGTTAATTTGGTCAAACTTAATTATATCATCACAAACACAAGATGTAGCACCGGACGACATGGTGTCTGCAGACTCTGCACTAGAAAGAACGAGAGTGCTTCGTGTGAGGTATGGTATAATCGAGATTTTTGAATTCTTGAATTCTGATTGGGCAAAAAAATGCCCGTAGGCTAATCCGCAGGTCAAGTGGGGTCTCATTGGGTCGTTTCAAAAGTACCGCGGCCGCGATTAGTTCGGTAATTTGTCACTACTGCGGTGCTATCGCTATCGTAACGCCAACTACAGCTGGTTTTTTGAACTACGGGAGCAAGAAGATTCGTGGCCGGAGTAAGAACTCGAGCCACATATAAATTTTCAGGTAATTTAGGGTTTTCGGCAAAAAACATAAAAGTGTGCGTTTAAGCACATATTTAAGATCCGTAGACCATTTCCAAACGATCTTATTCTATACAAGATAACAGTGGGAGCGATAATAAACAAAATATGGCCGGGTGGCCGTAGCGCTACAAACTACCCGATTACGGTTAACTTAGTATACGGCGGTGTAAGGGGGTAAACCCCCCCCCCCATTAGGTAAGTAGGATAAGGACATAGCTTGTAGTTTAGGTTAGGGGGGAAAGTTGGTTAATTGATGTCCATTTTTAATTCACAAGGGAGGAACTGGCCGCTGACATACAAAAACTCCTGAAATGGGCTACGAATCAAACACAGGGTAAGCTAAGAGTGCGGCAGTATAAGGGGTGTCACCGGGGCACAATACCCTCCCCCCATTAGGTATGTAGGAAAGGAAGAGGCTTGTATGTTAGGTTAGGTGATCTAGTTTAGAGGTTTTGCAGGAAAATGGCCACGTTTTGTAGTATAGCGGCCACGTTTTGTAGTACAGCAGCCAGGTCTTACAAACAACTAGAAAATGGGTAGAAAATTCCCATTGTTCCGTAACTGAAATACAAACCACGCTATTTAATATGGGTAATTACTTTCGGCGTAGCTGAAATGACGAGCCATTAGAATTTTAACGAGGGTTTACTACCCCACCACTAGTTAGCAGGGGGTAGGGAGGCTAGCTTGCTACCCCCCCCCCCCCAACATACACCTGTGCTTGAGCTCACTTTGCTCTCGGCTCAGGTTGTAGTCGGACGTGTCCGCTGTCACCCTCGCCTTTTTTGACAGCCATTGCTAATACTTTTTGCTTTTCCTTTGACAGGTGTGTGTGAAGTTGGCCTCATCTATGCGAAAGTGTCCTGGATTACCAGACCACCCTTGTGGCACGTATATGTCGGCGGTCGAGACGGACCCTCACACCCTATGTCCTTATTGTAGGGGCCAGCGGTGTGATAGGAATAAAGTGTGTGGTGATTGCAGGGAGTGGTCTACCTCCCAGTGGAAGAGGTTTTCTCGGCGCCGGAAGAAGGAGTCCAGACGGGATATTTCTCCTTCGAAGGTTTCCTTGAAAGGGGAAAATCCCAAGGGCTCTTCTTCCGTGGCCCAAAATTCCTCCGAAGCTCCCACTCGATCGGTTTCTTCCGAGAAACTGTCGAGTGGTAGCATAGGCCGTAGTTCTGTTGACCAATCTCGGGGTTTGGGAGAGGGAGTTGCCTCCCATAGTGAGGCAGCTGCTCCTCCTCCCCCGGGGGAGGATTTAAATATGCCTGTTTCTAATAATGATTTGTTACAGCTTTTGGCTTCCTTGGGGCTTGAGGGTTCGCCCTCCAAGGAAGCCTTGTTTGACATGATCAGGTTGGGGGCAGCTGTCAAACAATCGCCGACTTTAGCAGAGGTTGATCCTCTGTCTATCGTCTACGTTGTTGTGGCAGAGGCTTCCGATGAGTTATATCAAACCTCTGCTCGTGATGTTCCTGATGTAGCTGAAGGCTTAGTTCCCCCTTCCGAACATCCTTCGAGGGAGGAACTAAGTCCAACGGTCTCTCCTGCCAGTGATTCTCCCCCTCGGGGGAGTTCACTCACAGAGACTTCTCTTTGGAGGACTGCTGATGGTCAACTCGCTGACCCCACGGCCCCCAGAGGGCGTATAAGGCGTAAAGCACGCCTTCCTCTTCGCCGTAGAGGCCTTCCTTCACCTCACAAGGGTGTTAGGAGGCGACTCTTCTGTTCATTGTCACCGCAGTCCGCCGCAGAGGAACCTCGCCGTCGTTCTCCGACTCTGCCAGCTACATCCCTGGACCTCTCTGCACATCGTTCGCGATCTCCTTTGGTGGAAGGTCGTCCTTACAAAGGGCACGCCGACCTTTCACCTGCCAGACCTGCAGACCTGCCGTCACTGTTCCAGGCTGCTGACTCGCTGTGGGCGCCAACACATCCCATTGTAAAATGGGCAACGGTCCCTTCGGGGCATCAAGGGCTTTCGCACAAGTTAGTGCATAAGTCCCTTACGCGTCAGGTCTCCCCTGTGTGCCAAACTGCGCGCAAGCGCTCGTTTTCAGAAGTTGTTCATGGCGGGCTCACCTGCGCGCCAGCGCTCTCCTGATCGCCAGTGCGCTACCGCGCGCCTTCATCCTGCTGCTCACCTGCGCGCCAGTGCTCACCTGTGCCCCAGCGCTCACCTGTGCGCCAGCGCGCTACTGCACGCCTTCATCCTGCTGTGCGCCATGCGCGCCTTCGTTCTCCTGTGTGCCAGTGCTCGCCTACGTGCCAGTGCTCTCCTGCGCACCAGCACTCGCCTGCGCGCCAACGATCGCCTGCGCGCCCACGATGTTCTGATCTGGGCGCAGTGGGGAAGTTAACCTCTTCCCCTGCTTGCCAACACTCACCAACGTGCCATCAGTCCCCGCCTGCGCGCCATCCTTCACCAGCGCGCCATCCTTCACCAGCGCGCCATCCTTCACCAGCGCGCCATCGCGCGTAGTCTCCGATGTTCGCTCATGAGGTTTCTCACGCGCGCCCTGCGCGACCACGCCCATCACCACAGCCAGATGTGCGCTCTCATGCGCGCCCGTGCGCAAGGGATATGTCTCCTGCGCGCCGTTGCCCAGCGTTATCGCCTGCACGGGCTCTTCAGCCGGACCCTGCCACCCGCGCGCGCGAACAGTCGCCTTCGCGTGCGTGAGTGCTTATTCATCCTTCAGCGCGCCCTCTGCAATCTCCAGCCCGCGCCCCTGCCCGCCATTGCTCGGCCGCGCGGGACCCCGGCCCCATAACGCGAGTGCCAGCACGCTCCCCAGCGCGAACCCCACGCGTGAGGCTGAGAGGACAACGCGTGGCGAGGTCATCAGAACAGCGCGCTCGCCAGTGGGAGGGAGGATTCCGGATAGGTCCAGGGACTTTTCAGGCAAACCCCCCTCTGGTAACTCCTAGGGATCGAACGATCCCCTTCTCTCCAGAGGGAGTTTCTGACAGCTGCGCTGTCAGTCAGGAGCCTTGGCTTGGGTCCCTGGTCAGAGCGGTCATGCAGGCTTTTAAGCTCTCTGAGCTGGGCCACAAATCATTGGCAACTTCTACTCCCCTGACGAGGAAGAGAGGAGTGTCTGATGTGGTAACTTCTCCAATGGCGAAGCTGACTCCTCGGAAGTCCTTGAGGAAGGCTTCCTCACCCCCCCACACTTTCACTCCCTCCCCTTCAGACGAAGATTTCCCGTCCTCAGGGGAGTCACGCGAGGTGAGGCGTTCCCCCATCGCACCAATGAGGGAAACCCCACCTCACGCTGGAAAGTCTTCTCGGGTAGGGGTGGAGAAGAGCCTCCCACCATCGCTGTTGGAGTCCTGTATCCCTCCCAGGAGGGAGTCGAAGGACTTTAAGACTTTGCCAAAGTCATCCTCAAGGATTAGACCGGAGCCAGCCAAGCACTCAGAGAATCTCCACGAGTCCCCCAAGAAGAGCCTTTGGGGACAGGAGACTTCGCTGTTAGTCCTTCAGGAGCTGCAGGAGTCAGAGCATGCGTTCTGGCAGGTTCTGACCCTTATGAGGAATCTCAATGGGTTTGGGGATCCAGAAATTCCCCCTCGTGAGGGCAAGGACACGGTCTTGGACCGAGCCTTTGGTACTCAAAAACCCTCAAAGGCCAGCGCGGCTTTGGCTTGGTCTCAAGGGGTTAAGAGTGCCAGAGACAAGGTCGAAGGCCAGCTCTCCGAGCTTGCCTCCTCCAGCCGATCCAGCGCCGGTAACAAACTCCTCCCGACTCCATGTGTCCATCAGAGGAGGTACTTTGACATCATGGAGGAGACTTGTTTCGTTCTTCCCCTACACCACTCTTTGGAAGAGCTTACCAGGGGAATCCCTCTAGAGAGAGACTCCAACTGGCAGGTCTCGTTCTCGGCAATGGAGATCCTTAGCCAGGAGAAGGTAGCGAAGTGTGCCATGCAGGCAACTTCGTGGCTGGACATCTGGCTAGGGTCTCTGGGCATCCTATTACGATCAGAGGACTTGTGCAAAGAAAGTACCAGGGAGGCCATGGAGACCTTTTTACTCTCAGGCACTTGTACAATCGAATTTCTAGCTCACCAAGTCTTGAACTTGTGGGCTAATACCATCTTGAAACGTCGTGATGCGGTGTCTGAGAGATTCCATCAAAAGGTCCCCAGTACCAAGATCAGCAGGCTCTGACATTCTTCCATTATGGGGAAAAACTTGTTTGAGCCTAAGGACGTGGAGTAGACGTCCCCCGCAGAGGATCCTCCTCGACGTGAGCAGACCGTTGCAGTTGCATCGCTTGACCTCTCAGCTGATCGTTCGCGATCTCCCATGCCTGCCAGACCTGCTAGCCTTCCTTCTCCGTTCGCGGACGCAGATGCGCAATGGGCGCTAACGCACCCCGTTTTCCAACGGGCACCAGTTCCTTCGGGGCATAAGGGCTTATCTCCCAATGAGAGTAAGTCCCTTGAGCGCCAGGTGTTACCTGCGCGCTCACGTTCTCCTGCGCGCTCGCGCGCAGTAGCGTGCAAGTGCTCTCCTGCTGTGGACCCTTCAGACTCAACGCGCCAGCGATCTCCTGCATCCACATCTTCTCGCTGTAGATCTCCTGCTCGCCTGCGCGCCAGTGCTCACCTGCGCGTCAGCGCTCTCCTGCTCGTCAGGGATCTCCTGCGCGCTAGCTCTCTCCTGCTCGCTAGCGCACATCTGCGCGCCTTGTTCCTGCTGCGCGCCTTGCGCGCCCACGTACTCCTGAGCGCCCACGATCGCCTGCTCGCCAGCTCACATCTGTGCGTCCTGGTCCTGATGCGCGCCAACGTTCGCCCGCGCCCCCATGATCTCCGGATCTCGGTGCAGGCAAGGAGGCTGTTCCTTTGCCCCCTCGCCGTCGATCTCCTGCGCGCCCGCAGACCCCGCCCACGCGCCAGCCTTTGCCTGCACGCCATCGCGCGCACTCTCCTGTGCGCTCTTCTAGACCTGTTTGAGTCTCTGCGCGCCCACGAGAAGTCTCCGGTGCAAGCCCGCGAGCGTTTGCCTTTATGCGCCACTTCACCTTCTGGTCCTGCGTCCCAGCTGATAACTCCTGACCACGCCACTACGTGCCAGCGATCTCCTGCACGCCCACGCGATCTTTCGCCTGCGCACAAGCGCTCTCCAACGCGCCCGCGCGCCCACACGTCAGATCGCCGAAGGTCTCCTACGCGCCCACGCGCTAACTCTTTTGTGCGCAGTCGATCGCCTTTTCGCCCTACGCGCCATCACTCGCCAACGCGCCATCGCTCTCCAACGCGCCATCGCTCCCCCGCGTGCCGTCGTTCTCCCGTCCGCCAGCGCTCTCCCTTACAACCGCGCGCACCCTCACCTACGCGCTCACTCGCCAGCGCGCCCACTCACCCGCGCGCGCACCTGCGCTTTCATCTCCACGCGCCCCTGCTTTCATCTCCGCACGCCCGCGCTTTCATCTCCGCGCACCTGCGCACATGTGCACTAACATTCGCCCGCACGCGAACCCGCGATTTTACCATTGCGCGAGCGCCAGCGAGACCCCGACCGTGATTCCCACCGGGTTTCGCAGCACGGGCAACCTTGCGAGTCCCCTGGAGCGCGTACTTCCAGATCATCATCGTCACGATCTCCACCCCGTAAGCGCAGAGCAGTGCACTTGCAGGAGGAGGAAGGATCTTCAGAGAGATCTAGGCAACACTCTTCTTCTTTTCAGGCAGGCCCTGTGGTGTCCACTCGTAAGGTTCGCCCGATCCCTTTCCCTCCAGCAGGAGTCACTGACACCGAGTCTGTCAGCCGTCAGCCTCTGTTTGGGTCTCTGATCAAAGCGGTCGTCCAGGCTGTTAAGCCGGCCCTCGCTGATCTAGGCCTCAAACCAACGGCAGCCTCGTCCCCGCTGAAGAGGAGAGGAGTGGACTTCGTGGTGACTTCTCCTAGGGTTAAACTGGCTCCCAAAAGGTCCGTCAGGAAGGCCCCTTCCCCCCTCAGACGGTTTCTCCTTCTCCTGTGGACGAAGACTTTCCGTCCTCGGGAGAGTTCAGCGAGGTGAGACATTCTCCCATGGCACCAATGGGAGGAACCCCACCTCGAGTAGGAGAATCGTCTCATGTGGGAGCAGAGAGGAGCCCTCAGACTTCTTTACTGGAGTCCTGTATCACTCCTAGGAGGAAGCCCAAGGACTCGAAGACCGTCTCTAAGTCTTCATCCCGGATTCGACCAGAGCCAGCAAGACCCCAGGAGAACGTCCTCGTGTCCCCCCAAGTAGAGCAGCTGGGGACAGGAGACTTTGCTGCCAGTCCACAAGGAGGAGAGCTGCATGAGTCGGAGCATGCCTTCTGGCAGGTCCTGAGTCTGATGAGGCAACTCAATAGGTTCGAGGACCCGGAGACTGCCCCTTGCGAAGGCAAGGATATGGTTCTGGACCAAGTCTACGGCACTCAAAAACCTCCGAAGGCCAGTGCGTCTCTGCCCTGGTCCCAGGGGGTAAAGAGGGCTAGAGACAAGGTTGAGAGCCAGCTCTCCGAACTCGCCTCCTCCAGCCGTTCCTCTGCCGGCAACATACTCCTCACACCTCCTCGAGTACAACAGAGGAGGTACTTCGAGATCATGGGGGAGTCTTGTTTAGCTCTTCCTCTCCACCATTCTGTGGAAGAGCTCTCCAGGGGAATTTCTCTTGAGAAACTCTCTGCCCGGCAGGTGACATTCTCGGATCTTGAGCCAGGAGAAAGTCGCAAAGTGTGCCATGCAGGCCACTTCGTGACTGGATGTCTGGCTGAGGTCTCTGAGCATCCTGTTGCGATCCGAGGACTTGTCCAAGGAGAGCACCAGGAAGGCCATGGAGACTTTTCTTCTCTCAGGCACGCGCACCATCGAGTTTCTAGCTCACCAAGTTTCGAACTTGTGGGCAAACTCGATCTTGAAGAGTCGTGATGCGGTGACCGAGAGGTTCCATGCGAAGGTCGCAGCCGTGGATGTCTGCAAGCTCAGACACTCTTCCATCCTAGGAAAGAGCCTGTTTGAGCCCAAGGATGTGGAACGGACAGCTGAGAGATGGAGGAAATCGAATCACGATTCTCTCCTCCAAAGGGCTCTTACATCCAGACCCTACAAGCCTCCAGCACCTTAACAACAACAGCCTCGTCAGTCTAGGACATCGAAACCGATTCTGGCAGCAAAGGTAAATGTGTCCAAACAGCAGCCTTTTCCTGTCAAGGACAGGAAGGGTGGGAAGTCCTGCAGGGGAAGCAAGACTACTAGAGGGAGCGGCCAAGGCCGCAAACGCTAGGATTGGCAATCCCCTGCGTGTCCACCAGTGGGGGGATGCCTACAGAGTTGCGCGTTCAGGTGGCAGCAACTCGGGGCCGATTCCTGGACGATCTCTGTGATCAGACAGGGATATCGCGTCCCATTCGTAACATCTCCTCCTCCCCTGACAGCGAATCCAATGTCGTTGAGCTCCTATGCCAAGGGATCGGCAAAGGGGCTAGCCCTTCGGGCAGAAGTCGAGACCATGCTCTAGAAGGATGCTCTCCAAGAGGTCGTCGACGGCTCCCCAGGCTTCTTCAGTCGACTCTTTCTTGTAAAGAAGGCGTCTGGAGGCCGGAGACCAGTCATCGACCTCTCAGCCCTGAACAAGTTTGTCAAACAAACTCTGTTCAGCATGGAGACAGCAGAGACAGTCAGACTTGCAGTGAGACCGCAAGACTTCATGTGCACACTGGATCTAAAAGACGCGTACTTCCAGATCCCAATCCATCCGTCTTCCAGGAAGTACAGTGAACCCTCGCTACTTCGCGGTTCGACCATCGCGGATTCACCACTTCGCGGATTTTTTTCATAACCCATGTATATACATATATCGCGGATTTTCCAGAAATATCGAAAATACCGCGATGTGACCGATGGTGCGAGATTGGAGAAAGTAAGGAAAATTGAATCGTGATTGATTTTCAATATAAATGAAACTTTGAGGAGCAACAAAGATATCATTTGTTAGAGAGATAGAGAGAGGTAAGGAATGGGAGGTAGTGAAAAGTAGCCCAGAGAGAGAGAGAGAGGTAGAGAGAGAGAGAGAGAGAGAGAGGGGGGGAGGTTTAAATGTAATAAACAAAAAAATTTGATAGGTTATAACACATTGGTGCTTATATAATATCAACTGTATACTGTAGACGGTTTGAATAAGTTAAGAAATGGTATAAATGATACTTTGTTAGTGTATTCGTACACACTCAAGAGCAGCAGCTAGATGACAGCTGATCTAATCACAACCAAAAGTAAAAAAAAAAAGAAGGCAACAATACTCGATTTTTAAAACAAACCCGAAATTTAAAAACAAAAGTACATGCTTTCTTAATGTGCAATTAACTTTTTAAAGAGTGGCAATTTTCTAGAATAAAATGATATTTCCCAAAAAATAGTGGTTTGCTGATGAAATCGGATGCCGTATTTTTAGCTATGATTGAAATGGATGTAGACTCGGTCGAATTATTTTGTTTCGTATTTAATTGACACTAAGAAAACTAATTTTAGTTTCTTCATCTAAATGTAAGTATTGTATAACACGAAGAGAGAGAGAGAGAGAGAGAGAGAGAGAGAGAGAGAGAGAGAGAGAGAGAGAGAGAGAGAGAGAGAATCAGCTGTTGTACTCAAATGGCGTGTTTTTGTTTCGTGAGAATTTCATCGCCACGACTTTAACAACAACATACTGTACTGAACTTTACAGTATTATACAGACTACTGTAATATGATAAAGTAAAATATTTGTAATCTATTTTATATGAAATGGGGCTATTTTTTTTTGTTTAAAATTTACATTTACGTATGTAAAACAACTCTCTCTCTCTCTCTCTCTCTCTCTCTCTCTCTCTCTCTCTCTCTCTCTCTCTCTCTCTCTCTCTCTCGTAGATTGTTTTCCTGCTTTGCTACGTATGTATGATTTTATATAGATATGGTAAATAATATTTGTAATAACATATTTTATTAAAGCTTTTACTGTAATATCATTATTTATCACTTTCATCATGCGCGTTAAATTCCTTAGTTTGTTTACTGAGGGTACTTTATGACGCCGTCGTTTCAGGCAGCGTCATAAAGAAAAACATTTCATTTGGAAGTCCTAAGAAAAATTAAGTAAAACATTGGTAATAACAAAATCAACATACTGTACTGAATAATCAATATAATCGATGCAGAAACTAACCTATACACAGATGTGTAAATGCGTTTGATTCTTCATTATAATCAGAGATAAACGTAAACAAAACATTGGTTGCCATTTTTTATCGTGCTTTTTGGCGTGTTTAGGAAACGCATGATATAAAGTCGCCCTAAATATTTGTGACTGTTTTAGTTTAGGGTACGTTAGTACATGCATTAAGTGTTCTGTACATTAAAGGGTAGTTTGTTAACAGTACTACGTACAAGGGAAGGTTTTAAAAGTCCGAATATACATGTTGAATAAATAGGTAAATATGTTGTCACTACTTCGCGGATTTTCACCTATCGCGGCCGGGTCTGGAACCTATCTACCGCGATAAACGAGGGTTCACTGTACTTGAGATTCAGCCTAGACAACAAGATCTACCAGTTCAAGGTGCTGTGTTTCGGTCTCTCCACAGCACCACAGGTGTTCACCAGAGTGTTCACCCCGATATCTTCGTGGGCACTAAGGATCGGTATCTGTCTCCTTCGCTATCTGGACGACTGGCTGATCCTGGCAGACTCGGAGTCGACCCTTCATCGACACCGAGACAAGCTTCTGGGACTTTGCCAAGCTTTAGGGATCATGGTAAATCTCGAGAAGTCTTCTCTGCTTCCATCTCAATGACTGGTATATCTAGGCACGATATTGGACACCAATCTCCACAAAGCCTTTCCATCAAATGACAGGATAGCAAGGCTGAGGAGGGTCGCAGATCCTTTCCTCAGACGGGAAGAGCTTCCAGCCCAATCGTGGTTACGTCTTCTAGGTCACCTGTCCTCCCTGGCCCGTCTAGTTCCGAATGGCCGCCTCAGGATGAGATCCCTGTAATGGCGGCTCAAGTCCTGGTGGAATCAAGGCTACGATTCCCCGTAGATGCCTTCCTTCTCCCTACAAGGGAGTTAGGAGGCGCCTCTTCGGTTCTTCGCCCTCGACGTCCCCCGCAGAGGTTCCTCCTCGACATGAGTCGACCGTTGTAGCTGCATCACTGGACCTCTCTGCAGATCGTTCGCGATCTCCAACGCCTGCCAGACCTGTGGATCTTCCTTCACCGTTCCTGGAAGCTGACGCGCTGTGGGGGCCCACGCACCCTGTTTTCCAACGGGGACCAGTCCCTTCGGGGCAAAAGGGCTTGTCTCACAATGTGAGCAAGTCCCTTAAGTGCCAGGTATCACCTGCGTGCTCGTGCGCTCTCCTGCAGTTGCTGAGGACCTTCCTACGCACCAGTAGAGTTTATGGTGACTTCTCCTAAGGTCAAACTGGCTCCTAAGAAGTCCGTAAGGATGGCTCCTTCCCCCCTCAGACGTTCTCTCCTTCTCCTGTGGACGAAGATTTCCGTTCTCAGGAGAATCTATCGAGGTGAGACCTTCACCCACCGCACCAATGGGAGAGACCCCACCACGAGTAGGAGAATCGTCGCGTGCTGGGGCAGAGAAGAGCCCTCAGACTTCTTTACTGGAGTCCTGCATCCCTCCTAGAAGGGAACCGAAGGACTCGAAGACCGTCCCGAAGTCTTCTTCAAGGATTCGACCAGAGCCAGTGAGAACGTCCACCTGTCCCCCCAAGTAGAGCAGTTGGGGACAGGAGACTTTGCTGCCAATTCATCAGGAGGAGAGCAACATGATTCAGAGCACGCCTTCTGGCAAGTCCTGATTTTGATGAGGCATCTCAACAAGTTCAAGGATCCTGAGACCGCCCCTCGTGAAGGCAAGGATACGGTCCTGGACCAAGTCTATGGCACTCAAAAACCCTCTTAAGGTCAATGTGGCTCTGCTTTGGTCCCAAGGGGTGAAGAGTGCCAGAGATAAGGTTGAGGGCCAGCTTTCGGAACTCGCCTCCTCCAGCCGTTCCTCTACTGGTAACAAGCTCCTCCCACCTCCACGTGTCCAACAGAGGAGGTACTTTGAGATCATGGAGGAGCCTTGTTTAGCTCTCCCCTCCACCACTCAGTGGAAGAGCTTACCAGGGGAGTCTCTCTTGAGAGACTCTCCAACCGGCAGGTGACATTCTCGGCAACAGAGACCCTGAGTCAGGAGAAGGTCGCAAAGTGTGCCATGCAGGCCACTTTGTGGCTGGATGTCTGGCTAGGGTCTTTGGTCATCCTACTGCGATCCGAGTATCTGTCCAAGCAGAGCACCAGGAAGGCCCTGGAGACCTTCCTCCTCTCGGGCACACGTACCATCGAGTTTCTAGCCCACCAAGTTTCGAACTTGTGGGCAAACTTGATCTTGAAACGACGTAATGCGGTGACCGAGAGGTTCCACTCGAAGGTCCCAGCCGTGGATGTCTGTAAGCTCAGACACTCTTCCATCCTAGGAAAGAGCCTGTTTGAGCCCAAGGATGTGGAACAGGCAGCTGAGAGGTGGAGGAAATCAAACCACGATTCTCTCCTCCAAAGGGCTCTTAAATCTAAGCCCTACAAACCTCCAGCACCCCAACAACCTCGCCAGTCCAAGTCGACAAAACTGGTAGCGGCAGCAAAGACGAAGGTGTCCAAACAGCAGCCCTTTTCTGTCAAAGACAAGAAGGGCGGAAAGTCCTCCAGGGGAGGCAAGACTACTAGAGGGAGCGGCCGAGGCCACAAACGCTAGGATTGGCAATCCCCCTGCATGTCCACCAGTGGGGGGATGCCTGCAAAGTTGCGCATTCAGGTGGCAGAAACTCGGGGCCGATTCGTGGACGATCTCCGTGATCTGTCAGGGATATCACATCCCGTTCATAACATCTCTTCCTCCCCTGACAGCGAATCCAGTGTTGTTGAGCTCCTATGCCATGGGATCGGTAAAGGGGCTAGCCCTTCGGGCAGAAGTTGAGACCATGTTCAAGAAAGATGCTCTCCAGGAGGTCGTCGACGGCTCCCCAGGCTTCTTCAGTCGACTCTTTCTTGTAAAGAAGGAATCTGGAAGCTGGAGACCCGTCATCGTCCTCTCAGCCCTGAACAAGTTTGTCAAACAAACTCCGTTCAGCATGGAGACATCAGACACGGTCAGACTTGCAGTGAAACCGCAAGACTTCATGAGCACACTGGATCTAAAGGACGCGTACTCCCAGATCCCAATCCATCCGTCTTCCAGGAAGTACTTGAGATTCAACTTAGACAACAAGATCTACCAGTTCAAGGTGCTGTGTTTCGGTCTCTCCACAGCACTCTAGGTATTCACCAGTGTTTTCACCCTGATATCTTCGTGGGCACACAGGATCGGCATCTGTCTCCTCAGTTATCTGGACAACTGGCTGATCCTGGCAGACTCAGAGTCGACCCTTCTTTGACACCGAGACAAGCTTCTGGGACTTTGCCAAGATCTAGGGATCATGGTAAATCTCGAGAAGTCTTCTCTGTTTCCATCTCAACGACTGGTATATCTAGGCATGATATTGGACACCAATCTCCACAAAGCCTTTCCATCCGATGACAGGATAGCAAGGCTGAGGAAGGTCGCAGATCCATTCCTCGGACGAGAAGAGCTTCCAGCCCAATCGTGGTTACGTCTCCTAGGTCACCTTTCCTCCTTGGCCCGTCTAGTTCCAAACGGCCGCCTCAGGATGAGATCCCTGCAATGGCGGCTCAAGTCCCGGTGGAATCAAGGCCACGATTCCCCGGACATTCTGGTCCCTATGGGTCATGCGGAATGGACGGACCTTCAGTGGTGGGTGATGGGTGCAAACCTTCGAAAGGGAGTGGATCTTCTCGTCCTCCCCCCGAATTTGATGCTGTTCTTGGACGCTTCAAAAGAAGGGTGTGGGGCCCATGTTCTGAACCACAGGATCTCAGGCCTATGGTCAGAATCAGGAAAGTACTTTCACATAAATCTGCTAGAAATGAAGGCCGTATATCTGGCACTTCAACAGTTCCAACGGATCCTGGCGGGTCACTCCCTGGTGGTGATGAGCGACAACACCACGGTGGTGACTTACATCAACAAGCAGGGAGGTACCTTTTCACAACAGCTATCCAATCTTGCAGTAGAGGTACTGAGATGAACCGAAGTCCACTCGATTCCACTATTGGCTCGCTTCATTCCGGGCAAGAGGAATGTGCTCGCCGACAGTCTGAGCAGAGCATCGTAGATAGTGAGTACCGAGTGGTCTTTGTTTCTTCTAGTAGCCAGCAAGGTCCTGACTTTGTGGGGTTCCCCGACGGTCGACCTGTTTGCGATAGCGTTGAACTTCAAGCTTCCGCTGTACTGTTCCCCAGTCCCGGACTCTAAGGCAATCTGCCAAGATGACTTCCAACAACGGTGGGACAACATCGACGTTTACGCCTTCCCACCGTTCTGTCTGATGGGAAGGGTGCTCAACAAGACCAGACTATCGGTCAACCTGTCGATGACCTTAATAGCTCCGCTATGGCATCATGCAGAGTGGTTCCCGGACCTTCTGCAGCTCCTGACGGAACTCCCGAGAGAGCTTCCTCCACGACACGAGCTACTCAAGCAACCACACTGCAACATCTTCCACAAAGCCGTAGCATCGCTTCAGCTTCACGCCTGGAGACTATCCAGTATCTCCTCACAGAGAGAGGCTTTTTGCAACAAGTTGCAGAGAGGATGTCTTGACACCTGCGAAAGTCATCTGCAGGGTCTACCAGGCGAAGTGGAGAGTCTTCTGTGGTAGGTGTCGTGGAAGGGGTATCTCTCCCCTCGATGCCACTATTCCAGCAATAGCGGAGTTTCTTGTGTATTTGCGGGAAGAAATGCGCCTTTCGGTCTCGGCGGTGAAAGGCTATCGCTCAGCCTTAAGCCTGGCCTTCAGGCTGAAAGGAATGGACATTTCCTCCTCTCTGGAACTTTCTCTACTCATAAGAAGCTACAAGCTTACCTGCCCTCAGTCGGAAGTGAGACCTCCTCCATGGAACGTAGTTCGTGTCTTCAGGTCTCTTAAGAGACCTCCGTTCGAACTATTACGCCAGGCTTCTGATCGTCACCTGACTTGGAAGACGGTGTTCCTGCTTGCTCTGGCCTCAGCCAAGCGGGTCAGTGAACTTCATGGTCTCTCGTACGACGGCGCCCATTCAAGGGGATGGGGGAAGGTAACGTTCGGGTTCGTCCCTGAGTTTGTTGCTAAGACTCAGAATTCTGGAGTGCCGGACCCACGGTTCGACTCCTTCAGGATTTCGAGTCTCCGTTCTGTAACAGATGACCCAGACCATCTCCTACTGTGCCCAGTAAGGAGTTTGAAGCTCTAGCTTGAGAGAACAGCTGCAGTTCGTCCTCGAGTGCAAGCCCTGTTTGTGAGCACAGGAAGGACGAAGAGGAGGGTCACATAGAACACCATCTCAGCTTGGATTCGCAGGGTCATCCACCATTCCCTGAATGCAGACCCTCCTCTGTCACGTCGCCCTAGAGCACACGATGTCAGAGGCATCACTACGTCCCTGGCATTCAAGAGAAACTTCTCAGTGACGCAAGTTCTACAAGCTGGGGTCTGGAAGCGTCAAACGACCTTCACAGCCCACTACCTTCAGGACATGACCCACAGGAGGCTTGATACGTTTTATATCGGCCCTGTGGCTGCTGCACAACAGCTGGTCTATCCTCAGGCTCCTTAATAGACAAGTAGCAGAAGGTTGAGGGTATTGTTACCCAGTTTTAGTCTGCATGAATGAAAAAGTATGTCTGGTCCTTACTCTTTTCTTCATCCGCCTCTCTCTTGGGGAAAGCAGCATCCTGGGTTCTCTGCACAGCTGACCTCAAACCTTTGCAGGTAAACTATGCTTCCTTGTGTTCCTAGTATTAAATAATACTGTTGCGTCCCCCATACCCTGACGAGGTGGTATTTGGAACGTCCTAGCCTATAATTTCATCTAAAGGACTTCAGGTCAACTTCCTAGGATGCGTCACACTTCTTTCATTCACACACTAGCTTATGTAGGCCGCACATTCCTTGCGGAGCAAGGAATTGTGAGGTGCAAGGACTCCTTATCTTGAGTGCTACACTCTCAGATCTTGAGTCCTTGGGCAAAGCCAAAGCCAGTAAGGCTGGGACTTACCACCGTACTTAAGGGTTAAGTCACACCATGTAAAAATACAGTAGCGTGGTTTGTATTTCGGTTACGGAAAAAATGACAAATTCGTAGGTAATTTGTATTTTTCCTAACCATACAATCCTTAGCTATTTAATCATACTTGCCCGCTAGCCCTGTCCCCTGTGAAGTCCTACCTCTAAGCGAAGTGAGTCAGTTCACCGGTGTGTGAGGAGGGAGGGTTAGCGAGCTACCCCTCTAGGTAACCCTCGTTAAAAATCTAATGGCTCATCATTCAGCTACACTAAAAGTAATACCCCATGGAAATAGCTAAGGTTTGTATGGTTAGGAAAAATAGAAATTATCTTAGAATTTGTCATATTGGAGCCCTTGGGCTTATAGCATCTTGCTTTTCCAACTAGGGTTGTAGCTTGGCTAGTAATAATGATAATTATGGATTCTTGAGGGAGAGAGGAACTGTGAATGCCATCTTTATTGTAAGGCAGCCACAGTAAAAGAAGCTAGAGGGAAATCAGAAGCTCTTCTTTGCTTTTGTTTATCTAGAGAAAGCATATGATAGAATACCAAGAGAAGTGATATTTTGGTGCTAAGAGGATGAGGAAAATTCTGAAGTTGGTTAGAATGGTAGAGATGATATATAAAAGAACAAGGACTAAAGTACAGTATTAACAGCTGTTGGGGCAACAGAAACCTTTGAAGTAAATATTGTATTATGCCAGGGAAGGCATTAATGCCATTTTTATTTGTGGTGATCGTGGAGGTGCTAAGTGAAGAGATCAGAAATAAAGAGTTGTGGGAGTTGCTAGATGCAGATGATTTGGTGATTACCACTGAAAATGAGGAAGACTTGCAGAGAAGGGTTGTAGAGTGGTAAGAGACTTTGGAGAAGGGTGGCTTGAGAGCTAAAGTGGATAAGACTGAAACAGTGGTAAGTAGTAAGGGAGGTAGGGACAGGATAGCTATGCATGAAAGATGATGCTCGGTTATAAGACAGGTGGAACAATTCAGATACAGTACTTGGGATCTACTATAAGTCAGAAGGGAGGATGTGAGGCTGGAGTTGAGAGTAGCATAAAAGCCGTGTACTGTCAGTTTGTCCAATCCTTTTCGTCCAAAGTCTTTTTTTCCAATCCTTTTCGTCCATCGCCTTTTTGTCCAATGATTTTGGGAAATTTTTCTTATCAACAACCTAACTACCGAAGAATCCCTTCTATTTTGGGAAATGGCTCTTAACAGCAATCAAACTACCGAGGAATCATTGGATTACCTGAAGACAAAACTACCGAGTTTTACGTTCAGATATTGAATAAATGGACTAACGAAAAAATCATGGATATTGGACTAAAAGACAATGGACTAAAAAAAAACATGGACGAAAAGACGTTGGACTAAAAAATCGTAGGACAAAGAGACGTTGGACCAAAGAGAGTGGACAAAGAGACGTTGGACGAAAAGGCATATAACCATAAAAGCAGCCTTGGGGAAGTGAAGGGAGGTAACGGGAGTGATAAGAAAATGCCAATCAAGTTGAAAGTCAGTATCTATAGCGCAATAATAAAACCAGTGGTAATGTATAGATCAGAAAACATGGGCTTTAAGACAAAACAAGGAAGCAAAGCTTGAGAGAACAGAGATGAGAATGCTGGGGTGGATTATGGGAATATCATTGCTTGAAAGATTGGAAATGATGAAATGAAAAAAATGTCAGGTATAGTGAAGATTACAGAGATGATAAGAGTGTCATGACAGAGATGGCGGGCACGTGTTTAGGATGAATGGTGGGGCGAGAGTGAGGAGGGCTTAGGAAGAACCTGTTAGAGGGAGAAGAACGAAAGGGAGGCAGGGAATTAGATGGTGAGATGAGGTGAAAGAGGATATAGGGAGAAAAGGTTTGATAGAAGGCATTGGAGAAGGCGCATCAGGCAACCAACCCCTTAACCCTTTTACGCCCAAAGGACGTACTGGTACGTTTCACAAAAGCCATCCCTTTACCCCCATGGACGTACGGATACGTCCTTGCAAAAAAATGTTATAGAAATTTATTTTTTCATATTTTTGATAATTTTTTGAGAAAATTCAGGCATTTTCCAAGAGAATGAGACCAACCTGACCTCTGTATGACAAACATTAAGGCTGTTAGAGCAATTTGAAAAAAAATATGCTGGGAAAAAAATAATCCCCTGGGGGTTAAGGGTTGGAAATTTCCAAATAGCCCGGGGGTAAAAGGGTTAATGTAGGTATAATGGTGAGAAAAATTTTTTAGCACTAGCCAATAAAAGAATGTTTGAAAAACAGCCATGAAGCTAGAAAATATGGGAAATAGAGTAGATTCTAAACTGATTTGCTCAAATTTCCTTATGGGAATTATAGTGCTGTATTTTATTTGACCATTTATGAAATTAGATGCAGGAATATTACTCTGGAAAGATATTCATGGTGTTGTTTACTTTTCAGGGGTATCGGCGGATGATAAACCTGAATATGGGTTATTTGAAGAAGGTTTTTACATTCCCCCAGAAGAGACATCAACTGTTCTTCAAGAAATTGGAATACTCAAGTAAGTAATTTTTAATTCTATTACAACACACTTGTACTGTTCAATAAGGATATTTCCATTTGTTAGACAATGCTTACGGATATTGTATGTATATCTTAAATCTTTATACATAAATGCTTCTTTCAATTTACAAATTATGATGTCCCCAGTTCAGGTAAGACCTCTCTTCATCTTGGAATTTCCCTGGCTTGGATGTTTGTTCTTACACGTAATACAAACCTTCGACCGTTAACCGTTTTACCCCCAAAGGACGTACTGGTACGTTTCACAAAACTCATCCCTTTACCCCCATGGACGTACCGGTACGCCCTTGCAAAAAAAAGCTAATTTTTTTTTTCATATTTTTGATAATTTTTTGAAAAAATTCAGGCATTTTCCAAGAGAATGGGATCAACCTGACCTCTCTATGACAAAAATTAAGGCTGTTAGAGCAACTTGAAAAAAATATAATGCAAAATGTGCTGGGGAAAAACTAACCCCTTGGGTGTTAAGGGTTGGAAATTTCCAAATAGCCTGGGGGTAAAAGGGTTAATAGGAGTATGATTTCAGTGAAGCTTGAACACCCATTCAAGCTTTTAAAGAGGTACTATTAGCAGCTGGCGGGTGGCGGGAAGCAGTTATGCTACCTACCCTAACCTTTAGGAAGAACCTTTTAGTAGCGCTAGTCCTGAAGGTAGGAATCTAGTCTAACAGGCAACCTTTTCTGTCCACTACCCATGCTTCCTCCGGTGCCTTAGATGACCGCGGAGGTAGCAGCAGTAGGGGACTCAGCAGTATGAAGCTTCATCTGTGGTGGAAATGTGGGAGGTTGGGCTGTGGCACCCTAGCAGTACCAGCTGAACTCGGCTGAGTCCCTGGTTAGGCTGGAGGAACGTAGAGAGTAGAGGTCCCCTTTTTTGTTTTGTTTTTGTTTTGTTTCTTGTTGATGTCGGCTACCCCCCAAAATTGGAGGAAGTGCCTTTGGTATATGTATGTATGTATGTACCCATGAGGGTTTACCTACCTAAAAGATTACCTACAAGTTCAAAGGTCACTCATGAATGGTAGAGGTAAGGTACTATGGCATTGCCTTAGCTTGAAGGACAATGCCCTACCTATAGACTGACGTTACAGTCAGGCCCAACACTTAGCGAGGGTTAGGTAAGAAAGACAAGTGTGAAAAGAGAGTTTTCAATATTAAACTTACCCGATAATCATGTAGCTGTCAACTCCGTTGCCCGACAGAATTCTATGGAGGGATACGCCAGCTATCACAATACTAGAAGGGGGTGTACTTACCAGCGCCACCTGTGGCCAGGTACTCAAGTACTTCTTGTTGACACCTCCTCAATTATTCCTCTGTCGTGCTTCCGGCAAGACGTTCTGGGATACGCTTATGGTCTTCGAGTTTATTCACGGCTAATTGGTGAAGTATTCTCTCAGATTAACGGCTGTCGCTTTACTGGAAACCTTCTTATATTAGCTAGATAGCTTTTATATAGTCCTGATTAACGGTTAACGATTTTTTCCTTGATTTTGGAACCCTCTTTGGCTAACTCTTTGGATTCAAGATGTCTGACATTTCGCAAGCCCCCTCCCATAGACGATGTAGGTCTTGCAATAGGCGTATTCCGAAGGCCTCGGTAGATCCTCACACCGCTTGTTCTGACTGTAGGGACAGGCCCTGTCAGTTAGAAAATCGATGTGAGGAATGCGCCGGACTTTCGGAATTGGAATTTGTCCGTCTTTTGAAATATTCAACTAAGTTAGAGAGAGGTAGAGTTAGGAGGAGTTCTTCTCACTCTTCACTGTTTTCCTCACCTCATGATCCCCTACCTTTTCCTACCCCTGTAGTGGCTACCCCCGAACCTACTGTTTGCCCTCCGCCTGATATGTCTGTTGTTTTGCGTGCTATTCAGGCCTTAGGCGATAAAGTAGAGTCAGTGGTAAGTGACCATAAGTCTCTGATGGCCGAAGTTAAAGAACTTAAGGTCAAGAGTGCAGTGGGTGGAGTTAGTGCCAGTGCTGTGACGAGTGCTAGTGTCAGTGCAGTGCCAAGTGCTAGTGTTAGTGCCAGTGTGGTGCGTGAGGATTTTTCTGTGCGAGCCAGTCGTCCTCCCAGTCCGGGACCTCTTGCAAGCTCCCAAGCCCAGGGGAGAAGCAATGTCGAAGGGCATAAGGGTTCGGCAGGCCTTGTTAGGCGCACAGAATTATCCTCGGTGGTTGCGGGCGTGTCTTCCAAAGACCGTCACTCCCACCTGCAGACGATTGAGCCCGTCTTTATCTCGTCCGCTGATCAACTGTCAGGGAAGAAACGTTGGTCTCAGGTCTCGAGACCACTTAAACGTAGAGTCCAGTCCGCGAGTGCTCAGCCAGGTTGCAGTCATTGGCTCAGCTCTGACTCGCCTCAGTCATCTGTCGACTGTACTCCGCCCAAGAGGAGTAAGGTTCTGCCACAACAGAGCTCGACTGTTAAGGCTTTACCTCAGTCTACTGTCGTTTCTGCCGATCCCAAGTGGACTCTTCTTCAGTCCATGCAAGCACAGCTTTCGGACTTGATGCGTGAGTGTCGGGCTGAGAGTGTTGCACCTCCGCCTCCGCCTACACTCCCTCCGCCTGCTCTCGCTCCGCCTGCGCTCGCCCCGCCTGCGCTCGCCCCGCCTGCGCTCGCTCCGCCTGCGCTCGCTCCGCCTGATCGCAGCACCATCTGCCAGGCGTACGATGTTGAGCCACATTTTGAGTTCGCTGTTCCCAGTGGTGTTCAGCCTCAGCCTTCTTTAAGGCAACCTTTACTTTGGGATCAGGAGGATTATACCACTCTTCCTCCGCCTCCCCTTGCTGCTCCACCAGTGGTGCAACTCTCGGTTGAGGTACAACAACCTCTCCCGTCCATGAGTCAGTCTCCTCAGCTCTCGCTACAGCGAGCTCAACCCTCCTCAAGGCAAGCTCCTCTACACCCTGGACTTGCGCCTCAGGAGCCTCAGCTTGCGAGAACTTTACCTTGTTCTGCGCAGCCTCAACCTCATCATGTTCCGCTCATACCACAGGAACAGGAACTTGCTACTCCGCCTCCGTCCACCGCTCAGCAAGCGCATTCCTTGGGTTCAACCTCTCATGCTAGGAGTCAGCCTCCTCCACCCATGCGCCTTCCTTCTGCTTCGTCTGTTATTCAGCCTTTGCAGTCTGAGCCTCAGGTTTTCCCTCAACAGTTACTAGAAGAGGAAACCACTATTATTGTTCCTACTCGTTCTGACTCTGCGGTTCAGCATTCTTGTCCGATCTCTTCGCTACACTCTGGTGATGAGGTGTCGGATGATGAGGAGGCACACCTGGATCCCTCATCAGACGTGGATGAATCCAAGCTTTCTCCACAGTCTATTGATTTTCGTAAGGTCTTGGCTCTACTCAGGGAGATTTACCCAGACCACTTTGTCTCTGCTATTCCCCGCTCTCCGCCATCTGAGTTTTCGCTGGGCGTACAACAAGCTAAGTCCACCTATACTAAGCTAGTCCTAGCTAGATCCTCTAAGAGGGCATTAAGGATCTTAGGGGAGTGGCTGCAGTCTAAACAACACCTTGGCAAGACTTCCTTCATGTTCCCTCCAACGAAGCTCACTTCGAAAGCGAGTGTTTGGTATGCCACAGGAGAAGCACCAGGCTTGGGAGTACCTGCCTCTGCCCAGGCTGACTTCTCAAGTCTGGTAGACTCGCCTCGGAGGACTGCAATGAGGCGCTCTAAGGTTTGTTGGACCTTCTCAGACCTGGATCACTTACTGAAGGGAATGTTTAGAGCATTTGAAATGTTCAACTTTTTAGACTGGTGCCTGGGGGCCCTCAGCAAGAAGACCTCTCCTGCGGACAAAGATTCTGCCATGCTATTAATGTCCTGCATGGATAAGGCCATTAGGGATGGATCGGGTGAGCTTGCGTCGATGTTTGTATCAGGGGTTTTGAAGAAAAGGGAACAACTGTGTACCTTCCTTTCCGCCAGCATTACACCTTGCCAACGGTCACAACTTCTTTTTGCTCCGCTCTCGAAGTTTCTCTTCCCCGAAGAGCTGGTTAAGGACTTGTCTGCTGCCCTGATACAAAAGGATACACACGATCTTGTAGCCTCATCGGCTCGTAAGTCTAAGGTTGCTACCTCAATCCCCAAGACTTATCGCTCCCCAGTGGCTGATACCCCTGCTACGAGGTTCATACCGCCCTTTCGTGGTAGAGCCCCCAGCCGAGGAAGCTCCCGTCCAGACTCTCACAGGAGCAAGTCTAGAAAAGGATCCAGGACATCTAAAGGAAAAAACTGACTCTCCGCTTCTCCAGACAGCAGTAGGAGCCAGACTCAAGATCTTCTGGCGAGCCTGGGAGAAGAGAGGTGCAGACACCCAGTCTGTCAGTTGGCTGAGGAACGGTTACAGGATTCCATTCTGCCTCAAACCACCTCTGACCACATCGCCCATCAACCTCTCTCCCAACTACAAAGAAGAGGACAAGAGGCTAGCATTGCACCAGGAGGTGTCGCTTCTTGTGCAGAAGAAGGCAGTGGTTATAGTCCGGGACCATCAATCCCCGGGCTTCTACAACCGTCTCTTTCTTGTGGCCAAGAAGACAGGAGGCTGGAGACCGGTGCTGGACGTCAGCGCTCTCAACGAGTATGTCACCAAGCAGACGTTCACGATGGAGACGACGAAGTCGGTCTTAGCAGCGGTCAGACAGGAGGACTGGATGGTCTCGTTGGACTTGAAAGATGCATACTTTCACGTTCCTATTCATCCAGACTCCCAACCTTTCCTGAGATTCGTTTTTGGAAAGGTTGTCTACCAGTTCCAAGCCCTGTGTTTTGGCCTAAGCACAGCTCCTATGGTCTTTACTCATCTGATGAGGAATATAGCAAAATTCCTACACTTGTCGAACATCAGAGCCTCCCTCTACTTAGACGACTGGCTGTTGAGAGCCTCCACGAGTCGTCGTTGTCTGGAGAATCTCAATTGGACTTTAGACTTAATCAGAGACCTAGGTCTATTAGTCAACATAGAGAAGTCTCAACTCATTCCCTCCCAATCCATTGTGTACCTGGGAATGGAGATTCGGAGTCAGGATTTTCGGGCTTTTCCATCGGCCCCCAGGATAAGCCAGGCCCTAGAGTGCATCATGAGCATGCTGAAGAGGAGCAGTTGCTCAGTGAGACAGTGGATGAGTCTCACAGGGACCCTCTCATCACTGGCCCTGTTTGTCGAGCTAGGGAGACTCCACCTCCGCCCTCTTCAATTCCATCTTGCAGCTCACTGGGACAAGGGTTCGACTCTCGAAGCAGTCTCTATCCCTATCAACCAAGAGATGAAGACCACTCTCCTGTGGTGGAAGCACAACCTCCTTCTCAGGGAGGGTCTATCGTTGGCCATTCAAACCCCCAATCTTCATCTCTTCTCAGATGCATCGGACTCGGGCTGGGGTGCAACCTTGGACGGACGGGAATGCTCGGGAACGTGGAACGAGGAACAAGCATTACTCCACATCAACTGCAAGGAGCTGCTAGCAGTTCATCTAGCCCTGTTGAACTTCAAGTCCCTCCTGCTAGGCAAAGTGGTGGAGGTGAACTCAGACAATACCACAGCCTTGGCTTACATCTCCAAGCAAGGAGGGACCCATTCGAGGAGCCTATACGAGATCGCAAGGGACCTCCTCATTTGGTCAAGAGGTCTAAACCTCAATCTGGTCACGAGGTTCATTCAGGGCGATATGAACGTCTCAGCAGATCGCCTAAGCAGAAGGAATCAGGTCATTCCCACGGAATGGACCCTCCACAAGAGTGTGTGCAACAGACTTTGGACCTTGTGGGGTCAACCTACCATAGATCTGTTTGCCACCTCCATAACCAAGAGACTTCCGCTGTACTGTTCCCCTGTTCCAGACCCTGCAGCAGTTCATGTGGATGCTTTTCTACTGAACTGGTCCCATCTCGACCTGTACGCATTCCCACCGTTCAAGATAATAAACAAAGTTCTGCAGAAATTCGTCTCGCACGAAGGGACACGGCTGACGCTGGTTGCTCCCCTTTGGCCTGCAAGAGAATGGTTCACAGAGGTACTTCAATGGCTAGTCGACTTCCCCAGGACTCTACCTCTAAGAGTGGACCTTCTACGTCAACCTCACGTAGACAGGTTGCACCCAAACCTCCACGCTCTTCGGCTGACTGCCTTCAGACTGTCGAAAGATTCGCTAGAGCTCGAGGCTTTTCGAAGGAGGCAGCCAGTGCGATTGCCAGAGCAAGAAGGGTTTCCACTCGTAGAGTCTACCAGTCTAAGTGGGAGGTCTTCCGAAGCTGGTGTAGAGCCAATTCAATATCCTCTACCAATACCTCTGTGACCCAAATAGCTGACTTCCTTCTACATCTTAGGAATGAGAGATCCCTTTCAGCACCTACGATTAAAGGATATAGGAGTATGTTGGCTTCAGTTCTCCGCCACAGAGGTTTGGACCTGTCTTCCAACAAGGACCTTCAAGACATTCTTAAGTCTTTTGAGACGTCTAAAGAACGTCGTCTTTCCACTCCAGGCTGGAATCTAGACGTAGTCTTAAGGTTCCTTATGTCATCTAGGTTCGAACCTCTCCAGTCAGCTTCCTTCAAGGACCTTACCCTCAAGACTCTTTTTCTCGTCTGCCTTGCAACAGCTAAGAGAGTCAGTGAGGTTCATGCCTTCAGCAAGAACATTGGTTTCACGACCGAATCTGCAACATGTTCTTTTCAGCTTGGATTCCTAGCAAAGAACGAGCTTCCTTCACGTCCTTGGCCTAGATCGTTTGAAATACCTAGCCTCTCCAACATGGTAGGTAACGAACTAGAGAGAGTTCTTTGCCCGGTCAGAGCTCTCAAATATTATCTTAAGAGGTCTAAACCTATTCGAGGACAGTCAGAAGCCTTATGGTGTGCCATCAAGAAACCTTCGAGACCCATGTCCAAGAATGGGCTTTCGTATATATAAGGCTTCTGATCAGAGAAGCACATTCTCACTTAAAGGAGGAAGAACTTGCATTGCTGAAGGTAAGGACCCACGAAGTAAGAGCCGTAGCTACTTCGATGGCCTTTAATAAAAACCGTTCTCTGCAGAGCATAATGGATGCAACCTATTGGAGGAGCAAGTCAGTGTTTGCATCATTTTATCTGAAAGATGTCCAGTCTCTTTACGAGAACTGCTACACCCTGGGACCATTCGTAGCAGCGAGTGCAGTAGTAGGTGAGGGCTCAGCCACTACATTCCCTTAATCCCATAACCTTTTTTAACCTTTCTCTTGAATACTTTTATTGTTGTTTTTATGGTTGTTACGGTAGGCTAAGAAGCCTTCCGCATCCTTTTGATTTGGCGGGTGGTCTATTCATTCTTGAGAAGCGCCTGGGTTAAAGGTTTGGTAG
Source organism: Palaemon carinicauda (assembly GCF_036898095.1). Taxonomy (NCBI): domain Eukaryota; kingdom Metazoa; phylum Arthropoda; class Malacostraca; order Decapoda; family Palaemonidae; genus Palaemon; species Palaemon carinicauda. The sequence goes on from NC_090725.1 coordinate 286,712,443, forward strand.
AGGTCCTTTAGTAGGGGTTGCAACCTCATGTACTTTGGCACCTTTGGGTTGATTCAGCCTCCAAGAGGAACGCTGCGCTCAGTAAGGAAGACGAACTTTAAAAAAGAGGCAGAGTAACGGTTCTATTCGACTTCCTTACCAGGTACTTATTATTTCATTGTTATTTGAGATAACTGTTATATGAAATATGGGATACTTAGCTATCCTTTAATCTTGTACACTGGTTTTCACCCACCTCCCTGGGTGTGAATCAGCTACATGATTATCGGGTAAGTTTAATATTGAAAAATGTTATTTTTATTAGTAAAATAAATTTTTGAATATACTTACCCGATAATCATGATTTAATCGACCCTCCCTTCCTCCCCAGAGAGAACCAGTGGACCGAGGAATAATTGAGGAGGTGTCAACAAGAAGTACTTGAGTACCTGGCCACAGGTGGCGCTGGTAAGTACACCCCCTTCTAGTATTGTGATAGCTGGCGTATCCCTCCATAGAATTCTGTCGGGCAACGGAGTTGACAGCTACATGATTATCGGGTAAGTATATTCAAAAATTTATTTTACTAATAAAAATAACATATTTTGCATATATTTGGTGCCCTAGGGGGTGATAACTCCTAACCTAACCTAACAACTCCCTACCAATTGCCCATGCTTGGATGAATAAGACACCAAGTACTACCTAATATTGTTTTTACATGATATCTATCACAGTATAAGTAGTTTGTAATTAGATGAGTACATATCAGTAAGTGTTCAGTACATGTGCACACATATACACTGCACACTGGATATGGTAAGGCTACAGTACAGTACGTAACACTGCAGTAGTCGTTTCCCTGGCCGGAACTATAATTTTACCGAGTAGTCACCAAACACATACAGTATAAGAGCAAAATTCTGTTGTTCCTATCAAGTAATACTGTATAAAACTTGCCGATACTGCAATGTACAATATATGTACAGAACTATCACTACCGTAATGCTTAAATGTACATTTACAATAAACAATACTATACATTACTGTTATTCTGTACTGTACAATACTGTATGTATACAATTTAATATTAACCAAGTGTAGGGTAAGGTGGGAAAACATCAACCTATTAGTAGAAGCACCAGCATAAAGTTTCCATTTTATACCAGAGAGAGGACACAATATTCCTAAGACAAAGAATGCAACATGGTCATCCTATGGTATATTGTACTCATAAATTCTGTAATCAGAATCTAAGTGTCATATTTTGCACTTTGAAAATTTTCGTAACCTCATTGGGCATTTCCCTTATATAGGGGAACACTAACCGGGGAAGAGGTACATTTATATATATATATATATATATATATATATATATATATATATATATATATATATATATATATATATATATATATATATATATATATATATATATATATATATATATATATATATATACACACACACAGTGGTACCTCTACATACGAATTTAATCCGGTCCACAACCGACTTCGGATGTAGAAAATGTTCGGTTGTAGAAACTAATTTTCCCATAAGAATACATTGAAATAGGATTAATCCGTGGTTGAGCCCAAAAACCTATGATAACTCCTTAATAAATTACTGCACATAATTACACATGACAATATGCACTCTAAATTAGATAATAGACATGTAAAAAAGAATAATTATAAAGTAATAATAAATAAGAAATGGGTTTTTAGCGTCACTTTACCTTAGAAAGTCCAGCGCAGGTGTCGGTCTTGCTATGCAGAGAGGAGACGGACGGGTGGCGAGGAGGTAGAGAGGGTGACTACGATAAACGTACACTACCGTAACTTATTCTAACTTAGACTAAGTGAACTTTAACCTAACTTAGCTTATTCATTTTTTTTTTATTTTTATATTTTAAATTTTTTTTTACATTTTCTTTATTTCTTTTTGATGATTAATTTTAATCACTTTCACTCTCTCCACTTAAAATTGATTGAATTTTTTTCTCTTCACTCTTTGCCATTTTCTTTGAACCACTTCCTTCCTCTTCATCACGAGTTCGCTTTGTAGTTTTTTTTGAAGAAGCTATCGATAGAAATTTGCTTGGTACGGCTTTTCAGAATGTTTCGAAAATGAGTTAGGCAAACATCATCGAACTGCGCAACTACACGACAAATCTGCAATTTTTTTTAATGGTATTTGTTGATGAAGTCGACCACGTCTTGATATTTTCCTAACATCTCTTTTATTTGCGCTGAACCTAACATGTTCTACCTCCTCGATCCCTTCATCGTCATCACTCATGTGCTCAGACATAGCATGGAGTTCCTTGAGCTTCTCTGTGGTAAGTTCGTCGTGATGTTCGACGACGAGTTCCGTGATGTCATCTGCGTCGACCTCCAGACCCATGGACTTGCTAAGGGAGACGATTTCCTCTACGTCTTCCGCTGCACCCACCACGGGATCAGGTTCGGGGTCAAAACCCTCGAAATCTCTGGGAGAAACTGCATCAGGCCACAGCTTCTTCCAGGCAGAATTCAGTGTCCGTCGAGTTACTCCCACCCAAGCCTGATCTATGATCTTCAAGCAGTGCACGATGTTAAAGTGGCTTTTCCAAAATTCACGCAAAGTTAAGTTTGTGCTTTGCGTGACATTAAAGCACTGCTTGAATAGGTGCTTGGGGTAGAGCTTCTTGAAATTTGAGATGACTTGCTGGTCCATTGGCTGGAGGATAGAGGTGGTATTCGGTGGAAGATACAGCACCCTTATGAACTTGAATTCTTCGAAGATATCATCTTCAAGTCCGGGGTGTGAGCGGGTGCATTGTCAAGGCATAGCAGGCACTTTAAAGACAATTTCTGCTCATGAAGATACTTCTTCACAGAAGGACCGAAAACTTGGTTAACCCATTGGACAAAGAACTGCCTAGTGACCCAGGCCTTCCAGTTGGATCGCCAGAAAACATGAAGCTGGTCCTTATCCACATTCTGTGCCTTAAAAGCCCTAGGGTTCTCAGAATGGTAAACCAGTAAGGGCTATCGTTGGCACATAGGGCAAGAGTCAACCGATCCTTCATTGGCTTATGCCCAGGCAATTTCTTCTCTTCGGCGGTGATGTAGGTTCGACTGGGCATCTTCCAAAACAACCCGGTTTCATCACAATTAAACACCTGCTGCTCTACGTAGTCTTCATCCTGCACGGTCCTTTCAAAGCTCTTCACAAAGTCAGATGCAGCCTTTGTGTCCGTACTAGCAACCTCTCCATGGCAAACAACTGAATGAATCCCGGACCGTTTCTTAAATTTCTCAAACCAGCCATGAGATGCCTTGAAATCGTCTGAGGAATGTTCGGTTGAACTCTCCCCAGCATCACCCCCAGAGCTCGCCTCCTTCAAGTCCATGAAGATGGCGTGTGCCTTCTCGCAGATGATAGTTTCGGTGATGGTGTCGCCAACAATCTCTCTGTCCTTTATCCAGATTAGCAGAAGTCGTTCCATCTCTTCTATGACAGGGCTACACCGTTTTGAAATGATGGTGATCCCCTTGGAAGGTTTCACTGCTTTAATGGCTTCTTTCTGTTTCAAGATTGTCGAGATCGTCGACATATTTCAGCCATATTCTTTTGCAAGTTCACTCACGGGGACGCCACGCTCATGCTTTTCAATAATTTCTTGCTTTACTTCCTAAGAAACCATTTCCTTCTTCCTTTTCTCGCCACTACCACTACCACTTGCGAAACTAAGCCTTTTAGGACCCATGATTTACGTAAAAAACCGTAAAAGGATGTACCCTAAAAATGACGATTAAAATACAGATACTGTAATAGCAGAACGCACAGCGCACAACCACACGAAGCCGATGAGAATAGAGGAATGACCCAAGCCACGCTAATTGAGGGTCCCTCCGAGGTCGAAGTGCTGCCTTCTATCGGCGGAAATAAAAAAATACATCTGGCGCTATGAGTACCATCTACGCGTACAGGTATTGTTTACTTCGGGTGTCGAAAAAAAATTCTGGTGTAGAGTAGGAACGTGTTCGAAATGTACTTCACGTGTCGAAAAATTCGGATACAACCGGTACGACGAAAATTGCTTGCTTCGTGTGTCGAAATAAGATTCGGGTGTAGAGTCGAAGAATTGCTCGAATTTTACTTCGGATGTTGGAAAATTTGGATGTAGATACGTTCGTATGTAAAGGTTCCACTGTAACTGTGTGTAAGTCAACTTTGACTAGACCTCTTCTGTACGCCTTTCAGGTGGACCTTTAAGGTGAAATCTCCAACAAGATACCAAAAGCATGCGCTAGACTCAATCCGGCAACCCCTCCAAAGCCCAAAACATGGTCGTTGGACAAAGTCTTGCACTATGCTTCGAATATGAACAATGAAGATTGCACCCTAAAGGATCTAACATAGAAAGTTATATTTCTGTTTGCTGTAGCCTCAGGGGCTAGAGTTAGTGAAATAGTAGCCTTATCCAGAAATGAAGGCCATATTCAGTTCTTGGAAACAGGAGAACTGAATCTCTTCCCTGATCCTACCTTTCTCGCCAAAAACGAGCTGCCACAAAAGGTGGGGTCCTTGGAGAATCTGCCTACTGAAGGAAGATGTCTCTTTATGCCCAGTAGAGTGTCTCAAGGTCAATCTTTGAAGAACTTCAAGGAGGGACAGCTCTTCCGAGGCGAAACCTCAGGATCAAACTTATCCCTAAGACAACTGAGGGCAAAACCTACTTTATTTGCAGAGCAGATCCTGGTAGCACACCCGCAGGTCAGGATCCAAGGAAAGTTTCCTCTTCATTGAATTTCTTTCAACACTTTACTTTGAGAGGCGCTGCTCATTTACAGGGTGGAAATCATCCAGAGTCTTCTATAAACATTATGAGAAGCAAGTGCACGAACTAAAACACTTTGTGGTGGCGGCAGGTAGTGTCATGAAACCTGTCATCTAGTGCTGCAATGAACAGTGAACTGTTTTGGGACTCAACAGTGTATCAGGTGAATAGATGTTAACACCTTCTAGTGTTAATACCTTCTAGTGAAAATCACTATGGTGATTAATAGACTGTTCTATACAGGTGCAGAATCTAACCAATAACACCAGTGCCGTGTGAACATTTGAACACATTGTTGAAGCATATCCAACATCTGAGTGAAACTAGACAAGTTTAGCTTCACATTCATTGAGTGGCATTTTTAATAAGTGAATTAATACAGTGATGCCTCAGCATACGAAAGTAATCCGTTCAGGATACGGTTTCGTATGCTGGTTTTTCGTATACTGAGTCGCGTTTTACGTGTAAATAGCCTAATCCGTTCCAAGCCTTACGAAAAGACCCCTTTTCTTTCATAAACACGCTAAACTGTAGTAATAAACATGCAATGCAGCCATTTCTATCATTCAATATTTAACCCAACCGTTATAAACAGCCTAATCCATTCCAGAAACCACCATGAGATTATTCAATAATGTAGTTATAGCCTAGTTATTCCCTCCAAGCCCTAAGAAAACAGTCCGTTTTCTTTACTACTGTATAAAAGTTACGGTACTGTATGTAAAGCATTTGGATCAGTGAAGGTGTATTGTTACCTGTACACTTAAATTAAGGGTTGATACCCTGAAAAAAAAGGTACTGTACTCTCGGCGACGAGTTGGGATCTCGTAAGCTTTTCGTATCCTGAAAATTTTTTCGTATACTGGGGCATAAAAACCTTTGTATCGCTTTTTATACCCTGAATTTTTCGTAAGCAGAAACTTTCGTATCCAGAGGTATCACTGTATATGTATATTCTTCCATACAGGTCAGAAATATATATAACCATGATGTTTATATGTGCAAGGTTAGATTTCTTCTCATGATACATTAATAATTTATTTTGCTTATGAAAATAAATAGAAAAAATGTATCTGGTTCTTCTTTTATCCTCAGTACATCAATAAAAGAATCCAGAGTTTGTCTATTTCCGTAAATAGACACCTTGATGGTACCGATTTCCAAAGTACGAATAGGTATCTCTGGAAAGTTTCCCTGGCGTCCTTATGGAAATACAAACTTTGAATCCTTGTAGTCGATGTCGGCATTTTCCCTGCAGGGGGCAGGAAGCCCTAAGCTAGTTCCAGGCTTGGTGGATATGACAAATAACAGTAATGTCATATATAATGGTCTAGGAGACCATATAAGGAATTCATTCAAAGTAAAGGCACTTATACAAACCCACAGATATAGTACCTTCAAGTTAATTCTCTGGCAAGCTTCCATCACGACGACATGGCCGAGCCCAAAAAACGGATTTTGAGCAAAGCGAAAAATCTATTTTTGGGTGAGATAGCCATGTCGTCCTAATGAACCCACCCTTCTTTCTTAAATGACCCCACCCCAAACTACTCTATCTGCGGCTATTCCGGCTTAAATACAACTAGGAATGATGGGCTGTATTAGTACGGAGAGGAGGCCCACCTGGTACCTTGATAACGGCTCCCCTTTCATTCCCCACTCTTCTCCCTCAAAGAGTTAAATCTATTCGGGGTGAAGATTGCTATGTGTCGTATCAAAAAATATGTCCCCTGATATTATGCGATATCCTTAAAGATATATTAAGGATACTTGCGCCAGGAGTTAGAATTCTGGGTACCTGTGGTTAATTCTCTGGGAGTATCACTGTAGCAAATATCCCTTAGAAAGCTACCTAAAGGAACCTTCCATCAGGACGACATGGCTATCTCACCCAAAAATAGATTTTTCGCTTTGCTCAAAATCCGTTATTTGATACAGGAGCACATTTTGTTAGTAATTTACAAGATACAAGCACACAAGCAATGACTAAAACTGCTGCTAAGGACCTGTAGAACTTAAGTGTGGGAAATGTCAGCTGGAACTGGAGACTCATCTTTTCTTGTTGAGTGTCTGACATATTGCAGCCGCCCATTGAGATAGTACAGCTAGAGAGTTATTGGGTCCTTCGTCTGGCCAGATAGGGCTACATTGTATTCCTCTCTGGTTATGGTTCACTTTACCTTTTCTTACGTACACCAAATAGTTTGGCATATTCTTTTTACATTCTCCTTTTTCCTTATACACCTGGCAACACTAAGATAACTGAACAGTTCTTCTTCACTAAAGGATTAACTACAGCACTGTAATTGTTCATTGGCTACTTTCCTCTTGGTAAGGTTAGAAGAGGCTCTTTAGCTATGGTAAGCAGCTCTTCTAGGAGAAGAATACTGTACTCCATAATGAAGCTGTTTTTCTCTAGTTTTAGGTATGCTGGTCTTGCACTGTCTTGGGTTTGAGTTCTCTAGCTTGAGGATACACTCGGGCACATTATTCTATCTTCTTCCTTATTTCCTTTCCTTACTGTGCTATTTTCCCTGTTAGAGCCCTTGGACTTACAGCATCTTGCTTTTCCAACTAGAGTTGTAGCTTAGCTAGTAGTTGATTGATTTAAAGTTTTCAGGCATCCTGACATTGCTTAGCTAGTAGTGATATTATTATTATTATTATTATTATTATTATTGTTACTACGCTAAGTTATAACCCTAGTTGGAAAAGCAGGATGCTATAATCTCAAGGGCTCCAACAGCAAAAATATCCCAGTGAGGAAAGGAAATAAGAAAATATACTATAAGAGAATTTTAAGAATAATAACATTAGAATAAATCTGCCATATATAAATTATAAAAACTTGAAAATAACAAGAGGAAGAGAAAGTAGAGAGAATAGTTTACCCTAGTGTACTGTACCCTCAAGCAAGAGAATTCTAACCCTAGAGAGTGGAAGACTATGGTATAGAGGCTCTGGTACTATTCAAGACTAAAGACCAATGGTTTGATTTTGAAGCGTCCTTCTTCTAGAAGAGATGCTTACCATAGCTAAAGTCTCTTCTACCCTTATCGAGAAGAAAGTAGCCACTGAACAACTACAGTGCAGTATTAACCCCTTGAGCTAGGTAAAATTGGTTAGTACTCTCAGTGTTGTTAGGTGTATGAGGACAATGGAGAATGTGGAAAGAATAGGCCAGACTAATCCTTAAATGTGTAAGCAAAGGAAAACTGAGCCATAACCAGAGAAAGGGATCCTGTGTAATACTGTCTGGCCAGTCAAGGGACCGAATAACTCTAGCGGTAGTATCACAAGTGGCTGGTGCCCTGGCCAAAACAATAGAGCTTTTGTAGACTAAGAGGTTTGTAATGAAATAATCCATGGTTTTCTAAATGATTACAAATTATATCTGTAGTTACAGAAAGGATACATTAAAAAGTTTTTTTTCTCATTTTTCAGGCTTAAATCGTTATCCGATGCAAAAGTTGAGACCCCAGAGAAGAAGAAAAAACATAAGAAAAAGAAGGCTGAGAGTGAAATAGAAGAACCAAGGAAAACAAGAAAAAATGGGATTGAAGATGAGGACTCCATAGGATGTGATAGTGGAAAAGAAGAAAATATTGAGAAAAAAAGGAATAAAAAATCAAAAGTTGAAGAAGTGGAGGGTATCAGAAAGAGGAAAAATCGTCAGAAAGAAAATTCTGAAGATTCAGAAGCAGATAAAGAAGATAATACTTTTGAGACTGAGAGCTTAAAAAAGACAAAAAGGCTAACTCGGCAAAAGTTGAGGGGATCAGACCAGGATTCTAGTGTTGAGGTAATCAAAGTAGAAGAGTCTAAAAAAAAGAAAAGAAGAAAGCAACAGTTTGAAGAATCTAATGAAAGTGTAAGTGAGGAACCTCATGAGGAGGAGGAGATTTCAAAGAAAACTAAAAAGAAAACTCATAAAACATTAAAAGATAATGGGCACAAGTCATTAAAAAGACCTAGTAATGAAGAAATAGATGAAAGCCAGCAGTCAGTTGAATCAAGTGAGATCACAGCAACCAGTAGTTCAAAGAATCACAAGAAAGAGATCTCTTTGGATATGTCTGTCACATCAACGGATGAAATTGAAAGTAATGCACTGAGGAAAAACAAGCGTTTGAAGAGAGACAAGGCTACGGAAAGCGAGGTGTTAGAAACAAGTAAAAGCTGTTCGGAGGGTGGTCCAATAGATAAGAAACTGCCAAAGTCAACAGTTGGAAGCTCTAAGGAAGATGAGAAACTATCTCAAGAGAAGGAAGTATCAACAAGCAATTTTGCTGATGTGGAGTGTGAAGAGGCAGCTGAAAAGAGCGTCACAAGTGAAAACCATTCGGTAGAAAGCTCAGAGTCTGAGCTAGTTTTCTCTACTATTGATGACGGTTACAAACCTGGCCCCAGGAGCAAGAGACGTCGTAGACATGCCAAAAGGAAGAAAAAGTCTGTTCCAAGCGAGGCGAATGAAGAGGCCTGTGTTAAGAATGCAATCCCTCATTCAAGTAGTTATAACTTACCTTCTATGAATGCGAGTCTTAAAAATAATGTGTCGACAACTAGCACAAATAAGCATGTTGTTTTTGGAAGTGAAGATGAGGAGGAAGCATCTTGCCACAGCAATTCATGTGATGGTAATGACATAGAAATAGTTGGACAAGTTACAAGACCATCTGGGAAGAATTTTCTAAATTCCTTTCACTCAGAAACCCGGAGTATCATTGATATAGAAGGAGAGGATAATTTTTATAGAGAACATCTTGATCCTAGTGCATTAGATGTTACAGCAGATGACTTAAGGAGAATGTATGCCCAAAGGATTGGTCCCTCTCTAGATGCACTTAGTAATATAAGAAGGATGTGTGAACAGAATACCCTTACTGTTGTCCGTGTGACTTCAAAGACTGAATCTGTAACAACCCAGACTTTTAGGCTACCTGATGGACCAGCACAAACTTTTAATCGTGGTCCTCCATCATCTTTCCCTCAGGATTTTGAGGTGAATGAGAATATAAGGAAAACATTTAGGAATCTGTTGTCCCTTCAAGACTGTAGGGAACCTTTGATTTTGAAACCGTCCAGGGAACCTAATGTGTTCCTGGATGAGATAGATGTGGAAGAGGAGGATTTGCAGCTGGTGACTCCGGAAGTTATTGGAAGTTCAGGTTATTCATCTCCTATACAGGCTTGCCCTGAAGATTCAGACGCAGAACCTGATATGCTTCTCGTATCTGATCAGTCAGACCTTAAGGAGAGTGAATGTACACCAGTGGATGACAAGCCAGGTCCATCAACTAGATCCTCTAAAAAGGATGCCCCTCGACCTTATCATGCATTAGGGAAGCTTTTGATGAGTCTAAGGAATCCAGGCTGCTCCAGAGATCACGAGGAAAAATTACATACAGAATTCAGTCCTGAGGAAATCAGTGAGGCTAGTCACCAACCAGTGATAGAGATACTTGATGATGCATCCAAGGGGGATACTTCAAGTGCCTTGGCAGATGCAGAAAGTTCTGATCCCCTAAATCCAGATGAATTGAATGAGGAGGCAGATGTAGAGGAAGCAGAAAATTGTGGTAGAAATACCAAGTGTAGGTTAAATGAAAAGGATGAAGAGGATTTGTCTTCAGGCTTGACAAAGGAATTGAAAGGAGATCAGGTGGAAGAATTAAAGGTAATACTATTTAACATGGCTTTCCATGAAATTGTGTTTTGTATATTACAGTATTGTCTTTTGGATTGATGAAAGGGAAGAGCAAAACTCAATTTATTAGTTTTCATATGCATGTGTATTTGAGCATTTGTATTATATCTATGAACCTCCCCTTATGTTCTTGTTGCTGTTTCACTGAAGCTAACTCAATGTTGACGTCAACCAAAAAAATAAAAAATTTCCTGTTTTTTCCCTTCAATAGGCTATGCCTCTTGCCCACCAATGTGACAGCTGATGGTTGAAACTAGCTTTTTCAATATTAATCTTACCCGATGATCATGTAGCTGTCAACTCTGTTGCCCGACAGAAATCTACGGTCGGGATACGCCAGCGATCGCTATACAGGTGGGGGTGTACACAACAGCGCCATCTGTGAGCAGGTACTCAAGTACTTCTTGTCAACAAGAACTCAATTTTTCCTCTGTCGTGCCTCCGGCTAGACCTACTTGGATACGCTGTTGATTCTGGAGTTATTGTTCACGATTTGGTGATGTATTTGCTCTAGAGTTTAGCCTTCGCTATTCAGGAAGCTTTATCTTTAGCTTAGCAAGCTTTTGGAATTAATTTGAATTAATTATGGTGACGAAGAGAGTATGGACTCTCTTTCACTTTTAAATGGCCGACCCTTCCCTTAGACGGAAGTGTTGGTGTCGAAGAGAGTATAGACTCTCTTTCACTTTTTATTTTATATCTCTCCGCCATTTATAGGCCTCTTCGATTAACTTTCCTTAAAAAAAAAAATATGCGACCTTTCCTAATAGTAGGCGGTCCTTACTTGGAACCGAAGTTAATTAACATTGAGGTCGTCATATCGTTTTTCCTGTTAAGAATTTATGCTATTTTAATTTTATGTTTTTGAAAGAATTTCTTTGATAAGTCTCGTACTGTTTTCAAAGTTGAACTAACGTTTTGTTTAGTCTCCGCAGTTGTTGACGTTCAGAACGTTCAACTTGCGCTCTATCGTTACGATAGAGAGAGAGTATTCACGGTTTCACGTTGCAGTAAGAGTAAACCGATTCTAGCGTTTCGTTCATTCTTTCTTAGCTTAAATGGTTTTAATTCTAATAAAGGAACTTTTTATTTGGGAAACCTTTCAGTTTTTTTTCCTTTAACAAATAATATGTTTTAACGATATATATAATTGGGCTCATCTCTCAGGTAGAGAGAGAGAGAGAGAGATAGAGACGGAGGGAGAGAGAGGAGGATAAACGTTTCGTTCAAGCGGGTAACGTTGTTCTCGTTTTTTGCTCTTCTCCCTAGTCGATATAGGGGAAGAAGGTAAAACGTTTCTAGAGTTTTATTCTTGTTCCCAGGCTTTATGCGGTGAGAGATTTTAAACGTAGTTTATTTGATCTAGTGTTTAGTCTCTTTTCCAGCCACTGAATTCTTTATCTTTCATTATGTTTTTCTGTTACATTGTTATACTGTTTTCGCAATTACTACCTTTTAATGAAGGATAGGATTGCGTGTTTCAGGTACAAACCACTTAAAGTTTCGAGTTCAGTGAAATAAGTGCAAACAGAAAATCAAAAGTGATAAAGTGATATGCGCAAAGTGTTACAGTGTTTCGTTCGAGGGTTCGTCTGTTCGTGCCAGTTGTTCACCTAGTCCGATACCTCTTACAAGCTCCCAAGCCCAGGGGAGAAGTAATGTCGAAGGACTTATGGGTTCCACAGGCCTTGATCGACGAACAGACGTTTCCCTCTGTGGTTTCGGGTGTATCTACACACGTTGCCGACGTGATCACCCCACCCACACAAAGACGAGAGAGCCCATTTATTCCTCGTCTGCGGAAGAGGTTTCTCGCAGAAACCATGGACCAAATCTTGCAGCTTTTAAGTGCAAGTCGGTCCCTTCCGCGCAAGTCCAACGGCCTAGGTGTAGCCACTGGGTCAGTTCGGACTCGCTGCAGTACGACAACTGCACACCTCCTAAGAGAGGCTAGGTGGTACCGCAACAGGCAGTAACTCCGTCTGTTGCCGCACCAGCTGTTTTAGACCCTCAGTCACAACGGACAGTAGCTCCGTTTGTTGTTGTCTTTCATAGACCCTAGTGGTCCATGCTGCAGACTATACAGTCTCAGCTTGCTCCTTCATGCAGGAGTATCATGCTGGAAGGTTGACAATGCAGCCTGTCAACCTACAACCCGCCGAGGTTGTGCGCTCAGCAGATACTGCGGCTGCCTGCTCCCACCCTCCACCTGTGAGAGCTCCGCCACCGATGCGCAGTCCACCCTGCCAGACGCATGTTCTTGCTGCACCATCTGCTAACATGCGTGAGCTACCGCATCAGCAGTGGGAAGGTTCTGTAGAGCTGCCGGGTTCCAGCACTATGCGGCATTCTCCGCAGCCCATGCAGCATGCTCTGCATACCTTACAGCATGCTCTGCATACCTTACAGCATGCTCTGCATACCTTACAGCATGCTCTGCATACCTTACAGCATGCTCTGCATACCTTACAGCATGCTCTGCATACAGCATGCTCTGCATACAGCATGCTCTGCATACCTTACAGCATGCTCTGCATACCTTACAGCATGCTCTGCATACCTTACAGCATGCTCTGCATACCTTACAGCATGCTCTGCATACCTTACAGCATGCTCTGCATACAGCATGCTCTGCATACCTTACAGCATGCTCTGCATACCTTACAGCATGCTCTGCATACCTTACAGCATGCTCTGCATACCATACCGCATGCTCCTCAACCCACCGCAGCCCCTCCCACGCACCAGCACTCTGCTTTTGTTGTTGCCAGCTCCCACACTCCGACTGCGGAGAAGGTTGACGATGCACCCGTGGGCCTACACCTCCCACGGTTGTGCGCCCGGCATGGCTTCCTGCTCTCACACTCTTGTTGTGAGAGCTCCTCCACCCATGCACAGTCAACCCTGCCAGATGTATGATGACTCCCACATACAGAGCACTCCGTTGCCGTGCGGGAGCTACCACAAGCTGCCGTGTTTTGACACGGTGTGTCAGCCTCCGCAACACACTGTGGTTACCGCCACTTGCCAGCAGCAAACTAGTCAGGCAGGAGTTGAGGCTTCCCCACACAAGTTGTTGCCAACTCACAAACTGTCATGCAGTTACATGACGTTGCCTTCTGGTCTGCTACTTATACACCAGTGCTGTATGTCCTCACGCTCCTGTTGTGGTTGACAGTTCAGTTTTTGACAGTTCACAGACTGTCAAGCAGTTTCATAACGTTGCCTTCTGGTCTGCTGCTTTTGCACCAGTGAAACCCTCACTGAGAGAACTTAGCTTTTCTCGGATATGGTTCCTGTAGATGAGAAAGTGCTGTTCTCCCTCCTTCTGATATTCCCTTGAGGACTCTGTCATTTGGAGAGGAGCCTTAAGCTGCTTAGCCTCCTATGGACTTTTATTTAAGCATAACATGCTTCCAGGGAGGGTAAATGGTTCCGCTTCAGTCGCTAACCCCGTCTGTTGCCACACCTGCTCCCATAGACCTTGGGCTTGGTTGCAAGACATGCAGTCCAAGCTTAGTCCTTGATAGAGGATTTTTTTTTTTTTTTTTTTTACGGAGTCAGTGTGTCACTGGGAAGACGTTCAACAACCAGCAGAGGTGACTTGTTGTGACGCAGTGCGGCAACCTCAGCAACCCGATAAGGAGTTGTCTGTACTACCCAGACAGTCTAGACAGTTTCGGGTTGTCGCTGTACTTCCTCGCTTCCCATGGTTGACAGTTCACAGGCTGTGCAGCAGTACCATGATCTTGTGTCCGGCTCCGTCAGACGACTGGCTTTTAAGAGCTCCCACAAGTCGTCGCTGTCTGGAGAATCTCAGATGGACTATGGATCTGACCAAGGAACTGGGCCTCCTGGTCAATTTAGAGAAGTCCCAGCTCGTCCCATCCCAGACCATTGTCTTCCTGGGTATGGAGATTCAGAGTCGAGTTTTTCGGGCTTTTCCGTCGGCCCCAAGGATCAACCAAGCCCTAGAATGCATCCAGAGCATGCTGAGAAGGAACCGATGCTCAGTCAGGCAGTGGATGAGTCTAACAGGGACATTTTCATCGCTGGCCCTGTTCATCGAGTTAGGGAGACTCCACCTCCGCCCCCTTCAGTATCATCTAGCCGCTCACTGGATAAAGGACATGACGCTAGAGACGGTCTCAGTTCCTGTTTCCGAAGAGATGAGGTCTACTCTAACGTGGTGGAAGAACAGCTTTCTTCTCAAGGAAGGTCTACCTTTGGCTGTTCAGAACCCCGACCGCCGTCTCTTCTCGGACGCATCAGACACGGGCTGGGGTGCGACATTGGACGGACAGGAATGCTCGGGAACATGGAATCAGGAACAAAGGACACTTCACATCAATTGCAAGGAGTTGTTGGCGGTTCATCTGGCCTTGATAAACTTCAAGTCCCTCCACCTAAACAAGGTGGTGGAGGTGGACTCCGACAACACCACAGCCTTGGCTTACATCTCCAAGCAGGGAGGGACTCATTCGAGGAAGTTGTTCTAGATCGCAAGGGACCTCCTCATCTGGTCAAAAGATCGAAAGCTCACGCTGGTAACAAGGTTCATTCAGGGCGATATGAATGTCATGGCAGATCGCCTCAGCCGGAAGGGTCAGGTCATCCCCACAGAGTGGACCCTTCACAAGAATGTTTGCAGCAGACTTTGGGCCCTGTGGGGTCAGCCAACCATAGATCTGTTCGCTACCTCGATGACCTAGAGGCTCCCGTTGTATTGTTCTCCGATTCCAGACCCAGCAGCAGTTCGCGTGGATGCTTTTCTGCTGGATTGGTCCCATCTCGACCTGTATGCATTCCCGCCGTTCAAGATTGTCAACAGGGTACTTCAGAAGTTCGCCTCTCACAAAGGGACACGGCTGACGTTGGTTGCTCCCCTCTGGCCCGCGAGAGAATGGTTCACAGAGGTACTGCAATGGCTGGTCGACATTCCCAGGACTCTTCCTCTAAGAGTGGACCTTCTACGTCAACCTCACGTAAAGAAGGTACACCCAAACCTCCACGCTCTTCGTCTGACTGCCTTCAGACTATCGAAAGACTCTCAAGAGCTAGAGGCTTTTCGAAGGAGGCAGCCAGAGCGATTGCCAGAGCAAGGAGGACATCCACTCTCAGAGTCTATCAGTCTAAATGGGAAGGCCAATGCAGTTTCCTCAACCAGTACCACTGTAATCCAGATTGCTGACTTCCTGTTACATCTAAGGAACGTAAGATCCCTTTCAGCTCCTACGATCAAGGGTTACAGAAGTATGTTGGCAGCGGTTTTCCGCCACAGAGGCTTGGATCTTTCCACCAACAAAGATCTACAGGACCTCCTTAGGTCTTTTGAGACCTCAAAGGAACGTCGGTTGTCCACTCCAGGCTGGAATCTAGACGTGGTCCTAAGGTTCCTTATGTCATCAAGATTTGAACCTCTCCAATCAGCCTCTTTTAAGGACCTCACATTAAAAACTCTTTTCCTCGTGTGCTTGGCAACAGCTAAAAGAGTAAGTGAGATCCACGCCTTCAGCAGGAACATAGTTTTCACATCTGAAACGGCTACATGTTCCTTGCAGCTCGGTTTTTTGCTAAAAACGAGCTTCCTTCACGTCCTTGGCCTAAGCCGTTCGAGATCCCAAGCCTGTCCAACTTGGTGGGGAACGAACTGGAGAGAGTACTTTGCCCAGTTAGAGCTCTTAGGTACTATCTAAAAAGGTCAAAACCTTTACGAGGACAATCAGAAGCCTTATGGTGTGCTATCAAGAAGCCTTCTCTTCCAATGTCTAAGAACTCAGTTTCTTACTACATCAGGCTTCTGATTAGGGAAGCACATTCTCATCTGAAGGAAGAAGACCTTGCTTTGCTGAAGGTAAGGACACATGAAGTGAGAGCTGTGGCTACTTCAGTGGCCTTCAAACAGAACCGTTCTCTGCAGAGTGTTATGGATGCAACCTATTGGAGAAGCAAGTCAGTGTTCGCATCATTCTATCTCAAAGATGTCCAGTCTCTTTACGAGAACTGCTACACCCTGGGACCATTCGTAGCAGCGAGTGCAGTAGTAGGTGAGGGCTCAGCCACTACATTCCCATAATCCCATAACCTTTTTAACCTTTCTCTTGAATACTTTTTATGGGTTGTACGGTCGGCTAAGAAGCCTTCCGCATCCTTGTTGATTTGGCGGGTGGTCAATTCTTTCTTGAGAAGCGCCAAGGTTAGAGGTTGTGATGAGGTCCTTTAGTATGGGTTGCAGCCCTTTATACTTCAGCACCTAAGAGTCGTTCAGCATCCTAAGAGGACCGCTACGCTCAGTAAGGAAGACGTACTTAATAAAGGCAGAGTAATGGTTCAAGTCGTCTTCCTTACCAGGTACTTATTTATTTTATGTTATTTTTGAATAACTAATAAAATGAAATACGGGATACTTAGCTTCTTTGTTAACATGTATGCTGGTCTCCACCCACCACCCTGGGTGTGAATCAGCTACATGATCATCGGGTAAGATTAATATTGAAAAATGTTATTTTCATTAGTAAAATAAATTTTTGAATATACTTACCCGATGATCATGAATTTAAGGACCCGCCCTTCCTCCCCATAGAGAACCAGTGGACCGAGGAGAAAATTGAGTTCTTGTTGACAAGAAGTACTTGAGTACCTGCTCACAGATGGCGCTGTTGTGTACACCCCCACCTGTATAGCGATCGCTGGCGTATCCCGACCGTAGATTTCTGTCGGGCAACAGAGTTGACAGCTACATGATCATCGGGTAAGTATATTCAAAAATTTATTTTACTAATGAAAATAACATTTTTTGGGCTCAGGCCATGTCGTCCTGATGGAAGTTCCTTCGTTAGTAGTTTCCTAGGTTATATATGACTACAGTGATATATCCCAGAGAATTTACCAAAGGTATCCAGAATTCTAACTCCTAGAGCGAATATCCCTTAAAGATTTTCTAAAAAGGGATATCGCATAATATCAGAGGACGTATTCTTGACACATCGCATAGCTATCTACACCCCTAATAGCGTTTTCGCTTCGAGGGGAAAGTGGCAAGAATATAGGAGAGCCGTTATTAAGGCAACGCTCTTACTGTACTGTAAACAGGTGCCACCCCGCCACCGCGTGGCGCCATCTAGCCATTCTTTCCCTTGTAGCTTTGCTGACCGGTGTTTATCCCGTGTTATCTCTCGCTATTTTGGACTTATTTTGTTGCTATGATGTCTTCACCAGCCTCATCTGCTTCTGGAAAGTCAAGTAATATCTTTGAATTGTGTAAATGTAAGCTCTTGCCAGTTTTACTCTTCGATTGAGATCATAATTAACGTAACAAGAGCTGTTGCCAGCTGGCTGGCGTCATGGACGCGGTCGTTCTTTCTTGTACATTCAGTTAGCCAGAACGACTTTCCCGGCATCGCTTGCTTTTTAACTTTAGCTATTTAGCAATTTAGCTAGGGATTCTTATATTATGTCATTGTTGTCGTGGATTTGGCTAATTATGATCGAGCCTCACGAGTGCTAGGCTTCCTAGCCTAGGCACCTTCACACTTCATGCATGATATAACCTTCCTGGTAAAGTTTTATTGAAGCTCAGGCAATATTTTATACATTTAAGATATTACTGCATAAAATTTTCCTCTTCCAAGATAGCATATGAGAGAGTTTCGGTGAACGATTCTCACTTTCTCACTGCACCTAGGCTACTAGCCTAGGGGCTTTAGTATACTTTCATACATGTCCCCAATTGCTCTTGTATTGTCTTTTAACCCTTTTACCACCAAAGGACGTACTGGTACGTTTCACAAAAGCCATCCCTTTACCCCCATGGACGTACCGGTACGTCCTTGCAAAAAAATGCTATAAAATTTTTTTTTTTCATATTTTTGATAATTTTTTGAGAAAATTCAGGTATTTTCCAAGAGAATGAGACCAACCCGACCTCTTTATGACAAAAATTAAGCCTGATAGAGCAATTTAAAAAAAATATACTGCAAAATGTGCTGGGAAAAAAATAACCCCCTGGGGGTTAAGGGTTGGAAATTTCCAAAGAGCCCGGGGGTAAAAAGGTTAAGGGGAGACTGACATCTCCTATACCTTTCAAGCCAATACCAATCTCCTGATGGGATTTAAGAGCAATTCCTCTCCCCTCTGATTAGCGTAGGCTATCCTCGGTTAACTTTGCCCTGAACTGAGTTCTGGTAAATCTTTACCGGGGTGTTCCGTTTTTATTCTCTTAACCACTGTGTCGGTTTTGAGCTTAGAACAGGACATCAGAGTAGAATGTCTGTGTTTGGCAACCGCCCGTCTTGGTGAAATGATTTCCCAAGTAGGGTTAGGTTGCCTTTACAGCAGGCTAGACCTCCCTAGTCCATACCCTGGAGGTCTTATATGACAATTCCTCCTCCCATGGCCTAGCAGACAGTCCTGTGCTGGTAGATCTTAAGCCGAAGAATTGATTTCTTCCACTGCCTAAGATCTCTGGTACGAGATTCTGTTCCCTTTTGAGATTGCGTCCTGTGTGCCATCTTCTCGCTTAGACTAGCCCAACCTGGGGAATTGTATTCCCCAACTATGAGGTCGTCTACTATGGGATCAGAATCGCTCAGGTCGGTAGTGCCTTCGGGTATTACCTCACCTATAGGACCCTTGCCCCTCCCCTGCTGTCCCTTTTGTGTTGGCCTAGCCATCACACCCTGGCCGTCATTCTACATTCGACCCTATGGGTAGTCTGAAGAATTGGCCTGAGGTTCCCTGATTCGGCTGCCGCAGGAACCCTCATCTTTCTTAGTGTTCTTCTGTCCTCCCTTGGACTGCCTTCCATATCCATGCTACCACTATGGATGGGATATGGTTGGATGGAAGCTCGAATTTAATTCCCTCTTCCATTTGAACCCTCATTCCGGATGTAGGCCGGCAAGGCTGAGCCTTTGCCTTCCTCCATCCTTTCTTTTCCTTTGCCTTTCCTCATCCTGGGCCGACTGCCGACAGCCATGTTGGACGCTTGTCTGCCGGAAGTTAGCTCTGCTGCCACTTGCCATGGGCGCCGCTGATCGACGACCCAACGGCAATAGGCATGCTCTGACCGCCCGCCGGCAACTATGTTGTCTGTCGGCGGCCGGCCACCCATAGTCTAGATATTTTGCCGAGGGGTCCTACTTGATAGAGGGATCCTTCGGCTGCCGGCGGCAGAGCAACTGCCGGCGACCTGCCACCCATCATCCTGAAGGCAGTGCTTACCTTCAATAGCTCAGAACATGCCGGCATATGCCGGCAGGCACGGAAGTACTGGCGGCATGCCGCCGGCAGGCACGGAAGTACTGGCGGCATGCCGCCGGCAGGCACGGCAGTACTGGCGGCATGCCGCCGGCAGTCAGTGCTGTAGCCGATACTATTTTTTCCAACCTACAAGGTGCTTCATGGGAAGCCTATTGTGAGACCATCACATTTAAGAGAGCGATTCTCTCTGCTTTTTTAATGGTTAACAACCATTACCAAACCCCCAATATTGAATCTAGAAGACAGTGTTAAGAAGACACTTTATATCCAAGGATATTATCTTCCCTTAAATTCGTTAAGAATTTATTATTCAATATTGAAGGAGGTCATAGCAATGGGCTGGAGAGGAGACACAAGTAGGTGTCTTTTCCTTTTTCTAGCTTACCCTATCCTAAGCTAAATATTATTTAAAATATGTATGATGAAATCTGAGAATTTCACCGAATACTTTTATGCTTTTCTTTCTTTACAGAAGGAGCATCCCGAGTGTGGGAACAACTTCTACAGGGTCCGCAGTAGGAACTTCTGCGGCCATGACATGTGCAGGGCCCACGCTCGCTGCGTAGTCACGAAGGGATCTCTAAAGTATTGGGACCCACAGGTATGTACCGTTTGTGACAAACTGGTAAAGGAGGCTTTTGACGATCAAAAGTCTACAGAGTCAAGGGATGCAGCAAGAGAGACGCTGCGAAAATGGGTCAGGGGTTTTCAGAAGAACACCTCTGGCCCATACCTTCCTAATGTGAGGATGAGAGACTGTCTGTTCCCTAGGACATCTTCGGATGCAATTGTTCCCCAGGCTCAACCCGAGATTCCCCTCGTCCAGATTCCGATAGAATCTGTTGTCCGCCTGGAAGGGCATCCAACTAGAGGACAACATGTCAGTTGTCTCAGAGGAGACTGAACATAATCTCCTGGTAGAAGAACTGGAACAGGAGGATGACGTACCCTCTGAAAGTGAAACGGAGCAAGCCGAAACGATTCTGTTGTCTTCAGCTATGGTGGCCGAGCCGGTGCCTTCGACTTCTTCTTCTGCCCCCCAGTTAGACTCGATCACGAGTACATTGCACTCACTTTTGTCCATGTTCCAGGACATGCAAAAGAAATCGTCTGAGAAGGAGGCTTCTCTTCGGACGGAGATGCACCAGCTCGTGGCAACGCGTTTATCCCCGAAGAAGCTAAACATCAAGGATCTTCCTGCCTTCTCTGACGTCAATCCTTGGAGGTATGCGAAGCATATGCCGATGTCAGGGGGGAAGATCTTCCTCTCCGAGAAACTGGTCACTGTCCCAGTAGATGATGTAGAGTTCTGGCCCAGCAAAGGGGCCTATCCGGATTGCTATGTCCGCCTGAGGACGGAACCTTCATCCAAAGAGGAGACAGAGCCGAAAGAGGTCATCGTTCTTGACCTCCCCAAGGCCCAGGCCTTATTTACCAACACCTTAGAAGAGAGGGCCTTTACTAGCTCCAAGGTGCTGGCTCTCAGCAAAAAGCACCCTTCCTTTATTGCTGATCCCTCTCGTGCCTTTCCCTTTCTGGACAAAGGGTTTAAGGCAGCTTTAAAGGCAGTTGAGGCAGGAAACCTTGTCCTACACTCGAGGAGTGTAGACCCTTTTCCCTCGCCTTCCCATTGGATGATGTGGACTGGAAAGATGTTTATAACACTTTCACAGTCGGGAAGCTGGAGGCAGACATTGCCGGACGACAGTTCGGTGAAGACCTCCCGAAGTTGTCGGACTTTCTCCTGCGCAGGGAGCCGAAGACAAAAGAACGTCTTGCCGCCTCTATGTCTCTGTAGACGGGGCTAGAGACAATGGCAAGCAGCATTTCAGAAATCCCAGACATGTACATGGTCTTCGCCAAGTCTCATTTGGCAACGGTCACCAAAGACCTGTTCAATTTCATTAAAGCCCGAAGGGCTTGCAGGGAGATTGTGTTCGCCTCGGCTGCGGTGAGGCACGAACCAAGGAAACTGATAGCTTCCAACATCTGGGGAAAAGACCTCTTCCCAAGCGAAGTGGTCAGACAGGTCGTGGACAAAGCTGCAACGGAGAACAGGAATCTCCTCTCCAAGTGGGGCTTGTCCTCCAAGAGAAGGTCTTCCGCTGAAGAGGGTTCCCAGCCAAAAAGGAAGACGAAACGACCAAGAGTGCCCTCTCGTCCCAGGCAACAACAACAGCTTCCCATGGCCACGGTGCAACAGACAGTAGCACAACCAACCACCACCTTCCAGCTGGTGCCCCAGACGGTGGCGACATAGTCGTCCGCTTTCACACCAGCTTTCGAAAGGCAATCAACGACCTTTAGGCCGAAGTCTCAAGGTTCCTTTCGAGGATCCTCTAAACACCCCTCCAGAGGCAGGGGCAACAGTGGTGGACGTGGACGTGGCCAAGGAGGTAAATCCTCCAACCAGCACTCAAAGTGAGATGCTACCGGTAGGAGGGAGACTTCTCCTCTTTCGGGATCGCTAGACCTTCGAACCCTGGGCCCACAGCCTAGTCAAGAATGGACTAGGGTGGAGTTGGAACACAACTCCACCAAACTTCCCTCAATTTTTCCAACACTCAACCCCCATATTGGAAGAATATGTTCAGGAACTCTTAAACAATAGAGTTATAAGAAGGGCGAAGTCAATCAAAATCCAAGGAAGGCTATTTTGTGTTCCAAAGGACTCGGAAAAGCTCAGAGTCATTCTGGACCTATCACCACTCAACAAGTTTATAGTGAACTACAAGTTCAGAATGCTGACGCTTCAACACATAAGGAACCTTTTGCCCAAACAGGCATATACAGTCTCCATAGACATGACGGATGCGTACTGGCACGTCCCAATCAACCGTCAAGTTTCCCCCTACCTAGGGTTCAAACTACAGAAAAGATAGTACGTCTTCAGAGCCATGCCCTTTGGCCTAAACATAGCTCCAAGGGTATTCACAAAGCTTGCGAATGCAGTCATTCATCAATTACGCCTAAAAGGAATTCAGGTGGTAGCCTACCTGGACGACTGGCTGGTGTGGGCAGCATCCAAGGAGGAGTGCACGCAAGCCTCCAAGGAGGAGTGCACGCAAGTCTCCAAGGAAGTGATTTAGTTCCTGGAACACCTAGAATTCAAGATCAACTTGGAAAAGTCTCATCTTTCTCCAGCTCAGACATTCCAGTGGCCGGGTGTCCACTGGGACTTACAGTCACGCTGCCTTTCCATTCCATCAAAGAAGAGGAAAGAGATAGCGGGATCTTTCAAGAGACTCCTTCAATCCGCCAGGATATCAAGAAGGCAACAGGAGAGTGTGTTGGGGTCCCTCCAGTTTGCCTCAGTGACAGACCCAGTATTGAGAGCACAATTAAAAGATGCATCAGGAGTTTGAAGAAAATACGCATCAAACGCTTGAAGAGATCTAAAGAGATCTATACCAAATCGTCTGCGATCCCTACTCAAGCCATGGTCGGAGGTCAAGAACCTAAAGAAAAAGGTACCCTTGCAACCACCTCCACTGTCAGAGCCCGTTCACACAGATGCCTCAAAGGAAGGGTGGGGAGGCCACTCTCATCATCGGAAAGTCCAAGGAACCTGGTCTCCCCTCTTCAAAACCTTCCACATCAACTTTCTGGATGCCATGGCAGTTTTTCTCTCACTGAAGAAACTGAAACTTCGCTGTTCGATCCGCATCCGACTGGTTCAAGACAGCGAGGTGGTAATGAGATGCCTAAATTGACAGGGCTCAAGATCGCCTCAATTAAATCAAGTAATACTGGCCATCCTCCAACTAGCGGAGAAGAAGAGATGGCACTTGTCAGCAGTCCACCTTCAAGAATTCTGCAATGTGATGGCGGACGCTCTTTCCAGGTTCAACTCAGTAGAGTCAGAATGGTCCCTAGACGCAAGATCATTCTCCTTCATCTTACGCAAAGTCCCAGGACTGCAGATAGACCTCTTCGCAACGAGCGACAACAAGAAGCTACCCTGGTATGTAGCCCCGTACGAGGATCCTCTAGCGGAAGCGATGGATGCGATGTCTATAGATTGGAACAGATGGTCCAAGATATACCTGTTCCCTCCAGCCAACCTTCTGCTGAAAGTCCTCGACAAGCTGAGATCCTTTCACGGGACAGCAGCAATAGTGGCCCACAAGTGGCCCAACAGCGTCTGGTTCCCCCTAGTAACGGAACTACGCCTGAAGCTGATACCATTGCCGGATCCAGTTCTGACTCAGCAAGTGCAGAAATTGACTGTCTCAGCTTCATCACAGGAAACCCGGAACCTTCATCTCGTGATTTTCTCACCTTAGCAGTCAAGAAAAGGTTCGGGATTTCAAGGGACAGTATTGACTTCTTAGAAGAATACAAGTCAAAGTCAACAAGAAGACAATATGAGTCTTCCTGGAAAAAATGTGTCGCCTTTGTCAAGGCAAAGAAACCTAAGGAGATTTTTACAGATTTTTGTTTATCCTTCTTCATCCATCTCCACGAACAAGGTCTAGCAGCCAATACGATCACTACGTGCAAATCTGCCCTAACCAGACTAGTGCTTTACGCCTTCCAGGCGGACTTCTCTAACGAAATCTTCAACAAGATTCCAAAAGCCTGTGCTAAACTTCGGCCCGCAGCCCCTCCAAAGCCTATTTCATGGTCTCTGGACAAGGTTCTTCACTTAGCATCAACTCTGAACAATGAAGACTGTTCTCTAAAGGACTTGACTCAAAAGGTGATATTCTTATTTGCACTAGCCTCAGGAGCCAGAGTCAGTGAAATAGTGGCCCTCTCGAGGGATGATGGCCACATTCAGTTCACAGACTGCGGAGAACTGAACCTCTTTCCGGACCCAACGTTTCTCGCCAAGAACGAGCTGCCCACTAATAGATGGGGTCCCTGGAGAATCTGCCCTCTGAAGGAAGAAGCATCCCTCTACCCAGTGGAATGCTTAAAGGTCTATCTTCGTAGAACTTCAGACTTTAAGGGAGGTCAGCTTTTCAGGGGAGAAACATCAGGTTCAACATTATCCTTGAAACAGATAAGGGCAAAAATCACCTATTTTATTCGCAGAACGGATCCAGACAGTACACCCGCAGGTCATGATCCGAGGAAAGTTGCCTCATCTCTAAATTTCTTTCATACTATGTCGTTTGAAAGTCTTTGTGCTTATACTGGATGGAAGTCATCCAGAGTCTTCTTCAAACACTACGCAAAACAATTACAGGAGATAAAACATTTTGTGGTGGCAGGAGGTAGTATTCTAAAACCTGCTACCTGATTTCTGCAAAGAACAGTGCACTATTTGGGACTTTTAGTGAAGGGTGTACATGATAGACTCTTAAGGTATATCATCTTGAGTGATGTGTCTAGTGACGACACTATAGAATGTTCTAACTACGCAGGTGACATTAAACATAATAGACTAACACATGTGCCATGCATACTTATATGCATAGTGTTCTTTGTAACAACAGAATACAATGTGAAATTTTTTACATATTTCCCATAGAGTGGCTTGTGTTCCTTTTTCAGGTGAAGCTTATTATATTTCTGTTATTACTAATTATGCTTTTATGCAGATTCATTCAGCATAAAATATAATTGATTGTTACAACCATGATTTCTATTTTCTATTTGTAGTAAACAATAGTAGGAATCTTTGTTTTTATGAGTAGAACTTACCTGGCAGTTATATATACGTAGCTAATTATCTCTATTTCGGCAGAATTTTTCTAAACTAGGCAACCGCCTTGTGGTGGTTGGGTGGTAACACCCGTTAAAGGGTGGTAGGAGGAATCATTCCCGTTTTCTGTTCTTCAGTTCATCTCTGCCGGCCGGATCGACAACACGTTGGTCCGTCATTAAGAGTTTTTCTTCGCTTTCCCTGCTCGGTGTACCAGTCTGCTTTTTTGGTGAAGTACTCTGATTTGGGGTTTTGGCGATCGTGTATTTTGTTTTCTCTTAGCTTTTTTGCTGTTTTTCATTATGAGTGAAAAGAGTCATTACCGTAGGAATCTTTGTGCCTCATTTCGCTCCAAATATTCTAAACTATGAATAAAAGTCAGAGCGTCTTTTGATCCTATTGATATTTAGGAAAACATTGGGAACTAAGGTTATTACTGTTCCAAGCAACCAGGTAAGGACTGATTGTACTAACCTGTTTATCTTACTGAATTAAGGTTTCCTACATGTATATAAACCTGTCTGTCTCTATTAACAACCAGACTCGGGAGGTTTCAGTAACCTACACAGATCAATACCATCTAAGTACAAACTATGCTTTATGTATATGACGACACTAATATACAAACTGTTTGCTAGTCTGTTCCTTGAACTCACAATCCTCGGGTTTTTTTCCTAAAGTCTACCCAGACTCTTCCCTGTAGGGGGCAGTAAGCACTGACATATGCCATGATCAGTTGAATGATGTATAACGGTAACATCAAGTGTCTCTAGGTCCAGAAGACCAAAGGAAAATGTATCTCGAGATGAATGGCACTATTGAAAATCCACAGATACATTAATGCTTTGGTAAACTTCCATCAGGACGACATGGCCTGAGCCACAAAAAACGGATTTTGAGCGAAGCGAAAAATCTATTTTTGGGTGAGGTAGCCTTGTCGTCCTGATGGACCCGCCCTCTTTTTGACAAAAGGATAATGAATCCCTCCCTAATGTACTGTATCTGTAACACCTACAAAGCTACAAAGAATGGCTAGATGGCGCCACGCGGTGGCGGGGTGGCGCCTGTCTACAGTACAGTAAGAGCATTGCCTTAATAACGGCTCTCCTATATTCTTGCCACTTTCCCCTTGAAGCGAAAACGCTATTAGGGGTGTAGATAGCTATGCGACGTGTCAAGAATACGTCCTCTGATATTATGCGATATCCCTTTTTAAAAAATCTTCAAGGGATATTCGCTCCAGGAGTAAGAATTCTGGATACCTCTGGTAAATTCCCTGGGATATATCACTGTAGTCAAATATAACCTAGGAAGCTACTAACGAAGGAACTTCCATCAGGACGACATGGCTACCTCACCCAAAAATAGATTTTTCGCTTCGCTCAAAATCCGTTTATTCAGTCTCTATCATTGCATTATACTTAGATGTTTTTTCTTACTCTAGTAATAGGAGTTTCCAGGAAAGATTTTGGAAACCATAGTTGTTCCGACGCGATATACAAACCTCGTAATCACTTAATATAGGAATTTGCTTCAGTGCAGCTGAAACAGCCGAAGAGAAAGAAAACTAGGCAGTTGTGCTGATTGGTTGGCTGGCAGTATGGGGCGGAGCTTAGCTCCCCCCCCCCTCCACCGCCAGCCCTCTTTTCTCATTTCACTCGCTTCGGCTCAACGTGGATGTTTGTGCTACACTCCGCTCTTTACGTTGCAGCCCTTTGCCTTCTCTTGTGCTTGTGTACTAGTATTGGGTGATTGTTATGGAGGAGAAAGTTACTTGTAAGATGCGATGTTGTGCAGGCCGTGGCGGGCGTTGCAGTAGGTGACTTTCGTCACTTTCTGCAGACCCGCACACGCTCTGCCCAACATGTAAGGGAAAACCTTGCTCTCAAGGTTCTCCCTGCTGTGAGTGTGAATCCTGGCCGCCCTTGCAGTGGCAAGCTTTCGAGAATTGACGCAAATATGGCCGGACCCCTACAGCTTCTGCTTCGGAGAGCTCGCCTCTCTCGAAGGAGAAGAAGGGTGAGCAGGTGGTAAGTGTGTCGTTTCAAGAGACTGCCACAGCAAAGTCTACTCAGGCCCTCTCCAAGTCTGGGGAGTGTGTTAGTATGATTTTGGGAAGCTCGGATTCATAGCCTGTCGGGGAGTTCTTGGGTTTGGCCGGGGGAGCGGGTGACCTTAGCGCTCCCGCTACTTCGGCAATCTCGAGGGACACCCGACGGATTGTTGGACCATCTGATACCGATGACGACATGTAACCTGGTAAGAAGAACTTGGGGCATCTCTCGGATTATCAGGTAAGCCTGACTTGAATTTGTTAAACCGTCATTTAACTCTGGCGGACAAGCGTGAACAACGTCATTTGAATGATCTGATTGTTGATGAACACATGAATGTAACTGATTTTGTAACTTTATTGACTCCCATGTTCCCTGATGCCCGTTGTTGTTGACCATGTACCTGATAAAGCATTTGTTCCTGGCAAAACACAAACTTTTTCCAAGGGTAAATTAACTGCTGGACTCCCTGTTGAAACAAGAGAGAGAAATGTTTTGAACACTGATATTTCTGTAACGACTGCTGGCAAACCCTTTGCAGCTTCACCCGCAAGTCATTTAAAATCAAAATCTTAAAACTCTTGCTGATACAAGATGTTTTTCAGGTTCACCACATTCACCGACCATGGCTCTTCCTACGGACATGGCTCAGGTATCTCCTACGGCTTCGAAGCAGAGATTCAGTGCACCCTCTACTTTGATTCTAGCTGAAGATACATTTGTTCATGGTCGTTCAGTGTCGTCTGCTGTTGCCTTGACCACCGTTCCAGTATCTTGGAGGGGGTACGAGAAGAGGAAGCGTGGGCGGTATTCCTCTCCTAGTTCCTCCTCCTCTCTCTCCTCCTCTTCGTCTTCATCTTCTGACTGACTCTTCTCCCCCAAGGAGAAAGAGGAAGAGTAAGAAGAGGAAAGCGAAGAGGGCCAGGAAGGCCAGTCGCAGTCGAAGGGACATGGTGCCCCAAGACACCTCTTCTTCGCTGGAGGATGAAGGCGACGCGAGAGATTCCCGTGTTCCCCGCACTTGTGGGATTGTTCATGGCGAATCTCGCGCAAGGCCTCCATGCATGACAACTGCGCTCGAGGGCATGGGTATCGTTGCCCAGAGCACGGTGACGGGCTCCTCAGGCCCCTGAGCTGCTGTTCAGACTCGAGTTGAACTGCTCTTGAGCGGGGAAATAAGAATCCTGGCTTCAGCATGAGAAATCATAGCTCTGGTCTCGTGAAAAATCCGCGGTACGCACGACTACCTCCACGGGGGTAGCCACGTGGACCGACTCCGCGACTCTTGTGTCGCGTGATCAGGGAGCAGGACCAGACAGCCGCGCACTCGACCTGCGTGACTCAGTCCCGGCATGGAGCCACCTCGCGGCTCAGCCCGCGACATGGGAGCCGGTCGTGCACGACCAGGCTAGCTCTTGCGCATACCAGCCACACAAGGTGCAGCCAACCGCCATGCTTTCTGGCCGTGTAACAGGTGAGGCCGCGCACACCACACGCGCTACTAACCGGTATACACCTCCTGGTGTAAGCGCTGCAGTTCCCAGCGACCTCGATCGCGCTCAAGCTCCTTTGGGAGCTTCGTGGGGCTCGCAGCGACCAGTCACACACACGGTCGCAGTGGGAACCTCGAAGCATTGCTTCGGGGATGAACCCTGCCAGAGTCCTTCCTCGACTCCTGAATACACGCCCGGTTCGGTCTTAGGATCAGAGCGAGCCTATTCATGGAGGATGTCATCATTCGTGTAGCTTCCCCTACACCTCTGGATGTAGAGGGACCGAGGGATCAGCTACCTCCACAACCTTCATCTGCCGGGGAGACAGAAGATCCCGAGGTGGAGTCGCCGTTCGTAGAGGACATTAACCTCATGCATGAGATTAATGGCCTCAGGGCTCCTCCTGCGGTAGCGTCTGAGGATAAGTGTAAAGCCTTGGAGATCCTATTGGGAGCTCCCGAAGGTAGTTCACGGCCCATCATGCTATCCTGGTCGAGACAGCCTGCTCGAGTATTGGACCGAGTAAGAGACCAGATCGCTGGACCTGGTGACTCGCTTAGGAGCCAAGGTTCGAACAAGCTTCTCCCTCAACCACTTCAGCGACAGAAGAGGTACTACGTCACAAAGTCTTTTGTGCCTTGTCCTCTCCCTCTCGACCCTGCAGTAGGAGTGCTTGCTGGGGGTTCCTCGGTCGAGAGTTTAAAATCTGAGTGTCTCCTTCTCGGCCTCTGAGATTTCAACTATGGAGTCCATCTCTGTAGCTGCTCTCCAGGCTCGACCACTGGTGTGGTACGGCCAGTGTTCGCGCGGGACACCAAGCTCGTTACCTCCGAACCCATGGAGCAGTACAGGAACCTAGCTTTGTCTGGTGGGAAAGCTGTTGCCTTTCTCTTGGACTTGCTACCCAGTTTGCCAATCTGATCCTCAAAAAGTGTGAGGCAGTAGCCGCTCATTTGGCAAGACAGATTGGTTCAGGAGATGCCCTGGCACTCAGGGCACTCGGGAATGCTTTTATTAGAGCTGCAACTTCTCTCTTTCCACCAGAGGAAGTTCGGGCCGTGTGGGATAAATGGCGCCTCGACTTGAAGGACTCCATTATCCACCAGGCGCAGGCTGCGAGTTTCAAGGGACCTGGTCCCGCGAAACTGTCCGCGGCCAGGCCGAGTCAGGCCAAGCCCACGGGAAGTAGCAAGGGTACCGCTGGTCGTGCTCCTGTTGCTTCTGTGCAGCCGAGACCTGCTCCTGTTTTCGCTCCTGGCCCAATCTCCTTCGGCAACCCTTGTCGAGCAGGTACCACCAGGCGGTGAAGTCACTCAGACTTCACGCGTGGAGACTTTCCAGCATCTCCTCAGAACATGAGGCTTTTTGCGACTCGCTGCGAGAGAGATGTCAGGGTACCTTACAAGATCCTCCTCCTCGGTCTACCAGGGGAAGTGGTCGGTCTTCTGTGATTCGTGTAGTGGATGGAGGATCTCTTCGGTCGGAGCTTCTCTGACTCAGATTGCAGGCTTCCTAATCTTTGCAGAGATAAGCTCCTTTCGGTTTCTGCCATTAAAGGTTACAGGTCTGCCCTTGCAATGGTACTCCGTCTGAAGGGCATAGATATCTCCAACGCCTTCGAGATTTCTATGCTCATTAAAAGCTTCGAACAGTTGTGTCCCCCATGGGAACTTCGAGTTCCCCAGTACGATGTCACTCTAGTTCTCGGGTCTCTTACTCGTGCTCCTTACAAACCCTTGAGCCGTGCCTCAGACAGGCACTTGACCCTTAAGACTGTTTTTCTGCTAGCCTTAGCATCGACGAAGAGAGTCGGGGAGTTACATGTCCTCTCTTATAATATCACTCACGCAGAGGGTTGGAAGGAGATTTCCTTGAGATTTGTGCCAGAGTTCGTGGCCAAGACTCAGAACCCAGCGATCCATGATCCCAGGTTCGAGGCCTTCACTATTCCTTCCTTACCGGATGCGGCGAGAGGCGGTTCAGGTGAGAGGCTTGTCTGTCCCGTTAGGTGTCTCCGGCGCTACCTTAAGCGAACTCGGCATCTCAGACCTGAATGTTGACGACTCTTCTTTAGCACCGGCAGAGCCAAGAGGGAGGTGTCGAGGAACAAGATATCCTTCTGGATCCGTGAAACCATCCGCAAGGCGTATGAGACTCCCTCAAGAGTTCAGGCACCAGCGAGGGTTAAAGCTCATAAGATCAGGGGCATTGCCCCCACACTCGCTTTCAAGTGAAATCTTGCAGTGGGTCAAGTGCCGAAGGCTGGTGTTGGGAAACGCCAGATCACCTTTACGGGCTTTTACTTGAAGTAGTTTACTCACAAGTCCTTGAAACCTTTTTCCTTGGCCCTGTGGTAGCGGCTCAAGCTATTGTATGACCTCTGCAGCTCCTCCGGGACAGGGAAGTCTCTTGTCTTAATTTTTATGGTATGTTTGGCAGTGTGAAAGCAGTGTGCATGTGCCCCGCCTTTCTCTCTGTCTCCTCCCTTGGAGTCCCATACATGAAGACAAGTCTTCCCAAGTAAGATTGCTAGAGTTTGTTTACAGGTATTCTCCCCCGTCATCTGCTAGGCAGGGAAGACGGTGGATGTATAAACCCTTTTGCCTTTTGGTGATGGAGGTTCATCTAGTCACTGTGACTTTAGGGTCGAGTTTCTCTTACATTCACGCTCTCAGGTCGTGCGATGCTCTTACGCATCGCGCAACCCGGCTCCCAGTCTCTTAGACCCCACCATCATCATGTTGGGTCGAGAGACAGGGGTAGGTGAACTTAGTCCTCTGCTCTCATTCAAGACCAGGTCTATATCTGGGCAGTTAGCTGTTCATAAGCAGCAAAGGCAGACCTCCCACCAACCTTTGAGTCTTCCTACATTAAATGATTACGAAGTTTTATATCGCGTCTGAACAAATGACAATTCTAAGAAAGTAGTTCTCGGTAAGTATATTAGGAAAAATACAAATTACTAAAAATTTGTGATTTTTCCTAGCTATATAAACCCGTAATCATTTAATATAAATGCCCGCCTCTACCACCTCTCTCATGTTCCACATTGAGCCTAAAGCATTTGAATGAGGAAAGTGGGCTGGCGGTGGGGGTGGGCGGAGCTAAGCTTCGCCCCATACTGCCAGGCAACCAATCAGCACAATTGCCTGGTTTTCTTTCTCTTCAGCTGGGTTTGTATAGCCAGGAAAAATACAATTTAGGACAAATAGTCATTTTGTATTGGCAGCTAATCAATGGATATCAGTCACTCAGGAAGGAGCTGGACATTATCTCAATAAAACTAGATCCAAGGAGCCAAAAGACGAGGAGACAGGTGACCTCACCTCCAGGGAATATGATCCATAGGGAGATCTCGTTTTTTGGACAATTCAGGCCTTCTCTCATAGAATTGGACAACATTCCACCTTTAGATATCTTATGATATCTATATCGCGAATGGCCAAATCTGCAAAGGTAAAAGTCACGAATTAATGGCTGACTGTATTAATCTGTGGTTGAATCATGTTTTGAATGATAGTGAACCCCATTCATTGTAGGTTTCAGACATGTACTGTGGTGTCATAACAAACAATAAGAAGAAATTGACTAACCGCTCTGTATACTTATTTGGTAAATGTATTCAAATAAGTTGCTTGTGGTAAGTTCTGGTCCTTTTGTTGTTCTTTGTTATCTCGAGATGCCGTCAAGACGCATTGTCCTCAACAGTTTCGTTAATGTTATAATTTTTAAATTATTCAAAGTACAAAGAAACTTTTGCATTCGGTTCCTGTTTAGTGTTAACCCTTTTACCTCCAAAGGACGTACTGGTACATTTCACAAAACTCATCCCTTTACCCCCATGGACGTACCGGTACGTCCTTGCAAAAAAATGCTATTTAAAATATTTTTTGCATATTTTTGATAATTTTTTTTTTAGAAAATTCAGACATTTTCCAAGAGAATGAGACCAACCTAACCTCTCTATGACAAAAATTAAGGCTGTTAGAGCAATTTTAAAAAAATATACTGCAAAATGTGCTTGAAAAATAAATAACCCTTGGGGGTTAAGGGTTGGAAATTTCCAAATACCCCGGGGGTAAAAGGGTTAAGTATTGACTTGACTGCTTTGTTTTTGTGCTTTTATTTTCTTCATTTTGGTGATTTATGCTCTTTTCCGGAAGCATGGATCTGTGTACACTTAAGTAAGTGTTCCCAGTCCAATTCACAGGAATTAGGACAACTAAGATTATGGTTCTTATAATCATCTAGAGCTACATAATAAATTTGCCACAATTCCAATACTGTATATACATTATCAAATCCTAACTGTTAAATTGAACTAGATTACAAGACAGTGGTGGACAGTATTATAAAAGGGATTTTGACAAAGGAAAAATCTATTTCTGGGCGAGAGACCCATACCGCCCAGTGAAATGCTCCTTTAACATCATTTCTAAGGTAAAAACTGCTTTTAATAGCAGTTTTTACCATAGAAATGATGTTAAAGGAGCATTTCACTGGGCGGCACGGGTCGCAGACCAGAAATGGCCATATTAGTTTATTGTATTTATTAAACATGTTTATAATTACTAATCTAGTTAATTTTCCATATTAGTGTGCCTGTAGTGTATTATTGTATTTGATGTAGATATATAAAGAATTTATCTGATGTTTGTCTGTTTTCAGGATGGAAATGGTAATAAAGATACCATGTTTTCAAAATATCCTATAATGAGGAGTCTTCCAAGGGTTGGCGAATTCTTAGCCATCAAGACATTGGTTCTAGATGGAGATCTTTGTCCAGTTCATTCCAATTATATGAAAGTTCAAGTACTTGAAGTCAATGGTTTGGTGGTCAAAATGAAAAATATCCGTAAGTATTTCTTTCTATTTTAGTTTCTATCCAAATCATTAATTCCTAAAAGCAAAGCTTAACCCCTTTTACCCCCGGGGTATTTGGAAATTTCCAACCCTTAATCCCCAGGGGGTTATTTTTTTCCCCAGCACATTTTGCAGTATATTTTTTTTTAAATTGCTTTAACAGCCTTAATTTTTGTCATAGAGAGGTCAGGTTGATCTCATTCTCTTGTAAAATGCCTGGATTTTCTCAAAAAATTATCAAAAAATAGGAAAAACAAATTTTTATAGCATTTTTTTTGCAAGGACGTACCGGTACGTCCATGGGGGTAAAGGGATGGCTTTTGTGAAACGTACCAGTACGTCCTTTGGGGGTGAAAGGGTTAAGGTAGAGCAATTGTACAAACTAATCACAGTACAGTATACCTTTTTTTTACCCTATATTGGAAGGTATATTGCAGTACAACTTTTTGTAAGGTAAAGCGGTCTCTTAACATAATCTGCTTCATTATCTCTTTTTATATTAGTGACAGGGAAGGATTGAAACTGTACTAGCTCTATTATTATTATTATTATTATTACTATCCAAGCTACAACCCTAGTTGGAAAAGCAAGATGCTATAAGCCCAAGGGCCCCAATAGGGAAAAATAGCCCAGTGAGGAAAGGAAATAAGGAAATAAATAAATGAAGAGAACAAATTAACAATAAATCATTCTAAAATAAGTAACAACGTCAAAAAAGGCATGTCATATAGGCTATAAACTATTAACAACATCAAAAACAAATATGTCATATATAAACTATAAAAAGACTCATGTCCGCCTGGTCAACAAAAAAGCCTTTGCTCCAACTTTGAACTTTTGAAGTTCTACTGATTCAACTACCCGATCTCTTCATTACATAATTTCTGGATAGTCAATGTGTTACTCGTCTCTTATTGACAGAATGTTCAGCTTGCATATTAGCTATTTTGCAGAATAATTTTAGGGTGCTATTATAGTATGCTATCTACCGCCGATTTTGCTATCTACCACCCCTCTCTGACTATACTATGATACCTACCATCAGTCCCTAAGAATACGGTCTACTTGCTAATCCGCCTCTAATAAGGAGGATCACTACCGACTTGATAACCTAACCTAACTCAACCCAACCTAACCTAACCTAACCTAACGTAACCTACAAACTGCTTATAATTATGCATCCATGTTGTCCTTCCAATAAATATTATTAAACTATCATTAAAGTCCAATGAGGATAACATACTGGTGGTAAGTAATCTGTTTGATAATCCTCATCAAACAGGAGGATAAACATTGACGGTAGTTAATATACTTTGTGGTAGATACCATACTATAGTAGAAATTTGACGGTAGATAACATACTATAATAGCACCAATTTTAGTTATAGATTAGAAAAAAGGAATAGGCCTATCCTTTTTTTTCAAAATCAGTTGCCAGTGTTATAGTCAGTCAATTCAGAATCTGCTTAACCCTTTTACCCCCAAAGGACGTACTGGTACGTTCCACAAAACTCATCCCTTTACCCCCATGGACGTACCGGTACGTCCTTGCAGAAAAATGCTATACAAAATATGTTTTTCATATTTTTGGATAATTTTTTGAGAAAATTCAGGCATTTTCCAAGAGAATGAGACCAACCTGACCTCTCTATGACAAAAATTAAGGCTGTTAGAGCAATTTAAAAAAAAATATACTGCAAAATGTGCTGGGAAAAAAATAACCCCCTGGGGGTTAAGGGTTGGAAATTTCCAAATACCCCGGGGGTAAAAGGGTTAACCTTGGTTAGAAAAATTAATAAAAGAGGAGAGTTGAACAACACTAAAAGAAAAAATATGCCTACCTCCAGAAGGTAGCAAGGTCAGAAAATAAGGTTTGGAAGAAAGCTCCAAAGCTAGAAAGTAGAGTATTAGAAGCAGTCATGATACATTTAACAGTAATCTAAAGATTGCCTATTCTTGAAAAGTGAAGTAGGAGGGAAGCAGATTGCTGATTCTTGAAAAGTGAAGTTGGAAGGAAGCAGATATTTAGATGTTATGAAGCCACTTGAGGGAGAGGAGGAGGGATTCTCCTCATGAACTCGATGGGACAGTGCTTGAAACAATAGTCATAATGGTTAGTTATTGATTGTTAAAACACCACTTGTTATTTTAACCCTTTTACCCCCAAAGGACGTACTGGTACGTTTCACAAAACTCATCCCTTTACCCCCATGGACGTACCGGTAAGTCCTTGCAAAATAATGCTATTTTTTATTTTTTCATATTTTTCATATTTTTTTGAGAAAATTCGGGCATTTTCCAAGAGAATGAGACCAACCTGACCTCTCTATGACAAAAATTAAGGCTGTTAGAGCAATTTAAAAAATGTATACTGCAAAATGTGCTGGGGAAAAAATAACTCCTTGGGGGTCAAGGGTTGGAAATTTCCAAAGAGCCTGGGGGTAAAAGGGTTAATGACCTTCCCCAAAATTCATTGCGCTATATGGTTTTAAAGCATGAGCTTCCCACCAAAAATTATAAACCAAAAAGTTTAACCTAAAAAATATAATAGCCACCTAGTTCCTGGGATGTCACTTGAAGGTAACATCAACTCAAAATCGAGCACATATATATTGTTTGCTTAGTTTTATTCAATACGTGTACCGTATATCGTAGTGATTTAATGTGATTATTCTCCAACTACTGAAAGTTCACATTTCATAAAGAATATGGTATTTTATTGCTTCTTATGTTTGTTAGTAATGTAATAGGTATTACCTGTAATTTTCAGGGTTTCTATATTAGCAACAATGCTGCTTATTGATGCACTTTTATTTAGACACTTTTATTACCTACCTTTATTGGGCCTGCTTTCATTCCTATGCGGAATACAAACCCTCGACCTTTGATTACGGAGATTAGTTCAGCGTGAGCTGGAGACAGTCATTAAAGTTTGGATAATGAATGATTATCCAGCTGGTGAAGGGTGTATGTGAGGAGTCCCGCCACTTTTCCCAGCCGGAGAACTTCACTTTTGATTAAACCACTGTTGAGTACACATTTACTGCCAGTGCCTTATCAAACTTTTTAATTTTCTTTTTCTATTGCAGGAATGCAGAAAGTGAATGAGGTTGTGCACTTGTGAATATGGAAGTGAAACAGGAGGTCCATGTTTGCGGGGGGAAGGGTGGAGGCTGTAACTGATTTATCGATAAACCGGCTGTGGATCCACACTCCCTCTGTGTATTTTGTAGGGGTCATGAATGTTCGTAATCATCTCCATGCGCCAAGTGAAGGTTGTGGCTTCCTGTGCAGTGGCAGGCATATGCCTGGAGGGAGAAGAAAAGGGCTTAGCTTTTGCCAGATCTTTCTTGGAAACATCCAGGATGACACTAAGTCTTTTGCTTCTTCAGTTTCCTCAGGGGTGTGACTGCTTCTGCTACCCATGTGCATACACCTCTTGCTCAGTCTCCTGGGAGTATGCATCAGAGCTACTTCAGCGTGCTTTTTAGGTTTTGGTGGTGTGGGGGACACCCAGTGTAAGCTGCACCCCTTTGGAAGCTGGAAGCTCTTTACCTGTTACCAGGGAGACTGCTGATGACAAGATCTTTCAGATAGGCCTTTTATGACTGTTGAGGGATATTGTAGCTAAGACTACTTATCCCTCGATTTCCTCAGTGCCAGTGTCCCTTGGGATCCCAATGAAGCCAGTGGTGTCAGGCATGGTGGTGCCCCAGTGTTAGGAATTCCAGTGGCCCCTTCTCCCTAAGCCTATAAGGACTATGAAGACCCGTAAAATGACTCCTGCGCTGGTAAAAGTGTTGCCATCACTGGGAGGTGTTGCCCCCTTGATATTTGGCATATGAATACTGCCAACGCCAAAGTATATATTGCCCCTATACCTAGAGTTACTCCGATCCCTGACCTGGCCACAGTGTATCCCACCCCTTCCCTCTGTGCCCATCATCCTAAACCTTGTACAGTACTTTGTGTCCCAGGGCACCTGTATCACCTGCTCCTTCTGTGTCAATGGTTGTGTCTCCTGCCCCCTTGTTTTCTGAGTCGCGGAGCCCTTGAATTGTTCCTTCCCTTTCCCCCGTGATATTTTGTCTAAGTGTTGTGGCTATTGTTGAAGCAACCCCACTGCTCACAGAGCCTTGTATAAGTACCAGAAAGAGGAAGAAGCATGTGTGCTGTTCCTCCTCCTCCTCCTCCTCCGAGTCTGATTCTGACACTTCTTTTAAGATGAAGAAGTATAAGCAAAAGTTGAAGAGGGTGAAGAAGTCCAGGAAGGCTAGCCATAGTCATAAGGATAGGGATCCTTTGGACACAACCTCTCTCTCTCGATGGATGGCCCCCAAGTGGCTTCCAACCCTGTGGGATCTGGAGCCATGGGATGGGCACTCTGGCTGCCCATGCTGACAGCTAGTCCCAGCCCGCCTGGTACCCTCTACTAGGACCCCAGTTCCCCAGTTACCCAGTTACCTCTGTTTCCACCCAGGACGGAAGTGTAAGGTTCCGTACACTTTCTGTACCAAGGTTTGCGGAAAAACTAAAGCAACCTCTATCCTCCTCCTTCCATTGAGTTATCACATGAGTTGAGAGGATGGCACCATTCGAGGTGGTCAAGACCAAGAATGTGGGAGGAAGGACCTTATCCCCATGCCATGGAGCCTTGGGTCGTGGCTGTTCTGTCCAGTCGGCAGAGGAAAAAGGACAGGGTTGTGGTGGGGCAGCTATTGGAAGCATCCCTGCCTGGAACTTCCCAGACTGGGGTTTCTTTAATGTCTGCAACCTCATCATTGTTTTGAGCTAAGAATGGGGTTTTTGGGGAAGCCTATAGGTCTACCTGCTGACTCATCAGGAGTCATTGCCTGGGCCTCCCTGGTCCTAGGTTGGGTAAGAGAGGGAGCTTGGGCACAGATCATATGAATATATGGTCAGTCTCTAGGGTATTATACTGCTAGCTAAGGCAATGTCACTGTCCCCTGCCTCAGCCATTCCATGCTAAGAATTCTTCTGTTGCTGTTGGCCTTCCTGGGCCCTCGTCTTCCCCTGATTACCTACTGTGCACTGACCTTGAGGCAGAATGGACTTACTTGTTGGGAGAGTGGAATCTCTGGAGCATCCTACCACACCCTCAGCCCCGACAAGGTACAAGTGCACAATACTCGTGGTCTGCATACCTTGGAGACACTGGAGTTTGAAAGATGACTACCCTGAGTTGGAGAGTTAATTTTTGAAGGGATTTGCTCTCCTCTGTGAGTGTAATGGCCTGAAGTACTTGGTCATGCTGATAGGCAAGGCAGCAGCAAGAGTCTTTTTGTCAGTTGATTGCATCAGCAGGCTCAAAGAGGTTGCACAACCATTATTACTGGAGACAGAAGTACCAGCTCGGCCACTTTTCCTTGGAAAAACTTGTTCCACATGAGCATCTCCACCCAAAATCCTTTGTCTGGTGTCTGAAAGATCACTGGTCAGCTGATAGGGATACCCCGTTCTGATTTGTTCAAGTAGGACAGGAGGTACAAGGTGATTTGACCCGGGACTCGTCGAGGAAAACATCACTAGGAGAGCTCCACGCTACTTTCCACCTCTGGACATACTGTACAACTGTTTTCAGATGAGTTGAAGGAGGGGTGAGAAGCACACTTAGATAACCTGGTCGTCTTCGGTGCTTCGTTCTGATAAGAGAGGTATCTGCATATGAATACTGTAACTTCAAAATGTAAGTAGCCTTTTAACAACATTACCGTAGTAACCTACATCAACAAAGCAAGAGAAATGGAATTGCATCATCTTTGTAGACTGACATGCTGTAGAGTGGTCAGCAAGGTACAATCTGGGTAAGAGGAAGGTACTAGCAGACATACTAAGTTCTCAGGTAGAGGTTGTAGGGTCAGAGTGGTCCCTACGTCCTCGCCTAGGAGATAGGTTATTTGCCCTGTGGGGCTCTCCAGGGATCAACCTGTTTGTCATCTGTCAAAACAGAAAGCATTCTGTGTTTTGCTCCCTCATTCCAGACCCTTGGGCTGTGTCCAAAGATGCTTTCCACCACTCGGGGGATCACCTTGATGTGAATGCCTTTCCTCTCTTCAGCCTATTACAGCCATTAGTCAACAGGATGTTGATTACACCAGGACTCAGGATGACCCTGGCGGCTCCCAGATGGCCCCATGCTGAGTTGTATCACGATCTGCTAGCTCGTCTGGTGTAGGTCCCAAGAGAACTACCCCATTGGCTCATGCTTCTTTGTCAGCCGCACCTTCAGAGGTACTGCCAACCCATGAAATCCTTGGATCTTCATGGGTGGAGGCTATCCAGCACCTTCTCCAAACAAAAGGCTTTATGCGAGGCACTGCGCAGGAGATGTTGGGATACTTACAATGGTTCTCTGCATCTACCAGGAAAATTTGGCCATCATCTGCAATTGGTGTTGTAGAACAGATATTCTCGAGTTGGAGCAACTCTGGCTCGGATCGCAGATTTCCTCGTCTTCCTTCGCCGAGAGAAGTCGCAGCTGTCAAAAGCTTCCACTTGACCTTGAGCACATCTAAGAATGGGTAGGGTGCAGACCGGAGGAAACGTGTTTCAGGATTGTGGTTCCGTGAAGAAAAGCACCTAAATATCAACCTGTTAGCAATTCATGCAAGTTTTCAAACAGAGTTTAATAGATAGGGCATTCAATAGTGTTGATGATCTACAACACTATAGTTTTAGCATACACCATCAACCGGAAAGAGGCTGTCTCGCGCAGTCTTTTGCGAGTTGACGAAGAAGGTGCAGATCTGGACTGTGAACATTGTTGTAGAGCTTTGAGTAAGGCTCATTCCAGGCAATAGTAATGTTCTAGCGGACATACTCATTTGTCAGGTGCAGAGTAGAGTTTGAGAGTGGTCCCCTCCTCGCACCACGGATTGGCCTCTTACGCTCTGGGGATCACTGGCTACTGACCAGTCAGCCACAGGGGTAAGCAGGAAACTCAGGATGTTCTTTTTCCTTGTTTTAGAACCATGAAACCTTTTTCAAGACACTGTCCAATACCTATATGATCCCCTGTACTCATATGCCTTTACCCCCTTCAACCTGATTTAATGGTGGATCAACCAAGTATTGATAATGCCAGGTCACAGGATGATCATATAGTTCCCAAGTGACAAGACAAGTGGGATCCCTATCGACTAGCACATTTAATGAAGCTCCCATGAGCACTATTTCTCTTTACGCTGACCTTCATAGGAACCTACAATCCATGAAGTCATTTGTACTTTACTGTTGGAAACTATACAGCATATCTTCTAAATGAAAGTTTTTTTTACAAGGGACTCTACAGTCTAGTGACTTATGATGGGCCACTACAATTTTCTTTCAAGGAAGCGTAGCAGTTTCTGTGATTGATGTAGGTGTTCTTCGACCATAGATGCAGGCAAGTTTAATAACCAAGTAACCTTTGTTCTTATGTAGGATTTGTTAAGAAGGATCTCCCCCATCCTCCCAGTCATCTGGGAGTATGGACGGAATGTATTCAAACTCATTTCTTGATTATTTTTATTATTATTGTTATTAATATTATTATTATTATTTCTGGGCTCCGACCTGTGCCGCCCAGTGAAATGCTCCTTTAGCATCATTTCTAAGGTATATAACTGCTAACTCTTTTAGCATCACTCTCGCTTTGCTGCTAAAGGAGCATTTCACTGGGCGGCACAGGTCTCTCGCCCAGAAATAGATTTTTCCTTCGTCAAAATCCCTTTATTATTATTATTACTAGCTAAGCTACAGCCTGGGTTTGAAAGAGCAGGATGCTATAAGCGCAAGGGCTCCTAAAAGGAAAAGTAGGACAGTAAGGAAAGGAAATAAGGAAATAAACCACAGTATATGAAAAGTTATGAACAATTAAAATAAGATATTTTAAGAACAGTAACAACATTGAAACATCTTTTAAATATAAACTAAAAAAGGGACTTATGTCAGCTTGTTCAACATAAAATCATTCGCTGCAAGTTTGAAGTTTTGAAGATCTACCCATTCAACTACCTGATTAGGAAGATCATTCCACAACTAGGTCACAACCGGAATAAAACTTCTAGAATACTGTGTAGTATGGAGCCTCAGGTTAGAGAAGGCCTGACTAATAGAATTAACTTCATGGTACTGTCCGGAAAGATCTGAATGTAAAGGATGATCAGAATTAGGAAAATCTTATGCAATATGCAAAACGAACTAATGAAATAACTGTACCTGAGATTAATATCCAGATCGGGAATAAGAATTTAATTGGCCGTAAGTTCCTGTCCAACAAATTAAGATAAGAATCAGCAGCTGAAGACCAGACAAGAGAACAATACTTGAAACAAGTTAGAATGAAAGAATTAAAACACTTCAGAATAGATTGATCACTGAAAATCTTACAATACTTTCTCAATAAAGCAATTTTTTGTGCAATTAAAGAAGACACAGACCTAATGTGTTTCTCAAAAGTAAACTTGCTGTCGAGAATCACACCTAAAATTTTTAAAGAGTCATACAGAGTTAATGAAACATTATCAATGCTAAGAGTCATATGTTGAGGAGCAAGAGTCCTTGACCTACTAACAATCATACTTTGGGTTTTATTAAGATTAACTTTATGCCCCATAATTTGCCCCATGCACTAATTTTAGCCAGACCTCGACTGTATTAAGGGATTCAGTAACCTCAGATTTACAGTATATTTAAGGAGATGGAATTGATGCAAAGAGTGAAGCATCATCTGTAGATACAATGAGCTTGTTTTTCTAGGCCAAACTACATGTCATGTGTATATAATATGAAAAGTAATGGGCTAAGAGCACTACCCTGAGGAACACCAGATGTCACATTCCTATACTCACTATGGTGCCCATCAATATCAACTCTGTGATCTATTGCTTGAAAATTCAATAATGATGCTGAGAAAAGACCCTCCCACTCCCAACTGTTTGAGTTTTAAAACAAGGGCCTCATGATTAACATGGTCAGTGGCAGCACTAAAATCAAAGCCAATCAAATGAACTTCCTGACCACAATCAAATGATTTCTGTACAGCATTGGAGATTGTAAGAAGGGCATTACATGCTCCAAGGCCATTTTGAAAGCTAAATTGCAAACTAGGGAACAAACCTATATAGACATTTTGCCAAAAGACTTTTAAAAACTTTAGATATAGGAGTTATGGAAATTGAGCAGTAATCAGTTGGACTATAGCTACCACAACATTTACATAGTAGAGTA
Organism: Palaemon carinicauda; assembly: GCF_036898095.1. NCBI lineage: Eukaryota > Metazoa > Arthropoda > Malacostraca > Decapoda > Palaemonidae > Palaemon > Palaemon carinicauda. Next base: position 286,755,512 of record NC_090725.1, read on the forward strand.
ACATTACCAATTCTCCAAGAAGTGCTAAAAGCTCTTCCTCTTGCTAAATTGCACAAAGTAACTAATTACTTACAGTAGGAGCTAAGAAATCTGCAGTCTTTATAAGAAACAAAGGAAATGTACCATTGGGGTTTACACCTCCATAAGCATCAAGGTCCATTAAGAGAGCTTCCATTTCACAAGGAAAACAGGAATGAGGAAAATCAAGTTTCTCATTACTCTGCTTACTGTCAATCACATCAGCTAAAACGGTTGCCTTTTCCTTTAGACAGTGAGTGACTGAGCCATCTGGTTTAAGTAAAGGAGGAACTGTTGCATCTACACCAAAATGTGCAGATTTAAGGGTACCCCACCACTTATGTTCCTGAGTTGTACCAGAAAGGGTTTCTTTTATGGTTAAATTGTATTCCTTTTCAGTTGAACCATAAACTCTTTGAGGAAAAGCTCTAAGCTGAGTAGTTATTCCAAGTTAAATCTGATATGTTACCCTTCCAAAGATGAGCAGGCCTCCTGCTTCTCCAAATAAACATGTCTAATATCATCGTTGAACCATGATTTGTCTTTTATTCGGTACCTTAGCTCATCAGAAGGTACACGTCCGTTAATTAAGTTGACCGGATTCTCATTCAAAGGAACAACAGGATCAACACTATTATACAATTGTGACCAACTCAACCCCAAAAGATCACTCAAAATGCCATTCCAGTCTGTTTGAGCTTTTATATAAATCTTACATGAGTATAATACATAAGGCATAGGCTGCTCTGTCTTCATCGCTAATGAAATCAAAGCACGATCAAATGTCCCAACTGGAGAACCAACCTTACTTGTTATAACGCCAGGGAAGTCAGTGTATGCAAGGTCCAAGCAGTTACCAGACCTGTGAGTAGCTTCATATCATTTGCTCACAGCCTGATTCAGAGGCAAAGTCCAAAGTTCTTAAGCCATATAGATTATAACCACTCCCTGTGATGGGCATTGAATTTGGCAACGGGTCGGGTCAAACCCCTGCCTTGGTTCCTGATGTTGCTGAAGGCTCAGTTCCCCCCTCCGAACATCCTTCGAGGGAGGAGCAGAGTCCAACTGTTTCTCCTGTGGGTGATTCTCCCCCTTGGGGGAGTTCACTGACAGAGACTCCTCTTTGGAGGACCGACGATGGTGTTCCTGCTCCTAGAGGTCGTCTTCGCCGCAAGGATCGCCCTCCTCTTTGTCGTAGAGGTCTTCCTTCTCCCTACAAGGGAGTTAGGAGGCGCCTCTTCGGTTCTTCGCTCTCGACGTCCCCCGCAGAGGTTCCTCCTCGACATGAATCGACCGTTGCAGCTGCATCACTGGACCTCTCTGCAGATCGTTTGTGATCTCCAACGCCTGCCAGACCTGTGGATCTTCCTTCACCGTTCCTGGAAGCTGACGCGCTGTGGGCGCCCACGCACCCCGTTTTCGAACGGGCACCGGTCCCTTCGGGGCAAAAAGGCTTGTCTCACAATGTGAGCAAGTCCCTTAAGTGCAAGGTTTCACCTGCGCGCTCACGTTCTCTGCGCGCAAGCGCTCGCCTGCTGTTGCTGAGGACCTTACTACGCGCCAGTGATCTCCTGCAGCATAAGTAGAGTCAACTCGTCAGCGCTCTCCTGCTCGTCACCGTACTCCTGTTCGCCAGCGCTCGCCTACACAACAGCGATCACCTGTGCACCAGCGATCTCCTACTCGCCAGCGCACATCTTTGTGCCCTGTTCCTGACACGTGCCATGTGCGCCCACGATCTCCAGCTCGCCAGCGATCTTCTCCTGCGCGCCATCGTTCCCGCGCTCCCACGATCCCCGGATTTGGGCGCAGGCCAGAAAACTCTTCCTTTTCCTTCTCACCAGCGATCACCTGCGCGCCTTCTGAACTCGCCCACGCGTCAGCCCTCGCTTGCGCGCCATCATGCGCACTCACCTGGCGCACTTCCAGAGTTGTACGAGACACTACACGCCCACGCGCTCATGAGAAGTCTCCTGCACGCTCCCACGCGCTCACGAGAAGTCTCCTGCACGCGCCCACGAGCAGCCTCCGGTACTCGCTTCTACACCTGCTGGCCCTGCGCCCCAGCCGCCTGCTCCAGACTGCGCCAGCGATCTCCTGCGTGCCCGCGCGATCCATCGCCTGCGCGCAAGCACTCTTCAGCGCACCAGCGCGCCCACGATTCTGCTCGCCGTAGGTCACCTACGCGCCCACGCGCTATCTCACCTGTGCGCGATCGCTCACCTTCTCGCCCTACGGGCCGTCGCTAGCCCGCTCGCACCCACGCGCACCCTCGCCCACGCGCCCCCTCGCCCTTGCGCCCCCGTGCCCCCCCGCCCCCGCGCCCCCGCGCCCCCCCGCCCCCGCGCCCCCGCGCCCCCCCGCCCCCGCGCCCCCGCGCCCGCGCATCCACGCGCCCCCTCGCCCACGCATCCACGCGCCCCCTCGCCCGCGCATCCACGCGCCCCCTCGCCCGCGCATCCACACGCCCCCGCATCCACGCGCCCCCTCGCCCGCGCACCCCTGCGCTTTCATCTCCGCGCGCTCGCGCGCGAACGTTGGCCCGTGCGCAAACCTGCGATTTATCTATTGCGCGAGCACCAGCACGACACCAAGCGCGATTCTCGCCAGGTTTCGCAACGCTAGCAGCCTAGCGAGTTTTCAGGAGCGCGTACAACCGGGTTGTCATCTACACAATTCCCCTCCCCCCCCCCCCCCCCCCCCCCCCCGCAAGCGCAGAACAGCGCGCTCGCAGGAAGTGGGGAAGTTTTCAGAGAGGTCTAGGCACCAATCTTCTTCTTCTTCCTTTCAGACAGGCCCTATGGTGTCTACTCCAAAGGATCGCCCGATCCCCTTCCATCCTGTGGGAGTCTCTGACACTGCGTCTGTCAGTCGTCAGCCTTGGTTTGGGTCCCTTATCAGAGCTGTCGTCCAGGCTGTTAAGCCTGCCTTCGCTGATTTGGGTCTCAAACCAACGACAGCTTCGACCCCACTGAAGAGGAAGAGAGGAGTAGAGTTCGTGGTGACTTCTCCTAGGGTCAAACTGGCTCCTAAGAAGTCCGTAAGGAAGGCTCCTTCTCCCCCTCAGACGTTCTCTCCTTCTCCTGTGGACGAAGCTTTTCCGTCCTCAGGAGAATCTAACGAGGTGACACCTTCTCCCACCGCACCAATGGGAGAGACCCCACCACGAGTAGGAGAATTGTCGCGTGTTGGGGCGGAGAAGAGCCCTCAGACTTCTCTACTGGAGTCCTGCATCCCTCCTAGAAGGGAACCGAAGGACTCGAAGACCGTCCCGAAGTCTTCTTCAAGGATTCAACCAGAGCCAGCGTGACCCCAGGAGAACGTCCATGTGTCCCCCCAAGTAGAGCAGTTGGGGACAGGAGTCTTTGCTGCCAATTCACTAGGAGGAGAGCAGCATGATTCAGAGCACGCCTTCTGACAAGTCCTGACTTTGATGAGGCATCTCAACAAGTTCAAGGATCCCGAGACCGCCCCTCGGGAAGGCAAGGATACGGTCCTGGACCAAGTCTATGGCACTCAAAAACCCTCTAAGGCCAGTGCAGCTCTGCCTTGGTCCCAAGGGGTGAAGGTCTGGTAATTGCTTAGACCTCGTATACACTGACTCCCCTGGCGTTATAACTAGTAAGGTTGGTTCTCCAGTCGGGACATCTGATCATGCCTTAATTTCATTATTAGTGAAGACTGAGCAGCCTGTCCCTGATATATCATATTCTTGTAAGATTTATATGAAATCCCAAGCAGACTGGAATGGGATTTTACATGATCTTTTGTGCTTGAATTGGTCACAATTATATAATAGTGTAGATCCTGTTGTCCCTTTGAATGAGAATCTAGTCAACATAATTGATAGGCGTATCCCTTCTTGTGTGCTAAGGTACCGAGTGAAGGACAAACCGTGGTTCAATGATGATTGTAGACGTGCTTATTTGGAGAAACAGGAGGCCTATCATCTTTGGAAGGGTAACAGATCAGATTTGACCTGGAACAACTATACTCAGCTTCGAGCTTTTGCTCAGAGAGTTTATGCCTCAACTGAAAAGGAGTACAATTTAACCATAAAAGAAACACTTTCTGGTACAACTCAGGAACATAAATGGTGGTCTACCCTTAAATCTGCACTCTTTGGTGTAGATGCAACAGTTCCTCCTTTACTTAAACCAGATGGCTCAGTCACTCACTGTCCAAAGGAAAAGGCAACCCTTTTGGCTGATGTTTTTGACAGTAAACAGAGTAATGAAAAACTTGAACTTCCTCATTCCTGTTTTCCTGAGGCTAAACTAACTAGTTTAGCTTTTCGCTCTTGTGAGATTAAAACTCTGTTGGTAGACCTTGATGCTTATGGAGGTGTAGACCCAAATGGTATTTTTGGGCTCAAGCCATGGCGTCCTGATGGAAGGTTCCTTTTTGGTAGCTTCCTTGGGTAAATAACTACTAAGATATTCCCAGAGAATTTAACCACAGGTTATCACAGAATTCTAACTTCTGGAGCGAGTATCCTAAAGGTTTCCCTTTTAAGACATCGTATATCAACAGGGGACGCATGTATTAACGCGCCACATAGCTATCTACACCCCGAACAGAGTTAATGCTTCGGTGTGTAAGGGCTGAGAATAGCTGGGAGCCGTTCCATAGCTAATCTCATCCGTGGCTACTTCTGGTACTCGAGACGTAAACAAACGGGCGCCATTGCTTAAATGACGTCACGACCGTCTTCATCCTTTGTTCAGTAGCTCGCCCTACTTAGACGGATTTTCCCTGTGCCTTACTTATCGCTTTGCATCTACATTATGTCGCTACCTTCGGCCTCGCCTTCTTCTGGAAAGTTGAGTACAAGGTTCCAGTATTGTTTAGTTAAGCTCTGACCGTAAAGTAAATATTACTTTCCGAGATAATTGCTGTTTTGTGGCAGAGCTGTGCCTCTACCGGACCCGCCATTTTATGGCGTCGTTGTTGTTATGCATGCCTTATTTAGTTAGCCACAACAACGCTTCCGGCCTTATTTACTAATCGATAACATTAGTTTATTTAGTCTTCATAGCTAGGAACTTTTATATCGTGTTTCGACGCTTTTTATCGGTCATCGATTGACCTCATACCAGTCGGCTTCTATAGCCCCCAGGCCAGAGTGCCTATATATAAGTGTTCATGCATGATTTTATTAGTGATCCTAGGCTAAGTTATGAAGATAGTGGCATTATTTTACAATACTTTCGACTGTGATGCAAGTGTTTTTCGCCTTCAGGGACCATATAGGGGATAGGTTAGTTAGTGTCCCTTCCTAACCTAACCTACTTGTAGGACCCCTATACGCTTCCTTCATCCCCTGCCTTGGCATTCCCTCTGTTTAGCCTTGATTCCCTTTCTAAGTAAAGGGATCAAGTGCCTAACGGAGTATTTATCGCCTCTCAGTCCTCCCTAAGGGAATGAACCCCCCTTAGGTTTGCGTCCGAGAGTGAGGAACGGCTAGCCCTTCCTCTATGGCTAGGACTAGTCTATGACTGTCCTGCGATAGCGATATGTCTTCTATCTTTCCTAGTTCAGGGCTCTTAGCCCTGCTCTAGGTTAGGTTTTGGAAAGGTTATTCTGTCCCCTGCTGAAACTGTACCCATGCACCGTTTCAGCCAGGCTGCCTTATCTTAGGTTAGGGAGTGTCCTCCCTTTCCCTAGTGGCCGCTCTGGTACAGAACCCCTTCCATGGAAGACTCTTCTCTTCTCCCCTCCCCACCTATCTCTTGTATAGCCTAGCCTACACTTAGGTTAGTCTATACCCATCTGTCCCCTGTCCTACAACTCCTCCTTAGGGTGGAGTGATAGGGCTACCTTGAGCTTCCATGTGCAGTCCGCTCTGGTACATATACCCTTCATAGTGTCCTATGGGGTTAGCCACTGGATGTGTTCTGCATGTAGAGGTCTCCCCTTCTTTGGGTGTCCCCTAGCCCTCCCTTGGGCTACCCTAGCTCCCGGTCCTCTGAGACCCCTGCTTCTGGGTGATAGAGCCAGCCTCTATCATGGGTACACCCTCTCAGGGGGGGATGTCTGGGAGTCCATGACTGGACTTCTTACATCCCTCCCCCTGTCTCTCTCACTATCCGGGTGCCGGTCCCTTGCCGCCTCCACTGTCGGCGATACCCGCCTCCTACCTTGGTGACTCTCCCCTACCCTCATGCCGCCAGCCCCCCGATTGCCGGGGGACTGCCGACCGCCGCCGGCTCCTGCCGATGGCTCTCCTCCTTCCTCCTAGCTTCGCCGTCCGCCTGCCGGTCGGCCACCGGAGTGCCGGCATCCACTGCCGGCAACCTGGTTCCGCTATAACCATCCTTGTCCCAGTCACCAATCCGGCATCCTCCGACTGCCGGAGCCGCCGCTCCTCTGCCGGCGTTCCGCCGTTGTGCCGGCGGCCGCCACCCTGGTATTACTCTTGACTTACATATTGTCTGTTCTAATGCCAGAAACTCTGCTGGAGCGGCCTCCGGCGTGCCGGAGGTCTGCCGGAACCCCCCGGAGGCGTCAAGACTACTTGCACCCCCTTCTACTAGCTATCATATGAATACTGATAGCCCTACACTGCAAACAGATGGCCTGTTTACACTCTTAAGATCAGTGCCTTGGTACTGTTCTATTAGTAATCATGCTGTCTCTTTGCATTCTTCAAAATTCCAGCATGCTGCGTGTATCTTAGCGCGGCTGGTTGCCGGAAGCAGTTACCCTAAGGGACCTGTTAGCCCCCTAATTTGGGACTGAGTGATCTCGGTCCCAAACTTATCCTTGGCATTTTCCATGGAATTCCATTGCCCTATGGAATTTTAAGGAATACTATCCTGTGCCTTCGGCCATCTCGGATTATCCAAGGATAAAGCTTGCGGTAGCCAGCCGGGCGGGATGCATGGAGTATGTTTTCTTTACTACTTCAATCTCTATGCATCACACCCTTCATTAAGTTAAAATTAATGATTAATGTTAACTTAGCTTAAGAGCCACTCTTATGACTCCCCCCATACTCATTTTCTCTTTCTTCCACAGGAGGAGCAGATGAAGTGTGACTTCGACTTCTGCGCTGTGAAATGCCCGCACTTCTACGGGCATACGGCTTGCAGGACTCACGCCCCTTGTGCTAACAAGAAAGGGGATCTGAAATTCTGGGACCCACTGAATTGTACGGTCTGCCAGGCTCACCTAGTTGATGCCTTCCATAACCCTCCCTCAGCGGAGGTCAGGGACACTTCTCGGGAGAAGCTACGCAATTGGGTGCGTGGCTTCCAGAAGAATGCCACCGGACCGTACCTGGCCACTGAAGAAATGAGGTCACTCCTGTTCCCTAAGGCCTCCCCTGATTCTGTGGTACCCAAGGATTCGATCCCCACTGTCCAAATTACAGTGGAACCTGATGTAGTCATGGCCCAGTCCATGCACGAGTGCCGCCTGGATTCCGAAGATGACGAACACATGTCGGATGTCTCGGAAGACACGGAGAAGACCCTTATGGCTCAAGGAGCTGAAGATGACGAAGACCAGGTGGAATACGCCGAGTCGGAGCAAGAGGTCGCTCCTCCTTCCATCTCCGCCCCTACTCCTACACCGACGGAAGTGTCTATCCCGTCTACCTCCACGACCCCGGAACCCTCATCATCCACTCAGGAAATGATCCGGTTGATTAGAGCCGTCATGGACGACAGGTTAAAGGAGAATCAGGAGTTCATCAGGTCCATGATGGGATCCAGAGAACCGAAGAAGATCTCGGTTAAGGATCTCCCCGCTTGCTCACATGCCAACCCATGGAGGTATGCTGAGCATATGGTTATCGCGACCGGCAGGATCTTCGTCAGCGACAAGATCGGCACGGTCCCTTTGGAAGACGTGGAGTTCTTCCCAAACTTCGAGGCCTACCCGGACTGTTACGTCCGACTTCGCTCCGAACCTGCCTCTAAAGAAGAGACCGAACCGAAAGAAGAGATAGTGTTCGATCTCGCGAAGGCCCAGGCTATGCTAGCCAACACGTTCAAGAGTAGGGGTTTTACCTGCTCTAAGCTTCCGGCCCTGAGCAAGAAGCACCCTACTTACGTCGCACCTGAAAATGCGGTACTTCCATTCATGGAAAAGGCCTTCGCTGCGTGCCTTAAAGCTGTGGAAGAGGGGAAAGCCTGCCCTGCACTGGAGGAGTGCAGACCCTTCTCCATAGTTACTCCCCCTGACGCTCGACACTGGAAGGACATCCAGCATACTTTCGTCGTGGGAAAGCTAGATCCTGACGTCGCCGGACGTCAGTTTAATGAAGACCTCCCGAAACTTAACGATCACCTCCTTCGTCGGGAACAAGATACGAAGGAGAGGCTCGCAGCATCTATGTCCCACCAGGTCCAACTTGACATTATGGCCTGTGACACCAGAGTACCAGACCACTACATGGTACTTGCCAAATCCCACATGGCAACCCTGGTGAAGGACATGTTCCACTTCATGAAGGCTCGGAGAGCCTGTCGTGAATTCGTGTTCGCAGGTGCCACTGTGAAACACGAACCCCAGAGACTGATTTCCTCCAACATCTGTGGCAAACACCTCTTTCCTTCTGACCTTGTGAAGGAGATCACCGACAAAGCCGCCACGGAGAATAGGAACCTTCTCCACAAGTGGGGCATGTCAAAGAAGAGGAAACCCTCTCAGGACGACGGACCTCAACCTAAGAGGAAATCTTCGAAACAGAAACCCCAGCAACGTCAACCAAGACGTCAGTTTCCGGGACCCGCTACCTCCCAAGTGGCAGCTCAGCCACAACAGACCTTTCAACTGGTCACCCAACCGGTGTTGTCACAGTCACCGGTCTTCACCCCTGCTTTCGAGCAACAGACGACTACCTTTCGTCCCAAAGGTAGAGGCTCAAACAGAGGTGCAGGCAGAGACGCGTCTCGCCGTCCCTCCAGAGGCAGAGGAGGAAAGGGAGCTAGCGGCCGAGGCAGCAAGCCCTCGGGACACCAGAAGCAATGAAGTGCTTCCGGTGGGAGGAAGAATCCGCCAATTCCAGGATCGTTGGACCTTCGATCCCTGGGCACACAGCATCGTCAAGAAGGGTCTAGGCTGGAGTTGGACTCAACCACCCCCAACATTCCAGCAGTTCTTCCAACAATTAACCCCCCTTCTGGAAGAATATGTCCTAGATCTCTTGAACAAGAAGGTGATAAGGAAGGTAAAGTCCAACAGGTTCCAAGGAAGACTGTTTTGTGTCCCCAAGAAAGACTCCGACAAACTCAGAGTCATTCTGGACTTATCCCCCCTCAACAAGTTCATAGCGAACGACAAGTTCAAGATGCTGACTCTTCAACAAATAAGGACCCTTCTGCCTCGAGGTTCCTACACGGTCTCCATAGACCTGGCGGATGCCTACTGGCACGTTCCAATGAACCATCACGCTTCCTCCTACCTAGGATTTCGACTCCAAAGGAAAAGCTACGCCTTCAGGGCCATGCCCTTCGGCCTCAATGTGGCCCCTCGGATCTTCACAAAGCTGGCGGACGCCATAGTACAACAGCTCCGCCTCCGAAACGTCCAGGTGATGGCCTACCTCGACGACTGGCTAGTCTGGGCTCCATCGCCCGAGGATTGTGTAAAATCCTGCAACAAAGTCACCCAGTACCTAGAACACCTGGGATTCAAGATAAACGAGAAGAAATCTCGCCTCTCTCCAGCTCAGAAGTTCCAGTGGTTAGGAATCCAATGGAACCTTCAGTCACACCGCCTTTCCATCCCCCAGAAGAAAAGGAAGGAAATAGCAGGGTCTGTCAAGCGACTACTGAAATCCAAACGGATTTCAAGACGCCAGCAGGAACGAGTTCTAGGCTCTCTACAGTTCGCCTCAGTAACAAACCCAGTGCTTCGTGCACAGCTAAAGGATGCCGCGGGAGTCTGGAGATGTTCTGCATCCATCGCTCGAAGAGACCTCAAGAGACGGCTCCCAAACAGACTTCGACTTCTCCTCAAGCCGTGGTCGGAAGCAAAGGCCCTGAAAAGGTCCATTCCTCTTCAACACCCACCTCCATCACTCAACATCCACACGGACGCACTGGTCTCCCCTGTTCAAGACGTTCCACATCAACATCTTGGAGGCCATGGCGGTCCTTCTAACTCTGAAGAAACTATCCCCGCCTCCCTCGATCCACATTCGTCTAACCCTAGACAACTCGGTGGTAGTTCGTTGTCTCAATCGCCAAGGCTCAAGATCGCCCCAGATAAATCAGGTGCTTCTCCCAATCTTCCGTCTGGCAGAGAAGAAGAAATGGCACCTGTCTGCAGTTCACCTACAAGGATTCCGCAACGTGACAGCGGATGCTCTATCTCGAACAAACCCGATAGAGTCAGAATGGTCTCTAGACGCAAGATCATTCTCCTTCATCTCTCACCAAGTCCCAGAACTTCAGATAGATCTCTTCGCAACGAGCGACAACAATCAACTTCCTCGGTATGTGGCCCCGTACGAGGACCCCAAGGCAGAAGCAGTGGATGCCATGTCACTGGACTGGAACAGATGGTCCAAGATCTACCTGTTCCCTCCCACCAACCTTCTGCTGAAAGTCCTCTCCAAACTGAGAACCTTCAAAGGGACAGCGGCCCTAGTGGCTCCCAAGTGGCCCCGGAGCAACTGGTACCCCCTGGTCCTGGAGCTGCAGCCCAAGCTGATCCCTCTCCCGGGCCCAGTTCTCTCCCAACAAGTACAGAAGTCGACTGTCTTCGCTTCATCATCGAAAATCAAGGACCTTCATCTCATGATTTTCTCTCCCTAGCCGCAAAGAAGAGGTTTGGGATCTCGAAGAAAAGTCTAGACTTCCTAGAGGAATACAAGACCGAATCCACAAGACGGCAATACGAATCATCCTGGAGGAAATGGGTCTCTTTCGTCAAGACAAAAAATCCTAAAGAAATCACAATTGATTTCTGCATGTCCTTCTTTATTCACCTTCATGGACAAGGATTAGCAGCCAATACGATTTCAACCTGAAAATCGGCCTAGACCAGACCAATTCTGTATGCCTTCCAAATTGATCTGTCCAGCGACATCAATAAACTACCGAAAGCATGTGCTCGTCTACGCCCAGCACCCCCACCGAAACCGATCTCCTGGTCATTAGACAAGGTGCTCCATTTCGCCTCCAACTTGGATAATGATTCATGCCCTCTCAAGGATCTGACTCAGAAAGTTATATTTCTCTTTGCTCTTGCTTCGGGAGCCCGAGTCAGCGAAATAGTGGCATTATCAAGAGAAGAGGGTCACATCCTGTTTACCGATACAGGAGACATTACCCTCTCCCCTGATCCGACGTTTCTCGCCAAAAATGAATTACCCACCAAAAGATGGGACCCCTGGAGAATATGCCCCCTGAAGGAAGATGTCTCTTTATGCCCAGTAGAGAGCCTCAAGGTCTATCTTCGCAGAACTTCGAACTTTGGTGGAGGCCAACTCTTCAAAGGAGAAACATCGGGCAGCGACCTGTCACTGAAACAATTAAGAGCGAAAATCACCTACTTCATTCGCAGAGCAGATCCTGACAGTACACCCGCCGGTCATGATCCTAGGAAAGTTGCATCATCTCTGAATTTCTTTCAGAGTATGGACTTTGAAAGCCTTAAAAGCTTCACAGGCTGGAAGTCCTCGCGCGTTTTCTTTAAACATTATGCGAAACAAGTGCACGAAGTCAAACATTTTGTGGTAGCCGCAGGTAGTGTTATGAAACCTGCACCTAACTCTGCATAGAACAGTGAGTTACTTGGGACTCTAACTCTTCGGGTGCCTATGTTGACCCTCGAGCGATACATAGTGATGTCGAAAACACTTAGTGCTTTTATAACTGTTCTTATCCCAGGTGAAATGTCATAGTTGTCACACAAGTGCCGCATGCCCTGAACATGATGTGTTTTAATCAAAGACTTACGTTCCTCGAGAACGAGTGCCTACTAATAAATTTGAAATTCCTTTTCAGATTCAAGAGCAAGTCTTTATTACTATGTACATTATAATTACTGTAAATGAACTTTACTTATTGCTGCAATTCATTTAATTTCTGCATTTGTGAAATAAAATTTCTATTTTATTACCTGTGCGTCTCAATCAGCTCCTACTTACTATGAAATACATGCCTGTCATAGTTTTATTATCCCCTTTTCCTTATGGTTCATGGAGAAATTAAGACACTAACTCTTAATTTATATTCACTCTGATTATGTAATGTTCCAATACGAATACTTACTCTTCATACCCTGGAGATGAACCAACCTTCTCAGCACACAGTGTCCAACCACCACTGGTCTGCTTTTCAGAATGTTCCTATACGAATGCCAAACCAACCACCACTGGTCTGCTTTTCAGAATGTTCCTATACGAATGCCAAACATTCAGCTTCGTCTCCAAGTTCTTCAAGTTCTTCTATCAGGGTGAATAGCCCTTCAATACCACTTTGACGTCGGCATGGCCCGTGGGAACTTCACTGCCAAGGGGGGCAGGAAGATTCTTCCCTACGGTTCTTTACTAAGATTACTATGCTATTTTGTCAATGCCCTTGGCACTTACTAATAGGGGAAAATCTACCACGATACATTGATTCTCTGGTATTCTTCCATCAGGACGCCATGGCTTGAGCCCAAAAAATGGATTTTGAGCGAAGCGAAAAATCTATTTTTGGGTGAGATAGCCATGGCGTCCTGATGTACCCTCCCTGCTACTTCGTCCAGTTTTTAGGTCCCACCCTGCTCTGCTGTATCATGGTGATAGGCAAGCAACTGGCTTCAGGATGAAGACGGTCGTGACGTCATTTAAGCAATGGCGCCCGTTTGTTTACGTCTCGAGTACCAGAAGTAGCCACGAATGAGATTAGCTATGGAACGGCTCCCAGCTATTCTCAGCCCTTACACACCGAAGCATTAACTCTGTTCGGGGTGTAGATAGCTATGTGGCGCGTTAATACATGCGTCCCCTGTTGATATACGATGTCTTAAAAGGGAAACCTTTAGGATACTCGCTCCAGAAGTTAGAATTCTGTGATAACCTGTGGTTAAATTCTCTGGGAATATCTTAGTAGTTATTTACCCAAGGAAGCTACCAAAAAGGAACCTTCCATCAGGACGCCATGGCTATCTCACCCAAAAATAGATTTTCCGCTTCGCTCAAAATCCGTTTTTTCCTTTGTTTTTTATAAAGACAGCAGATTTCTTAGCTCCAAAGTTATCTGTTATTTTGCGCACGTTAGCAAGAAGAGGAGATTTTAGCACTAGTTGGAGAATTGGTAATGTTACTCCTCAATGTAAATGTGTTTGTGGTAGCTCAAATCCCACTGATTACCGCCCAATTTCCATAACTCCCATATTATTTAAAGTTTTTGAACGTCTTCTGGCAAAACGTCTTAATAGGTTTGCTGAAGGTAATCATCTACTCCCTAGTTTGCAATTTGGTTTTCGTAAAGGCCTTGGAGCATGTGATGCCCTTCTTACAATCTCCAATGCTGTACAGAAATCCCTTGATTGTGGTCGGGAAGTTCGTATGATTGGCCTTGATTTTAGTGCTGCCTTTGACCGTGTTAATCATGAGGCCCTTGTTTTCAAACTGAAACAGTTGGGAGTGGGTCGGTCGTTTCTTAGCATTATTATTGATTTTTTAAGTAATAGATCTCAAAAGAGTTGTTGTTGATGGGGACCATAGTGATTATAGGAATGTGATATCCGGTGTTCCACAGGGTAGTGTTCTTGGCCCAGTACTTTTCATACTATATACACATGACATGTGGTTTGGCCTAGAAAACAAGCTTGTTGCATATGCAGATGATGCTACTCTCTTTGCATCAATTCCATCCCCTGAATGTAGATCTAGGGTTGGTGAATCCCTTGATAGAGATTTAGCTAGAATTAGTGCATGGTGCAAATTATGGGGTATGAAGTTGAATCCTAACAAAACTCAAAGTATGATTGTAAGTAGGTCAAGGACGGTGGCTCCTCAACATCCGGATCTCAGTATTGATAATGTTTCTTTAAATATATATGACTCTTTCAAAATTTTAGGTCTGATTCTCGACAGTAAATTTACTTTTGAGAAACATATAAGGTCTGTGTCTTCTTCAATTGCACAAAAAATAGGCTTATTGAGAAAGTCTTTCAAGATTTTCGGTGATCAATCTATTCTGAAGTGTTTTAATTCTTTAATTCTACCTTGTTTTGAGTATTGTTCTCCTGTCTGGTGTTCAGCTGCTGATTCTCATCTTAATTTGTTGGACAGAAACTCACAGTCTATTAAATTTCTTATTCCTGATCTAGATATTAATCTCTGGCACCGTCGTTCAATTAGTTCATTATGCATGTTGCATAAGATTTTTCATAACTCTGACCATCCTTTACATTCAGATCTCCCTGGACAATTCTATCCTGTTTGTAATACTAGGCAGGCAGTTAATTCTAATAGCCAGGCCTTCTCCATCACGAGGCTCAATACCACGCAGTACTCTAGAAGTTTTATTCCAGCTGTTACCAAGTTGTGGAATGATCTTCCTAATCGGGTGGTTGAATCAGTAGAACTTCAAAAGTTCAAAGTTGGAGCAAATGCTTTTTTTGTGGACCAGGCGGACATGAGTCTTTTTATAGTTTATTTATGACATATTTGTTTTTGATGTTGTTAATAGTTTATATATGACATGTCTGTTTTGACGTTGTTACTGATTTTAGATTGATTTATTGTTAATTTGTTCTCTTCATTTATTTATTTCCTTATTTCCTTTCCTCACTGGGCTATTTTTCCGTATTGGAGCCCGTGGGCTTGTAGCATCTTGCTTTTCCAAGTGGGGTTGTAGCTTGGATAATAATAATAATAATAATAATAATAATAATAATAATAATAATAATAATAATAATAATAATAATAATAATAATAATAATAAGAGTGCCAGAGATAAGGTTGAGGGCCAGCTTTCGGAGCTCGCCTCCTCCAGCCGTTCCTCTGCTGGTAACAAGCTCCTCCCACCTCCTCGCGTCCAACAGAGGAGGTACTTTGAGATCATGGAGGAGTCTTGTTTAGCTCTCTTGCTACACCACTCCGTGGAAGAGCTTACCAGGGGAGTCTCTCTTGAGAGACTCTCCAACCGGCAGGTGACATTCTCGGCTACAGAGATCCTGAGTCAGGAGAAGGTCGCAAAGTGTGCCATGCAGGCCACTTCATGGCTGGATGTCTGGCTAGGGTCTCTGGGCATCCTGCTGCGATCCGAGGATCTGTCCAAGGAGAGCACCAGGAAGGCCCTGGAGACCTTCCTCCTCTCGGGCACATGTACCATAGAGTTTTTGGCCCACCAAGTTTCGAACTTGTGGGCAAACTCGATCTTGAAACGACGTGATGCGGTGACCGAGAGGTTCCACTCGAAGGTCCCAGCCGTGGATGTCTGCAAGCTCAGACACTCTAACATCCTAGGAAAGAGCCTGTTTGAGCCCAAGGATGTGGAACAGGCAGCTGAGAGGTGGAGGAAATCGAACCACGATTCCCTCCTCCAAAGGGCTCTTACATCTAAGCCCTACAAACCTCCAGCACCCCAACAACCTCGCCAGTCCAAGTCGACGAAACCGGCAGTGGCTGCAAAGACGAAGGTGTCCAAACAGCAGCCCTTTTCTGTCAAAGACAAGAAGAGTGGAAAGTCCTCCAGGGGAGGCAAGAATCCTAAAGGGAGCGGCTGAGGCCGCAAACACTAGGATTGGTAATCCCCCTGCATGTTCACCATGCCTGCAAAGTTGCGCATTCAGGTGGCAGCAACTTGAGGCCGATTCCTGGACGATCTCCGTGATCAGTCAGGGATATCGCGTCCCGTTCATAACATCTCTTCCTCCCCTGACAGCGAATCCAGTGTCGATGAGCTCCTATGCCATGGGATCGGTAAGGGGCTAGCCCTTCGGGCAGAAGTCGAGACCATGCTCAAGAAGGATGCCCTCCAGGAGGTCGTCAACGGCTCCCCAGGCTTCTTCAGTCGACTCTTTCTTGTAAAGAAGGCGTCTGGAGGCTGGAGACCCGTCATCGACCTCTCAGCCCTGAACAAGTTTGTCAAACAAACTCCGTTCAGCATGGAAACAGCAGACACGGTCAGACTTGCAGTGAGACCGCAAGGCTTCATGTGTACACTGGATCTGAAGGATGCGTACTTCCAGATCCCAATCCATCCGTCTTCCAGGAAGTACTTGAGATTCAGCCTAGACAACAAGATTTACCAGTTCAAGGTGCTGTGTTTCAGTCTCTCCACAGCACCCTAGGTATTCACCAGAGTGTTCACCCTAATATCTTCGTGGGCACACAGGATCGGCATCCGTCTCCTCCGTTATCTGGACGACTGGCTGATCCTGGCAGACTCGGAGTCGACCCTTCTTCAACACCGAGACAAGCTTCTGGGACTTTGCCAAGATCTAGGGATCATGGTAAATCTCAAGAAGTCTTCTCTGCTTCCATCTCAACGACTGGTATATCTAGGCATGATATTGGACACCAATCTCCACAAAGCCTTTCCATCAGACGACAGTATAGCAAGGCTGAGGAATGTTGCAGATCCTTTCCTCAGACGAGAAGAGCTTCCAGCCCAATCGTGGTTACGTCTCCTAGGTTATCTTTCCTCCTTGGCCTGTCTGGTTCCAAACAGCGGCCTCAGGATGAGATCCCTGCAATGGCGGCTCAAGTCCCGGTGAAATCAAGGCCACGATTCCCCGAACATTTTGGTCCCTATGGATCCTGCGGAACGGACGGACCTTCAGTGGTGGGTGACGGACCCAAACCTACGAATACGAAAGGGAGTGGATCTTCTCATCCTCCCCCCAGATATTGATGCTGTTCTCGTACGCTTCAAAAGAAGGTTGGGGGGCCCACATTCTGAACCACAGGATCTCTGGCCTATGGTCAGAATCAGAAAAGTGCCTCCACATAAATCTGCTAGAAATGAATGCCGTATATCTGGCACTTCAACAGTTCCAACGGATCTTGGCGGGTCACTCCATGGTGGTGATGAGCGACAACACCACGGTAGGGGCTTACATCAACAAGCAGGGAGGTACCTTTCACAACAGCTATCCCATCTTGCAGTAAAGGTACTTAGAAGGACTGAAGTCCACTTGATTCCACTATCGGCTCGCTTCATTCCGGGCAAGAGGAAGGTGCTCGCTGACAGTCTGAGCAGAGCATCGCAGATAGTGAGTATCGAGTGGTCTTTGGATCCTCTAGTAGCCAGCAAAGTCCTGACTTTGTGGGGTTCCCCGACGGTGGACCTGTTCGCGACGGCCTTGAACTTCAAGCTTCCGCTGTACTGTTCCCCAGTCCTGGACCCCAAGGCACTCTGGCAGGATGCCTTCCAACAACGGTGGGACAACATCGACGTTTCCACCTTCCTACCATTCTGCCTGATGAGAGGGGTGCTCAACAAGACCAGACTATCGGTCAACCTGTCAATGACCTTAATATCTCCGCCATGACATCATGCAGAGTGGTTCCCGGACCTTCTGCAGCTCCTGACTGAACTCCCAAAAGAGCTTCCTCCACGACACGAACTACTCAAGCAACCACACTGCAACATCTTCCACAAAGCCGTAGCATCGCTTTGGCTTCACGCCTGGAGACTATCCAGCATCTCCTCACAGAGAGAGGCTTTTCGCAACAAGTTGCGGAGAGGATGTCTCGACACCTGTGAAAGTCATCTGCAGGGGTCTACCAGGCGAAGTGGAGAGTCTTCTGTGGTTGGTTTCGTGGAAGGGGTTTCTCTCCCCTCGATGCCACTATTCTAGCAGTAGCGGAGTTTCTTGTATATTTGGGGGAAGAAATGCGCCTTTCGGTCTCGGCGGTGAAAGGCTATCGCTCAGCCTTAAGCCTGGCCTTCAGGCTGAAAGGAATAGACATTTCCTCCTTGCTGGAACTTTCTCTACTCATACAAAGCTACAAGCTTACCTGCCCTCAGTCGGAAGTGAGACCTCCTCCATGGAACATGGTTCGTGTCCTCAGGTCTCTTAAGAGACCTCCGTTCAAACCATTACGCCAGGCTTCTAATCGTCACCTGACTTTGAAAACTGTGTTCCTACTCGCTCTGGCCTCAGCCAAGCGAGTCAGTGAACGTAATGGTCTCTCGTACGACGTCGCCCATTCAAGGGGAGGGGGGGAGGTAACGTTCGGGTTTGTCCCTGAGTTTGTTGCTAAGACTCAGAATCCTGGAGTGCCGGACCCACGATTCGACTCCTTCAGGATTTCGAGTCTCCGTTCTGTAGCAGATGACCCAGACCATCTCCTATTATGCCCAGTAAGGAGTCTGAGGCTCTATCTTAAGAGAACAGCTGCAGTTCGTCCTCGAGTGCAAGCCATGTTTGTGAGCACAGGAAGGATGAAGAGGAGGGTCACTAAGAACACCATCTCAGCTTGGATTCACAGGGTCATCCACCATTCCTTGAATCCAGACCCTCCTCCGTCACGTCGCCCTAGAGCACACGATGTCAGAGGCATCGCTACGTCCCTGGCATTCAAGAGAAACTTCTCAGTGACGCAAGTTCTACGAGCTGGGCTGTGGAAGCGTCAAACGACCTTCACAGCCCACTACCTGCAGGATGTGACCCACAGGAGGCTCGATACGTTCTCTATCGGCCCTGTGGTGGCTGCACAACAGCTGGTCTAACCTCAGGCTCCTTAATGGACAAGTAGCAGAAGGTTGAGGGCATTGTTACCCGGTTTTAGTCTGCATGAATGAAAAAGTATGTCTGGCCCTTACTCTTTTCTTCAACCTCCCCTCTCTTGAGGAAAGCAGCATCCTGGGTTCTCTGCACAGCTGACCTCAAACCTTTGCAGGTAAACCATGCTTCCTTGTGTTCCTAGTACTGAATAATACCGTCGCGTCCCCCATATCCTGACGAGATGGTATTGGGAACGTCCTAGCCTAGAATTCCATCTAAAGGACTTCAGGTCAACTTCCTAAGACAAGTCACACTTCTTTCCTTCACACACAAGCTTATGTAGGCCGCACATTCCTTGCGGAGCAAGGAACTTGCGAGTTGCAGGGACTCCTTATCTCAAGTGCTACACACTCGGATCCTGAGTCCCCGGGCAAAGCCAAAGCCAGTAATGCTGGGACTTACCACCCTACATAAGGGTTAAGTCACCCCATGTAAATAGCGTGGTTTGTATTTCGGTTACGGAACAAATTACAAATTCGGAGATAATTTGTATTTTTCCTAATCATACAAACCTTAGCTATTTACACATACTTGCCCGCCAGCCCTGTCCCCCGTGAAGTCCTACCTCTAAGCGAAGGGAATCAGTTCACCGGTGTGTGAGGGGGGATGGGTAGCTAGCTACCCCTTCCCTACCTCCTCGCTAACTAGGGAGACGGTAGTTAACCTTCGTTAAGAATCTAATGGCTCGTCATTCAGCTACGCCGAAAGTAATACCCCATGTAAATTGCTAAGGTTTGTATGGTTAGGAAAAATACAAATTATCTCCGAATTTGTCATTTTCAAACTCATGAATATCTCTTACTTTGTTTATAAATGTACCATAAAATTACTAACAAGTAATTGCTGAAATCATACACCATACTGTAAAGAAGTAGCTTTTTATGTTACGATTTGCTTTTGTGTTCTTATATTACTATTAGCATCCTGGTAATTTCTTTAAATGAAATTTTCTTTGTTTACAGAAACTGCCAAGAAAAAGGAAGAATCTGTCGCCAGCATTAAAGATGAAGACGGCGTAGAAGAAGTTGATTTGACATTTGATGAGGAGGTCGACCTAACTGAAGATGAGCAAGGGCAAATCAGTGAACTCGACTGGAGAGACATTATTGAGCCAAGGTTGCTCTTCCCATAGAGCAAGGTTGGTTAATGTTAAGTCTATTGCCACACTATAAAATTTCTTGCCACTAAAGATTTAAGGGCTTAATCCTTTTACCCCCAGGCTATTTTGAAATTTCCAACCCTTAACCCCCAAGGGGTTATTTTTTTCCCAGCACATTTTGCAGTATATTTTTTTTAAATTGCTCTAACAGACTTAATTTTTGTCATAGAGAGGTCAGGTTGGTCTCATTCTCTTGGAAAATGCCTGAAGTTTCTCAAAAAATTATCAAAAATATGAAAAAGAAAAATTTTATAGCATTTTTTTGCAAAGACGTACCCATACCTCCATGGTGGTAAAGGGATGGCTTTTGTGAAACGTACCAGTACTTCCTTTGGGGGTAAAAGGGTTAAATAGTACTTTGTAAATGATCAGTCAAATGTCTATCACATTACTTAAGGGTATTACTCAGGGTAAAATTTTTAAAGGCTGGAGTTTTAACCAAATTAAATATATAGTTAGAATTTTGTAAACTGTTTGAGAATGTGCAATATAAAAAAAAATGTATTGCGTATTTTTTTCAGCAGATGATAAATGCGGAGTGCTGAATACCATATATTTCAGAAACTCAAAAGATCAAATGCTATGAAAATGTATGAAATTAGATAAGTTTATATCTGCTCATTAGGTAAGTTTTCTCGTTTGAGCGAATATGTTTTATTCAGTGTTCTTAATGTGTTAATTAATTATTCTTTAGGCTGTTATTTTTCATGTCATAATACTGTAATGAAATATGTAGAGAGATATTTTACTGGAGATTAAGGTGTTCACTCAATATTTTTAGCAAAGGGATTTTCACAAAAGGAAAAACATTCATAGGTATTAAGAGGTGAACATATTAACTTATTATTCATCATAAGAATTAGTATTTTTAATAAGATATGTTTGCATCTAATTCTCTAAGAGTTATACCTAAAAATGTAAATAGCTGTGTGTACAGAATTTTCTGTACAGTATACATACGGTAAAGCTTCAGAGATCTGGACTGCTCAGAAAGAGATGGGCAACCTGGCCAGCCTCATTCTTGGAGAGATCCAGTTTTGCATAGATTTATAGCTAGCATATGAAACCATTTAAGTCATGAGGAATTTTTATTTGTGATAGTAAATAAAGTTATAGAATTGAGAATGATAAATAATATAAGTTTAATTTATCTTACTTTTAGTGAAAAGGCTGTAAAATATCTACAGAGTAGTTTTGCCTATGACTTATTAGTCTTATAGTTGTAAGACAAAACTTGTTCGACAGCAGTCCCACTTCTAATCATGGATTTGACCCTCAATAAACTCTTATGTTTGATCTCTCGTTTACATTTGTGGTTGATGACATCCACTATAGTCAATTTCTTTTAGCGATGCAGATTTGCACCGACTCGCAGCAGTGCTCTTTTAGCTCGGAAAAGTTTCCTGATCGCAGATTGGTTGGACGAGATAATTCTAACCAATCAGCGATCAGGAAACTTTTCCGAGCTAAAAGGGCACCGCTGCGAGTCGGTGCAAATCTGCCTCGATAAAAGAAATGGTCTATAGATACTAAAGTCCCTGAAAAAAAGAAAATATTTTTTCTAGTAGAGAGGTAGGTATACACATGATCTCCTCAGGTCCCAAGTTGTTCAGTAGCCATCTAGTCACATTTTGTATATCTGTTACATAAAATAAGTTAATTAGATTACAGTGATTCCTGTAATTGCATCATTATCCTATTAATTTTTAATAATTTGATGTTTTTACATGTGTAAGGTAATTGTTTTAGTTCAAGTTTCCCTGGTGATTTCATCTTTGCTGGGTGAGGGGATTTTTGCTTTAGCACACTCTAAAATTCAGGGTGATGTTTTAACCCGTTACTTGAAAAAGAAAATCATCTTATATGCCAGCAAATATGTCCTATAGTTTCATTTTTGTTTTGGTTTTTGGTATTAGTGAAGGGTAGTTAGACTAATAAGTACTGTGTATTTTGTGTACAAAGTTAGTGTCTGTATGATTTTCTTTGTGTATATCATTTTACCTTAATAGTAAGTATGTAGAAGTATATACTGTTTGTGTCTGAGAGCATGTCTGATTTTTTCTTGCTTCCCTTTGTATTGGTTTCATGTCTGTTTTTATTTTTTCATTTTGCTGAGCTACCTACTCTCTTTAATTTATATTTATTTTCATAAGTGGGTTCTTAGAATTAAATGACTGTCCTCCTAGAATACTGCTGTTTTATTTATTTTACTAGTATTAATGATTCTTTATCGTTGCTTTATTGAAGTAGCTTAATATTGGATATTTAGTTGTAATTTATTTCTATTTCTTGTTCAATGCCTGTATATTATATTCCTTACCAGTGGAAGTCAGAAATTCTCTTGCAGCACATTGCACAGCCTTAGGGTTGTAGTGGCCTATTGGTAATGTCCCTGCCTGGTGATCTCCAGACTGGGTTTCGAATCCCACTCAGACTCGTTAGTTCCTTTAGTTGCTGCAACCTTACAATCCATGTGAGCTAAAGATGGCGGTTTTGGTGAAGCCTATATGTCTACCTGCTGAGTCATCAGCAACCGTTGCCTGGCCCTCTCTTATCCCAGCTTAGGTGGAGAGGGGGCTTGGATGCAGATCATACGTATATATGGTCAGTCTCCTGGGCTTTGTCCTGCTTGCCAGGGCAATGTCGCTGTCCCTTGCCTCTGTCATTCACCAGAGGCTTTAAAACCATTAAAATTTGTTTCCAGTGTCCCTTCAGCCTCAACCATGTTGTTTTGTCTATTAATGCTCATCTGTTCTTCATAGGATCTTTTTACTTACTGTCTAACTTCTTTAACTTACTCTAATCTTCACCTAGAAATATGACTCGTTGATCTGCAACTAGTCAACTGTGTTTAGTTTTGTAAGGCTCAGGACTTTTGGTGGGGGGTTGCAAAATTTACACACCTGCATAGATACTTTTTTCTGCACTTTGGTGCGGCCAAAATATAACAGATTTAAACTTAAAGTTTTGGTACGGCCAAAATATAACAGATTTAAAGTTAAAGTTTTGGTACGGCCAAAATATAACAGATTTAAACTTAAAGTTTTGGTACGGCCAAAATATAACAGATTTAAACTTAAAGTTTTGGTACGGCCAAACTATAACAGATTTAAACTTAAAGTTTTGGTACGGCCAAAATATAACAGATTCAAACTTAAAGTTTTGGTACGGCCAAACTATAACAGATTTAAACTTAAAGTTTTGGTACGGCCAAAATATAACAGATTTAAACTTAAAGTTTTGGTACGGCCAAAATATAACAGATTTAAACTTAAAGTTTTGGTACGGCCAAACTATAACATATAAATCTAGTTTATTGCTTTATGTTGAGGAATGATTGAAATTTTCCATGATATAAGCAAGATATGTTTGCAATGCTTAAAAGTGTTTAAAAAAGGGAAGAAAATGTGAAAAATTTGAAAAAGGTCAAATAAATTTTTAAACAAGGTACTCCCCATTAACGATAGGGTTAGTTGGTAACAACTCCGTCAGTGAGCAAATTCGTCACTAAACAATCTACCCTCATAGTCAAAATGTTAATCATGACATTTCCTAGATGGATTATGTCAACAAAATTGCTAGGAGTATTGGTCTGAAATTTATTTTCTTAATTTATAGCATATATGTGCTTATACATTTCTTTGAAGATGTGGTAATTAAATATACATACATACATATACCAAGGCACTTCCCCCAATTTTGGGGGGTAGCCGACATCAACAAAGAAACAAAAACAAAAAGGGGACCTCTACTCTCTACGTTCCTCCCAGCCTAACAAGGGACTCAACCGAGTTCAGCTGGTACTGCTAGGGCGTCACAGCCCACCCTCCCACATTATCCACCACAGATGAAGCTTCATAATGCTGAATCCCCTACTGCTGCTACCTCTGCGGTCATCTAAGGCATCAGAGGCAGCAGCAGGGCCTACCGGAACTGCGTCACAATCGCTCGCCATTCATTCCTATTTCTAGCACGCTCTCTTGCCTCTCTCACATCTATCCTCCTATCACCCAGAGCTTCCTTCACTCCATCCATCCACCCAAACCTTGGCCTTCCTCTTTAAATATACAAAATAGTTATTAGTATATGTACTGCACCTGTATTGCAGCATATCCATTATTTTGCAAGAAGGCAAGGCCTGAAAATCCGTGGCATTTTATTCAATCAGCTGACTGCTTGTTTGGCATACAATATATGAGCATCAAAGATAAAAAAAAATGTACAGTACTGTACAAAACAGTATTAGCATCATCATGTCTTAAATTGTTTTCTATTCATGTACTAATTTCCTCTAAAATTACTGTGTCCTTTTCTTTCATTCATAAAGTTTAAACATTATCATCTGTTCCCATGCTACCGCTAACAAGAATATGCGCACCAAAGAACAAAGCAATATAAACTACTGTACATGACAATGCCATAGTATTTTTTTATTATTAACCCTTTTACCCCCAGGCTATTTGGAAATTTCCAACCCTTAACCCCCAGGGGGTTATTTTTTCCCCAGCATATTTTGCAGTATATTTTTTTCTAATTGCTCTAACAGCCTTAATTTTTGTCATAGAGAGGTCAGGTTGGTCTCATTCTCTTGGAAAATGCCTGAATTTTCTAAATAAATTGTCAAAAATTTGAAAAAAAAAAATGTTATAGCATTTTTTTGCAAGGACGTACCGGTAGGTCCATGGGGGTAAAGGGATGGCTTTTGTGAAACGTACCAGTACATCCTTTGGGGGTAAAAGGGTTAATCTCTCTCCAAACAGAAGTTATAATCTCAACATATACAAACATGACTCATTCAATCGTACAAACACACATTTACAAAACACATCACTCTTTCATATTCTGAGTGGGAGTCTTTCTTTATTATTTGTTAGCCAACTTTTATCACAAGAGAACTGTATATTACTTCTAAACTGGTACCAGATGGTCAACCATGTGTAAGTTGCCGAAAACAAGGGGATCTTAGGAGTTCATGTGCAGATCTATCTACTCTTATTTGTCTACTACTATTTTCTTTAGCAATGATCAGAGGATCCAGAACAACTCATCTGCCACGAATGTAGGCTATCATAAGTTGTGATTTTTATAGGAAAAAATTTATATTTGTTCCTATGCATATACAAATCTTTCATCCTTTAAATAGGAAGATGGCTTCAGCACAAGTTGAGACACTGTTGGATTCTTTAAAGAGGTAGTTAATGACAGGTGGTATGCACTGGCGAGAAGCCCCAGCCCACCGCCTTTCAAAAGAGCCTCTCTTTGAATTTCGGCCACAATACAATGAGTATGGACATAGACGTATCGTATCCTTATCCAAACTTTTTCATTTTCTTTTTCTTGGCTATTGAAAGCATTAGTGGATGTGAAGAAAGAGATTTCTACTCGGTGGGAAAGGGGTGGACAATGTAGCTGATTTATGAATAAACCAGCTGTAGATTCCCACTCTCCTTGCTTCTTGTAGGGGCCATGACTGTTCGTAATCATCCCCATGTTTCGAGTGTAGATTGTGGCCTTGTGTGCAGTGGCAGGCATATGCCCTGAGGGGGAAGGAGAGAGCTAGGCCCTTCTCCTGTCTTGTCAACACCCAAGGAGATAGAGAAGAAGTCTTTTGTTTCTTCCGTCTCCTCAGTGAATGGGCCTGGTGCCACTGCCCCTGCGCATACGCCCCTGTCTCGGTCCCTAGGTAGTATGCGTCAGGAGTAAGGAGTCCTCATATCTAATTCTGGAGTAAGGAGCCCTCTGATTTACATCTGTGGGCTTTTCAGGTTTGGATGGTGTGTGGAGTTTCTACAAAGTTTACCGACCCCATTGAAGGTTGGAGGCTCTTTACCTGTTTCTATGCAAACTGCTGACGACATGTTTGACCTAAGGAAAGCTTGGGCCTGCTTATGTCTTTCAGGTAGGCCCTCCTTGACTTTGTTTAGGGAGCTGCTGGTAGTTAAGGATACCTCTACAGGGGTATCCCTAGTGCCAAAGTCTTCCATGGTGACACCAGTGATGAAAAGCATGGTTGTGTTCCCTGTGATACCCCCCTTAAACCCAAAAGTACTGATAAGACTTGTAAGGTGACACGTGCCGGCGGAAGAAGCTCCGGCACCTAGAGACTGGTGCAAGTCTGCCCAGGGGTCGAAAGTGCATCATGGCCTGGTGCTCCAAGTTACCCCATTCATCTCCTCTGACTCAGTCACCCCTGTATTAGTCACCCCTTCTGTGCCTGTTACCCTGACCCTTGTGCCTGGGGTTTGAGGCCCTGGGTCTTGTAACCCATGCTCCTTCTGTGCCTATGACCCTTCCTGTTGTTGTGTCGTGGGCTCTGAGTGTGCCTTTCTTCTCCTCTGTGACAGTGTTCCTTAGTGTTGTACGTACTTGCTGTTGGAAGAATCTGCGTGGCTTCTCCTCTGTGGAGTGTCATCATGGTTGGTCTCTCAGACCTTGACTCATCTGCTTGCAGAGCCTGGTGTAGGAGTCGGGAAGCAAAAGAAACATGTACTGTACGTTCCTCTTCCTCATCCTATTCTGATTCTTCTAAGATGAATAAGAAGAAGAAAAGGAAGAGGTTGAAGAAGTCCAGTTGTAAGGAAAGGGTTTCAAATTACACCACCACACTTTGCGGGGTAGGACGGCACCTGTGCAGTCCAGGGCCACGGCTCAGTGTTACGTCCTCCTTGAGCCATTGCATGTGGCTGGGGCCATAACCCAGTGTCCCCAGCTACCCTGGGAGCCAGGCAGAGCAGGAGTGTATGGCTTTGTACACTGTTTCCCTTTTGATGGAAGAGCTTTGGCAGTTCCATCATCCTTCCTACCTGAATGGTGGACTCCTGCTCCTCCTTCATCCTGTAATACTTCAGTAGACTGAGTTGAGAGGATAGAACCCCTCGATGCTTTGGTTGCACACTTATTTTCAATGGAAGACCAAGAATTTTGAGTCGATGCACAGGGCTGTGGCTATCCTGCTGCCCCAATACACAAGGAAGAGTACAATAGGTGTTACTGCCATATTTCCTGTGATCGGTGTCAGAGATTCTTTCCCCGCCTTTGTTGTCCTCCCTGGGCCTTCTTTGACTCTTGTTTATGTTCATGGTTCTGTTCTTGAGGGAGAGTGGTCATGCTAGTGCTCAGGGGAGTGAATCACCAGAGCAACCAGTCACATCCTCTACTCCACCTAGGTATGAGGATGCTCAGGATTTGGCTGCCCCTAGGAACCTGCCCATGGACTGGGGCCTACGGTGGCAAACAATCCTGAGTCAGAGTGTTCATTTGTGGATGTCCTTTCATGCATCCTTGAGTTCATCAGATTAGTGGTGGTTACCTTGGCGCCACCTTCAGAGAAAAGCTTGGTTTTTGACTGGCGCTTCAGTGCCCTTCAAGGCTGGAGGCCATCCTTGGAATTGCCTTGATTATATCTTGGGGATTTAGCCCTGGAACAAATTGATGATCAGATCAATGGATCTGAGAACCTCTTGAGGCCAGCCAAGCAAATTGGATCTTGCCCCCTCCCCCCCTTCCACTTTTGAGGTAGATGTTCTATACACCAGATAATGCTGCATCATCTGTGCATGTTGACCTTTTGGTGTGTGCACTAATGGTGGGACTCCTCTGGGAAAGACTCAAGGCAAAAGGTAGGTTTTTTAATGCTTCCTAGTCGGCAGCCCTGAAACTGTCTGTCATGGCCTCCCTCCAAGCTATTTCGTAGGTTGACCAGTGGTCAGGTGCGGTGACAATTCCCCAAGTCAATGGGGTTATCAACCCCTGAGTCTACTGTATGGAGAAGTAAGGGTGTCGTGTGGTCTGTTAAGAAGGTTGTGATCTTTCTTGCACATCGGTCAGCAAATCAACAAGACAACTGGGCTTTGAAAAGGTGCCTTGTTTTCCTATTTTTCAAAACACATTAGCCCAGTGGTAGCTCTGCCACTTCGAAACACTTCAGTGTGGGCAGCATCGTTTATCGTTTCTCCTTCCGAGCAGTTGCATGAAGGCAGCAAAATCTCTCCTCCTAAGGAGTCGCGTGCAGGCGGTAGGGGAGAAGTGGAGAACTGCCTCTGTGGACTACTTTATTCAGTGTGCAGTCTCCTTCAAGGGCCCTAGCCCTTCGAAGATAGCTGCTGCCAAACCCTCGGGTTTGACCAAGTCTGCGGTATTTGGTGAGAGGAAAAGCCCCATGCCTATTCAGGCCCGTAACTTCTTCCAGAGAGTAGTCAGTGCATGCACAGCTCTTTCAAGCCCCACAACCTGGTTTCTTCAGGAAGAGTGGCAGTGAGAAGTATGGAAGGAGAGGGAAAGGCTGATGCAGGCTTTCCCCCTCTCCCACTGCTGATAGTAGGGGGTTGCCTTTCTTGCCATTGGGCAACCTTGCAGAGGCATGGGACCAAACCTTACGCAATGAGAGTCCTTCGGTGCAATTTTTTACGTAATGATAGAGTTCTCGTCCAATCCTCCAACATTGTCAAAAGACCTGGCCTTCTAGACAGAGATGGAAGGGATGTTGGAGAAGAATGCACTCGATATCATTCAAGACAAGCCTCCAAGCCTCAACAGTTGGCTCTTGCTAGTGAAAAAGTCAACTGGGTCTTGAGACCGATCATCAGCCACTCCAGCAAACAAGTTTGTTTAACAAACTAAGTTCATGATGGCAACAGTATGTTCTTGCTCTGTTCCATCAGAGAAGGAAATTATGCTTTCAGTGGACCTGAAGGATGCATACTTTCAATTACCCATGCAGCAGTCCTCTCAAAAGTACCTCCACTTCTCCCTCTACAGTACTGTACCAATTGCAAGACTGCATTGGATTTTGACTCCCCAGCTTTTCACCTTGGTAGCAGCATGGGCCCACTTGCAAGAGATACATCTGTTGATGTATCTCAATGATTGGCACATCTGTCAAAAGTTCACATTAGCAAGCATAAGGAGATGCGCTATCATATTGGCTGAAGAAAGAAGTTCCAGCTTAGTGTTGGCTGTATTCTTGACCACCTTTCCTCACCATAGAAACTTTTACCACACCTGCGCCTCCACTAGAGATCTCTTCAGTGGTGTGTGAAAGATCAATGGTTAACTGCCAGGAATCCCCAGTTCCTTCCTGTTGCAGTGGGATAGCAGGGTTGGGCAATCTTACCCACTGCCTGAACTAGGAAAACTTCACTAAGGGAGTTTCAGTCGACTCCCCTTCTCTGAACTTGCAACTGTTCTCGGATGCATCAAAGGAGAGGTGTGGCACACACCTGAATGACCTTGTTGTCTCAGGTCTTTGGTCACAAGAAGAAATGCATCTGTACATCAATGTCCTCGAATGTAAACAGCCTTCCTAGGTCTGCAAGCATTCCCAAAACAATTGAGGAGGTACTAAGTAGTGTTGATGAACAACACCACCACCGTGGTGGCTTACATCAACATGCAAGGAGACACAATTGTGCGTCGCCCTCTCTGCAAGCTGATGAAGTGGATGCATTTCTTGGTGATGTTCAACTTGTTGTCAGCCAGGTATATTCAGAGCAAGAGGTATGAATTAGTGGACAAGATCGGTTGCCAGGGGCAGAATGTAGCATTAGAGTGGTTCCTATATCCTTGTGTAGTAGAGAGGCTTCTTGACATGCGGCGTTCTTCAGAGATCGACCTGTTTGTCAGAGAGTAAAACAGGAAACTCCTGGTTTTTTTCTCCCCTGTCCCAGACCCATGGGCTGTGTTCAAAGGTGCCTTTATCAGTTCAGCCATATCTGGATGCTAATCACCTACTGTGAATTAGGATGACCCTGGTGGCTTCCAGATAACCTCATGCCGAGTGGTATCCCAATATGTTGGTAATTCTATCCGACATCCTGAGGAAAAACTACCCCAATGGTCCACCAATACGTAAAGTTGTGAGAATTTCACAGTTGGAGGCTATCCAGCATCTCCTCTAAGGGAAAAGCTTTTTGTGAGGCACTGCACAGGAGATGTCTTGGGACCTGTGATGGTCCTATGCAGCTGTCTGCAAAGGAAAGTGGGCCATCTTCTGTGATTGGTGTCGTACTGTATATGGGATACTTCTCCAGTCTGAGCAACTCTAACACAGGTCATTGATTTCATAGTCATTCTTCACCTAGAGAAGCTCCTCTCAGTCACGGCTGTCAAAGGCTACTGCTCAGCCTTTGGTATAATCTTACATATACCCAGTAGAGACCTTTGAGAAGGTCGTCTAACAGAGATCTGACACTCAAAACTATCATGTTTCTAGCCTTATTATCGCCAATGAGAGTAGGCGAGTTGTATAGTCCCTCTTGCGTAGTCAACCAGGCTTTATGACCAAAACCCAGAACATGTTAGCTCACAACTCCTGATTCAAGACCTTCTCTGTCCTCTTTTTACGTGAAGTGTTGGACGGCGATTGAAAGGAGATGCTTTTGTGTCCTGTGAGGGCTCTATGGTGCTATTTGAAGATGACCTGACACCTCAGGTTCGATTGTCAGTGACTATTCGTTAGCACTTTCAAGACCAAGAAAGAGGTGTTAATGAATATGATCTCTTTTTGGCTTCTTGACACAATCTGTACTTCAGGAGAATCCTTTCAGTCGGCCAGGTGTTGAAGGCTGGGGTTTAAAATTGCCAAACCACTTTCACAGCCTTTTATTTATGGGAATATATCCACTTGACACCTTTATGCTTGGTCCTGTGGTGACTGCTTAAGTAGTTGCGTAGCTAGAGCAGCTCCCACATGGGACAGGAAGCATTTTCTCTGGTAAGATAGATGTAAGCCTGAAATGAATGGTAGAATGACTGGCTTTTCTTCATTTTTCTGTCCCTTCTCTTGGAGATGAAGCTGTCGAAATGTTACATGCTGGATCTACCTTGATGCTGTTAAGTCACACTTTGGAGTGCCATTCTTTGATGCTAAAGAAGTATCTCCCTCATTTTCCCTAACAAGATGGAAGAGGGTGGGATTTATACCATCTCATTAATCATCATTCACCAAGTATATTTTTCTTGACTGATTTTCCCTTCAGGGAAAGAGTTTCCTCAGTGACCATGTACAATTCATCTTGTACAGGCCAGGTCCTATCAGTCTACTTATCCCCAAGAGAGACGGATAGAAGGTTGTAGGAGTCTTCTCTTTCGCTCTTGTACGGTATCATACCAGACAAGAAAGAGAACAAACCAGTTTTTTGGTTTGACTTTTGACTCATCAAGCAGTGAATCTCCTTATTTAAAGGACAATTGATCCCACAAATAACAAATTTATAAAGTACAGTAATTTATATTTTTCCTAGCTTCAAACATCTGGGTTCTTTAAGTTAAACTTCCCTTTTCAATCACCCCTCTGAGTCGCGAGCCAAAAAGCGAAAATGAGGCTCTTCCGACAAGTAGTGGAGCTCCCAGGGCTTCTTGCCTGCAAGCACCACCTGTTATTAACTACTTAACTACCTTGTTAACGAATTTAACTACTGTTTGAGCTTGCACCGAAATTATCTTTCTACTTAAAGGACTTTGCTTTTTACAGCTATGAATTACTTTATATATATTTTATTTAAAAGTTTTTTGGGTTATAACTAATGATAAACTGACCATGAACATAATATAAAATCACTTGAAGGTCATGAGAATACTGATAGCTAATAAGAGAAAGAGTAATGATCTTCCCCTACAATGAGATGCATTTTATAAAAGTTCCTGTGGTCTCCATATAAATCTTTTGTGAATGGGCACAAAGGGATAAACATTTGTACAGGTATGTCAATACCAAATGTAAACATACTACAGCAATTGGAACTAAAATGGTGGCAAATATAAATGTGGATATTTTCATAATGGCCTTGACTGTAAACTATTAGTGTAAATTTTCCCTTTATTAAAGGAAAAATTATTTAGCCTTGTCAAGGGCTTTTAATACTGTAATATTGTAATTTATTTTGAAGTTTTATTTTTTGTAACCAAATGCTTTTTATCCCAATATATTTACCTAATATGCGTTTCTGTTATTTTTAATTTTCAATAAATGTGATGTCTTAACTTTATGTAGGGACAGGTTTATATTTGTCAATATTTATTAATTGTTTTTGCATGAAAAGTAGTATAAAATTTATAGTGAATCTATTAAATTTCTGCTTCTGCCATTAGTTTTTCTTTTCTTAATTTCTTTTTATTTAGGTGTCCTTGGATTTTTATTCATAAAAAAGCATAAAAATTAGACCGATATTTGTCAAATCTAAATCTTTGAAGATTAGTTTATACTGTATCTAAATGCCATCATCATCATCATCATCAATGTTTTTATGTTAACCTTTCCTTTTGAAGGGTTGGATATTAAATTAGTTCTCCCAACTGTCCTTAGTTGTGTACGAATTGTTCCCATACTCCTGTTTTGACTAGATCTTTATCTCCTCCCTCACCCCATGATTTTCTAGACCTTCCTACAGGTTTTCTTCTTGCTACTCCTATATTTTGAGTTCTCCAACTAACTGTTCCTCTTCCCTTCGTGTACCTTGTCCAGATTTTCTGTCTCTCTGTTCTCTCTATTTTCTCTAGCTTGACACCATATATCTCTACTGATTCCTTACTTATGATATTGTACAACTGTCTCAAAATACTCCACCCATGAATCCTATTATTTCAAGGTTAAACTTATTCAAGAACTGTAACATTATCCTTGTCATTGCCCAAGTTTCAGCTGTATAAAGTAGGAGTTTGTCCTCTCTACTGTACCAGTGGTCTAGTTTTCTCACTCTATATCATCCATGAGTCAACTATTCTCTTTCTTTTGGTCATTGAAAATCTTTGATGTGCATTTTGTAATCATCAATTAATGCCATTTGTTACATTTGGTACCCAATACGTACTGTTTTCACCCCTTCACCTTTTCCACTACTATGTGGCTACTTTTCTCACTTAATCTTACCTTAGCTTCCTTTGCAGTAACCATTTGATTGATTTTGCTTATGATGAATTTTAGTCCTCTCTTCCACTTTTTTAGCCTCGCCTCCAGATACTGTATAAAATCATTCCTTCTCCAGTGCCCACTTTCTAGCATCATTATGTAGCTTTTTCATTACTACAAGAATGGTTTTCCTTAATGTCATACCTGTATACTGTAGTATATATATATTTATTCCTTTTATTTGTGTTTTATAGAATCCCTCACATCATCAGTAGTTTGTGTTTTGTTTTACCTTTAATGTATTTTTATGTATTCAAAAACTATTATTATATTATTACTAGCTAAGCTACAACCCTAGTTGGAAAAGCTAGATGCTATAAGCCCAAGAGCTCCAACAAGGAAAAATAGCCCAGTGGGAAAGGAAACAAAGAAATAAACAAACTACAATATAAGTAATGAACAGTTGAAATATTTTAAGAACAGTAATATTATTAGAATAGATCTTTCATATATAAACGATAAAAGCTTAAAAAAAAACAAGAGGAGAAATAAGGTAGAACAGTGTGCGTGAATGTATCCTCAAGCAAATCAACTCTAACCCAAGACAGTGGAAGACCATGGTACAGAGGCTATGACATTGACCAAGACTAGGTTTAATTTTAGACTGTCCTTCTCCTAGCAGAGCTGCTTACCTAAAGAGTCTCTTCTACCCTTACCAAGAGGAAAGTAACCACATGAATAATGGCAGTGCAGTAGTTAACCCTTTGAGTGGAGAAGAATTGTCATGTGTATGACGGCAGAGGAGAATGTGGAAAGAATGAGCCGTAGTCAGAGAGAGGGATCCAATGTAGTACTGTCTGGCTAGCCAAAGGACCCAATAGCTAGTGATAGTATACCATTATAGCATTTGGTTTTTGCAGAATACTTTTCCAAATTTAGTGGGAACAGGAAATTGTGGACTCAATCAGCAGATCTTTGGAAAAAAGAGATGAAGTTAACAGCCCTGATATGATTGGCAGAATTTACACCTATACTGCCAGTATATGTATTTGATTCAAGACTACTTTTGCTAACAAACAAATATACAGTGCAATGTCAGGTCTGTGGAGTACTGCTACTGTTATATACCATATTGATAAGGATTGAACCTGAAATTAGGCAAAGAATGTGAAATGCTGTGTACTATATGTATTGATATACTTTATATATAATGTGTGTGCATTTTCAGTTAGTTTCATATTCCACTAGATGGTCCAGCACTTTGCTGCAGTAGAGGGGCTTGAGTGTCTCAATGATGGGCTGGGCAATGGCGGTGGGGTAGTTTATCCACCCTGGCAGGCTCAACCATACCGCTAAGGCCAGTTCTGAGAGACTGGACCCCTATAGGCCTTCTCCTTTATTTTAAGATAGGCAAAGGCTAGGAGAAGGAAAACTCCAAAATCAAACCAAACAAGACCCCAACGGCGGAGCTTCCCAGCTCCGGCAGAAGAGGGCAATGCCTGTCGGGTAGGCAACAAGGCGGGCCTTGACATAACAAGAACCCGGCAGCCCGATGCAACCAACATCGGAGAAACCGCCTGTTTCATATGTCATGAGCCGCGGTGAAAACGATGTGGGCCAAGTGTGTGAGCGTGGCCGTTGCAAAGCCACGACCACCCAAAACAATATACCCAGCTACTGGCATTCTGTCGGTTCCTCCACCCTTCTTCTGATAGGAGGCTGATGGCTAACGGCAGAACCCAATACTCGGACACGAGTGGGCGCCGACGACGACGACTTTTGCTAACAAACAAATATACAGTGCAATGTCAGGTCTGTGGAGTACTGCTACTGTTATATACCATATTGATAAGGATTGAACCTGAAATTAGGCAAAGAATGGGAAATGCTGTGTACTATATGTATTGATTTTACTGTATATATAATGTGTGCATTTTCAGTTAGTTTCATATCATTCCACTAGTCATACTGTATGCAGTCATATGCAGTTGTAAGCATTGTGCATACACTGTACTGCAGTCGTTACTCAAGGGTCTTTGCAGCTTTTCGTTTGGGCTTAGCTGTGATTTCTTTATATCCTTTCACTTTACTTCTGTTCCTACTTCCTTTCTTCCTTCTTGCTGTCTATCCTCTTTAAACTTTTACTTCGTAGTGCAAATGCTGGGTTTTCTCCCCAGTTACACTTGAATGCCGAATGGCCTCACGTGCCTCACTACTTGTCTATATAACGCAAATTTGTAAATCACTCCAAACAATGTGTATTTATTATTTCTATGAAACTCCCCTGATGTTCTTATTGCTTTGTTCAGGAAGCTGATGTATATCAACACTACCTCAAAAAACTAAATGTTTTCCATCTTCCCTTCAGGAGGCTTTGCCCTTATGACCACCAATGAGGCATCTCGAGATATGAAGCATCTGTCATGTTTTCGATCTCCCTGTTGCTCCGGCAGCAATCTGCTGTCCCCCCATTCCAGATTAAAAATCCATTTGTTCCGTAACTGAATACAAACCACGCTATTTACATGGGGTGATTACTTCGGCGCAGCCGATGACGAGCCATAAAGTTTTAACGAGGGTTTTCTACCCCACCTCTAGTTAGCGGGGGCGTAGGGAGGGGTAGCTAGCTACCCCTCCCCCTCACACACACACCGTAGAATACTCCACCTTACTTTTGGCTCGCATAGTGATCGGAGGTCTCCGCTCTTATCCTCTCTTGACGGCCATTATTGTTTTGTCTTTTAACTTACCTTTTCTTATTCTGGATATATTTAAACATTACTGATGTTTATATATATTTTTGTGTATAGGAAATGTAAGTTTCCTTTGCTTTCGGTGTTGTGCGGTGTGTATTGTGTACGTCTGCTAGAGTTCGCCGGCTTAGGCCACCACGATCTTTTCGTGATCACGGCCTTGTACTTCTAGGCCACCATGGTTGCCTTTCGTGGATTCCGGCCCTTCTCTTGAGGTCGTTCACCTCTTACTCCATACTACGCCTACGATAGCTTCTCAGGACGAGTCGCTATTTCGTTATTTGTCTCAATTATTTTTATGAATATAATTGTGTTTTAACTTTTCAGCTCAGGGCTCACGTCCCTTCAGGGGTCGGTGATCCTTGGAACATTCATAGTCAGTTGCATAATTATAATGTTATAATTCTGTTTTGTTAACTTCGTCCCCCCCCCTCACCTGGGCATGCCGGGTGGGGGAGGGGGGGCGCATACCTTCTTTCGTTCTTATGTTTTTTCCCTCGGGGTTTCTCTTCGGAGTTTCACCCGGGGGAATTTCTGTTCAATAATTATTTTGTTCTATTTTCCAGTTTGCGATGCTGTTTCTTCGTGCCTATTGTGTGCCTTCGAAGCAGGGCTGTCCTGTTATCCTGGGGAGTCGGCTTTGCCGCCGTCTCACATGGCGTTCGTCAGGGGTTTCTCTCCTCTTAGAAGTTCCCCTTGACTACTGCCAGCTCTTCATTGCATCCTAGAACGATAAGGAGGTTTGTAGAACGATAAGGAGGTTCGCCTCCAGGGTAGTTAGTTAACTTCCCTTTTTACTTCCTTGGTCTTTAGGCGGTTATGCTTTGGGGGCTGAGCGGCCGCCCTTGTCACTTGCTCAAGGGGCGTAGCGGTTGCAAGGCTAGACCATGGTACTAGCGACTATGCTCTTGGGGCTGAGCGGTAGCTTCTGTGGCTACGCTCAAGGGGCTAAGCAGCTGCAGGATCAGTCTGGCCCTCTCTCGTTCGCGAGGGAGGCCTCACTAAGGGCTCCTCTTCAGAGGATTGCTCCTTTTGTCTCTTCTACAAAGTGTCCCCTCCCGTTCGCGTGAGAGGACACTCACAGAGACTCCTCTTCGGAGGATTGTTCCTGTTACATCTGCTGATCTCAGGGCCTTTCGGGGCTCCATCACCAGTCCCTTCTACGAAGTGATCACCTCTTTCGTTCGCGAGAGAGGCCACTCATAGAGACTCCTCTTCGGAGGATTGTTCCTGTTGACAACAGCTTGCTGTTCAGTCACTAACACTTCGGTGTTTAGTGACAGGGAAACTTCGGTTTTTCTTTTTCCCCTGACCCTTCAGGGTCTCGGAGCTTTAGTTACGCAGTTCCCTCGGGCTCTCGTAACTTTAGTCACTTCTACACTTTGGTGACTAGTGACGGAGAAACTTCGGTTTCTCGTTGCGTTGACCCTTCGAGGTCTTGCAACTACTCCTCAGTATACCTGTTGCCTGCTGTATCCGTTCCTGTCTGCAGACGCGCCTTGGGTGCCCACGCCCCCGTTATCTAATGGGCTCCTCCCTTCGGGGCAGGAGAGACTTTCTCACACCTTGAGTAAGTCCCTTAAGTGCCAGGTATCACCTGCGCGCCAACGTTCCCTGACGCGCTTGCGCTCGACTGCTGTTCCTGCTGTTCCTGAGTCTGCCTTCAGAGACACCCTGTTCCAGTATTTAGTTAGGCTGGTACCAACGTTCCCTGCGCATTTTTCGCACATCGTTTGAGTTCCTGAGATAGCGCACTGGCGCTCACCAGCGTTTCAGCCTACGGTGTCTCTAAGTCTCTTCTATGAAGGACACCTCTCCCGTTCGCGGGAAAGGTTCCTCACAGAGACCACTCCTCTGAGTATTTAGCAGTCCCTCAGTTGATCATCGGCACTGAAGTAGACCTCCTGGTCCTCTTCAGGGGATGCCCTCCCTTTTAGGGACACATCCCAGTTCCTGATCTACGAGTTAGCCGATCCCTCAACCATTTCCGACGATCTTCTGTTGCACAGGGGCTTACGTTCTTCACTCGCTCATAAGCGCTGAAGACCGCCCGCGGGATACGCGCTAATGCGTAAGCGTTGATGATCGCCCGCACGCGGGATGGTTTCCCGCGCGCGATCTCGCGATCATCTAGGATCGTTGGCCGACGATCTTCTGTTACGCGCCAACGCGTAAATGCTGTAGATCGCCCGCGCGCAGGAAACCATAACCTAGCTGTTGATTTGAATCTCATTACTTTTTTTCAGCCTATAATAAATGTTAATAAAGGGAAGTTTTTAAATACAGGGTTATTTTCAAATTGGTTTACCAAAGAAATGCTGTTTGTGTGTAAGAATTTTCTTATATACTTTATGGTAAATAAAGTAAATAAACTTGCTGCTCATCTCTCTAAAGTATTCCCGTCTTATTTCTCTGTCTGCTCATTTATAAAGAATACTGTATACTGTATTATGTGATCCAATCTTGCTGGTGTTCACATTTGGTATATGTATATAATTGTTTGTTGATGTCTCACAGGATGTAGATACAGGAGAGGGGGTTCCCAGCCCCCTCGTCCCATCCCTTTTAGTCGCCTCTTACGACACGCAGGGATAACGTTGGCGCTATTCTAATTCTTATATGCCCCCACGGCCACAGGGGGCATGGATGGAGTGAAGGAA
This sequence comes from Palaemon carinicauda, assembly GCF_036898095.1. Lineage (NCBI taxonomy): Eukaryota > Metazoa > Arthropoda > Malacostraca > Decapoda > Palaemonidae > Palaemon > Palaemon carinicauda. The sequence continues at coordinate 286,793,639 of NC_090725.1, forward strand.
GCTCTGGGTAATAGGAGGATAGATGTGAGAGAGGCAAGAGAGCGTGCTAGAAATAGGAATGAATGGCGAGCGATTGTGACGCAGTTCCGGTAGGCCCTGCTGCTGCCGCCTCCGATGCCTTAGATGACCGCGGAGGTAGCAGCAGTAGGGGATTTAGCATTATGAAGCTTTATCTGTGGTGGATAATGTTGGAGGGTGGGCTGTGGCACCCTAGCAGTACCAGCTGAACTCGGTTGAGTCCCTTGTTAGGTTGGAGGAACGTAGAGAGTAGAGGTCCCTTTTTTTTGTTTTTGTTTCATTTGTTGATGTCGGCTACCCCCCAAAATTGGGGGAAGGGCGTCGGTATATGTATGTATGTATATAATTGTTTTTTGGAAATGATAGTTTTGTAATTAAAGGAAAGACCTCACCACTAGTTAGTAAATAACCTTGAAATATAATGATTATGTCCTTATGATACCCAGTCATGGGGAAAAATACCGCTCGATGGTCATAATTATGTAGTGGGTCCTCGGGTTACGACAGTCTTGAGTTACAATGATTTGCCACTAGGAACATGCTCCCATAAGGTACTGTAAGAAAAATAATTGTAACTCAATATCCAGCGACAAAGCTTGGTTTATTGACACGGTGAACTACTTGCTGATGTGAAGCGTAACTAATGCCGTGGAGTACTATAGTCCATTACACATTACTTTAGCATTAGTTTACCATCGTTGTTTACAATACAAATTCTGAATGTCAGTGCTGCTCTATTTGTGGATAGTTTTAAAGGTTAAGGTTAAAGGTGTCTGGTTTCAGTTCCAGTTCCATCAGAATAGATGCTCACCAGAACGTCAGCCGGGCAAGCCCAACCCCCCACTGTGGTGCCCTACCACAGCAGTAGCCTCCCCAGTAAACAGCTTAAACTCACGGCCCTGGGCGGGGATCGATCTCTTGCCACGCGAATGCGAGGCAAACCCGTTACCACTTTTTTTTTTCTCTCTGCTAAGCACCATGTCCGTAAGGTGTAAGGGAGACTTCTGATAGCAGTGTGCAGGCCAACCACAGGAATAAAGGTAAGGAACTGTTATATATATTACTTATTGCTTACTGTACTTATGTTTATTGGTACAGCACTGTATAAGTGCAGTTACACTACTGGATAGGTTACAGGTATTTGTATGTATAGGGCACAGTAATTTATGCATGGTAAGGGATGGTCTTTCTTTTTTTAAAGCATATTATATATGCAGTATGTATGTATACAGTATGTTAAGTATATAAATACGACTTACGACGAAAATGCAATTCTGACACGGCATAAAGATGGATCCGCCGTAATCCGAGGACCTCCTGTACATGATAAAGTTTGTTCAATCAATCTAGAAAAAGAAACTTTTAAGCCCAATTTCACACACATGAAATTTTCTGAGAAAAAATGGCATCTTTTTTTTTAATGTAGACTGATTTTTTTCATTCAAGCATGAAAAGATAGGAAATTTTATAGTTTACAATCTGTGCATAAATTTCAAGATAAAACAAAAAACTGCTCTATGAAAAAGTCTCTTCTATAAAAGTAACTTCTATATACAGAAGTAAATTAATAAAATGATAAATGCTAAGAGAATTTCCAATGTACAACTTTATATGTGTAAGATTATCTTTCAAATGAGTTATAAATTAAAATAAAATCAGCTGTGAAACAGAAAAGTAAATATTGATTCAAAGTAATCCAAAAATAACGTTATAATAAGGCTTGACCCTTTTCCTTTGAAGGATGAGCCGAGGCTCAGGAACAGCTCCCAACAATCCTCCCTCCCCAGGAACTCGAGCTCCCTTTTTGGGATGTTTTTCAAGTCCTCAAGTCTCTCAAGTTTGATGGGGGTATCAAATAGGATCTAACCCTAACACTGCTGAGCGGCAAACTGCCGGTGAACAGTGAGCTGCCGGCGAGCGGCCAGCTGTTGGCAATTCGGTAATCAGTGTACTCGAAAGTTTCAGCCTTAGCGTTACAAATAGGCATACTGCATGCCATTTCATATATCACGAGATATTCACAAATTAGGGGAAGGTCTTCCTCCCCCTTGTTCTGGAGCTTGTGTTGAATAGCCAAAATTTTTGCTTGGTACATCTTAAGATTCAAGTCCTTCTCCAACTCTTCTGTCAGGTGGGGTTAAGGAAGATTCACCCCTGTCCTTTGAGGATATAAAAGGGATTTTGACGTAGGAAAAATCTATTTCTGGGCTCCGACCCGTGCCGCCCAGTGAAATGCACCTTTTACATCATTTCCAAGGTAAAAACTGCTGTAAATTTACCAGAGAAAAAATTGTATAGGAATGCTAGGTTGAACCCAGCTCGCTCACCTTAATAAGGTGTCGGTATAATACTGGGGCGTGAATTAATCACAACCAGAGGCCTCGCACCATTTAGATATCTCCTGTCAATATCCCCGAACAGCGAGGTGCCGTTCAACATCCTACTACTACTAGCGATCCCACGCCAGTGACATCACTCCTTTGAATAGCACGTTCTATCAAACACTTATTTTGCCTTGGTGTGTGATTTTTGCTGGTTTTTCCTGGATTAACACTTCTTAGAGAACTGAAGATGCCTTGTGAAATACCAGAAACTCTTATCAGGCCAAAAGGGTAAAGAAGATGTCCTAGAACACCATCAGATGTATTGATTCAATATAGGGGATGGAAGGACCATCCAAGTCCAAACTCATGAAGTCTGGGATTTTGGATCTACCCTATCCTTCAAGAACCAGTCAGGAGTCTGGTATGATAGACAAGCTTCTCTGTCCACTACCTATGGGAGTTTACCCACAGGTCCCTGCATGACCTTATCCTTGGTCCTGCAGTACTTACTCAAGTTGCATTGCACACCTCGCGACCTCACAGGATAGGAAGCATTTAATTTGAAATAATAGTTGCAACATATCTAGAAGGAGAGTGAAAACTGTCTGGCCATTCTCCTCTTTCTTTCTTCACCTTTATTGGGATGAAGATGTCATTCCAATATGTGTTGGACCAAATTCTAAATGCAGGTAAGCCTTCCAATCGAGTAACTTTTCTTTACAAAGTTTTTTATTGAAATATCTCCCCCATCATCCCCGACAAGTGGGTGTATGGAAGTAATGTATGCAACCTCATTTCTCATAATGACCATACATTCAGACAATGTACCCTTACAGATATAAATTTTTATGCAACCACCTACCGATCTCCTGGTAGGGGCCTAGCCTAACACCTGCAACATCTTCATCTCAGGTTGTTAGGAAATTACCAGGAGTCATCACTTTTGCTCCTCCACAGTGCCAAAGTGCTTTGGTATTTCCTATGTTAGTAAACCAACCTCTTTGGCCATAGGGACTTCATTCCATCACAGAATGAGTCCACTGTTAAAGGTTGAGGGTTTGCATTCATTCCATCACAGAATGAGTCCACTGTTAAAGGTTGAGGGTTTGCATTCATTCCATCACAGAATGAGTCCACTGTTAAAGGTTGAGGGTTTACATTCATTCCATCACAGAATGAGTCCGCTGTTAAAGGTTGAGGGTTTGCATCCATGTAGGAACAAATCCCAAATTTTGAAGGTAATTTGCATTTATCCCAAGTAAATAAACCTTATTCCTCTAAGTTTCTCTGCCTATCTCAAGCACCCCTCAAGTCCAAGGTTAAAATCTAGGTGGAGGTTACTTTACCTGGTGAGTAGGTAGGGCTTACCCTTCACCTGCCAGCAACTACAATAATCTTGTTATAGTAATCACAATTACAACTACCTTGTTAAAGTAAGTGGGTGTTTCAAGTTTCGTTGAAGTTAAGGGATTTTGACAAAGGAAAAATCTATTTCTGGCCAGATACCTGTGATGCCCGGTGAAAAGGGTCCTTCTTTACACTTTTCTGATATAAATACTTCCAAATATACCAGAGAAAGTTGAAGTATGGAATGCAGAGGTTACTACCCTCACGCGAGCACCCAGTGGGCGTCGTGTATAAAGCAGGGGCGTGTGAAAACCACTATTCACAGGCTGTCTTCCATTTAGATAATTCCTTCATCAAAGGGAAGGGCCGTAACAGAGGCCCTAGCTACCTTACCTGAGCCACTCTACCGACGCCCGACGCTAGCAACATCTGTACTTCATCCTTCTGTTGGACTTCGTAAGCGTTGTTTTGTTCTTTTGTGCCCCTTGGTTATTTCTCTGATAGTAATCACAATTACAACTACCTCGTTAAAGTAAGTGGCTGTTTCAAGTTTCGTTGAAGTTAAACTATTAAAGGACACTGGATTGTATAGTTAGGAAAAATACAAATTTGTTTTAAAATTTGTGATTTCATTCCAAACTGCATTTCTGCATTGGGGTAGAAGAAGGACTCTTTCAGTAACCTCATATTAAGGTCCTCAACTTATAAACTCAATAGGTTCCAAAAAGCTGTTAATTGTTTGCATGTCAAATTTTGTTACATTTTGCCTAGGGTAGGCGAATCCAGCTTTCCAGCTACAAAAGTCAACAAATGGTCGGGTTTCATATGAAATAGATATCAAATGTTTTGCCTATTGTATTAAATGATATGATATTGTTTTATTACAATATTTCTTTATCTTATCTTTGTTATTTTCAGTTGGATTTGTTTTTATATCTCTGAATGTTTGCAAGTGGAATGTCCTTCTGTACATAAGTACAAACCAGTCCCTATCACCCTTCTTATCCATTTGATGGATAGATAACGGGTTGATTAAGTTATCTTCTTTACTCTTTCTAAGGGATGAAGGAGACTGGCATTGTCTAGGGAAGATAAAGAACCTACCAGTTCGGTTCTAGGGCAACTACCAATCTGTCAATAAGGGAATATTCATATTTTGAAAAGATTAAAGGTATTTTCTGGGTCGATCTGTGACGGCCGGTGAAAGTAGTCCTTCTTTACACTTTTCTTATATAAACCTTCCAAATATACTAGAGAAAGATAAAAGCATGGAATGCAGAGGTTACAACCCTCGCGCGATCACCTTGTGGGTGTTGTGTATTTAACAAGGGCGTGTGTAAACCACTATTCACAGGCCCTAGAGAATACAGTTGGACTACCCCACCGACACCTCCTACTCGCACTCTCCAGGTCATCCTCCTGTCACGGCCCTCCCCTTTGATGAAGGGATTATCTAAATGGAAGACAGTCTGTGAATAGTGGTTTACACACGCCCTTGTTAAATACACGACACCCACAAGGTGATCGCGCGAGGGTTGTAACCTCTGCATTCCATGCTTTTATCTTTCTCTAGTATATTTGGAAGATTTATATTAGAAAAATGTAAAGAAGGACCCCTTTCACCGGGTGTCACAGGTCTCTCCCCAGAAATAGATTTTTCCTTCGTCAAAATCCCTTAATATACAAAGGAATAGATAAATTTTAAAAGTAATTTGTATTTTTCCTAGAAATACAAGTTTGAGTCATTTAAAGTTGAATTCCCTCCTCAACCACACCTCTCAGTCCTGAGTCAAAGGTCAAAAGCGAAAAGTCTTTGACTGGAGGGTAAGAGGGGCCACTCGTCCACGCAAACCACTTGTCCTTAACTACCTCATTAACAAGTTTAATGGCCATTCCATTACTTGCTGAAGGTATTCCCTATTTTAAAGGGCTCAGGCTTGCGTAACTGAAAAAATACACATTTATTTTAGAATTTTATATTTTATTAACTTTTTCATATAAGTAGCTATTACTCTTAACTGTTCTAGTATTTTTAGTGAATGGTTATTAGAATGGATTTTTATTTCATTTTCAGGAATGATGTTAATTGAAGTCTGCTGGTACTGTGTTGAGAAGAAACACTGTGCATATCTCACATGTTTATTGTAGTACTCCAGTATAGTGTACTTTAGTCATATCTTTAGATGGTAATACAGTGATGCCTCAGGATACGGTTACGTATCCTGAGTCGCGTTTTACATGTAAATAGCCTAATCCGTTCCAAGCCTTACAAAAAGTCACCTTTTCTTTTATAAACACGCTAAACTGTAGTAATAAACATGCATTGCAGCCATTTCTATCATTGAATAATCAACCCAACCGTTAAAAACAGCCTAATCCATTCCAGAAACCACCATGAGATTATTCAATAATGTAGTTATAGCCTAGTTATCCCCTCCAAGCCCTAAGAAAATGGTCCATTTTCTTTACTACTGTATAAAAGTTACGGTACTGTATGTAAAGCATTTGGATCAGTGAAGGTGTATTGTTACCTGTACACCTAAATTAAGATTTGATACCCCGAAAAAAAAGGTACTGTACTCTGGGCGACGAGTTGGGATCTCGTAAGATTTTCGTATCCTGAAAATTTTTTCGTATTCTGGGGCATAAAAATCTTTGTATCGCTTTTCGAATCCTGAATTTTTCATAAGCAGAAACTTTTGTATCCAGAGGTATCACTGTACAGTACAGTGCAATCGTTTTATAAGACAAAATATGTTCATAGGCAAACTCATTACTTTTAGTTTAGCGTGTTCTTGTTTCTGTATGACAAAGCCCGGAAGAAAATAAGTATCAATCTTTAAATTTTGCAGTAAGTTAGTGCTGGCCAACCAGGTCCATCCAGGCTCTTTGTATAAAGTCTTCTAACGAGTTCAGAGAACTGCAACAGGACAATTTCATTTGGAGTTGGGTTGAAAAGATGGTAAGAAAAGGATTATAGACCTGTTCCTGATCAGCAGGAACCGCTGAACGACTCATGGTAGGGAAGAACGATTGGATGGAGATAAGATGTGAGTTTTCTATCTCTTCATCCTCTATCAACTCCTTCCTTTTCCTATTACAGTATCTTCTTCAGACACTTCTCAGAAATAAAAAGAAATGGTAGTAGTTTTGCAGGAGGCCTCTCGTAAGAAGCTTCTTGGAACTTCTAGTGAGTTCTCATCTCCTTTGGGAGGTAGTGACTGATCTCACCTGCTGACTGCTACATTAGGGTTTGGTCAGATCATCCATTAGGCCAAGTTAGGGTGAGTATATATATCTACTTGCTTTATTCCTTTCGTGACAGAAGAGTAATGCCCTGGACCTTAGGAACCCATTCTCTCTCTCTCTCTCTCTCTCTCTCTCTCTCTCTCTCTCTCTCTCTCTCTCTCTCTCTCTCTCTCTCTCTCTATGAGGGAGCATTGGATTTCCCCTTCAACTGGTACCTTCAGGCTGTGGTCAAGCAGATTGAGAGTACAATATGACAGTTTACTCCTTCCACTAGATGCAGGTAAATGGACCGGAGCCAACACCGGCTCAGTAAGCCAACCAAGGGTGAGTCGATATGTTCACCTTCCTTGTTCCAACCGTGACATAAGAGGATCATTTTTGCCCTTAAAAGAGCCGTTATCCTCTCTGAGGAGAGAGTAACAGAGCTCAACCAATGACATATCTTCATGTTCCATCAAGCAGTGCAGGAGCCCAATGTGACAGCTAGTGCTGTAATACTAGTGTAACGACAGTGAGACAAGCATCGCTAAGATCAACTGATACTTTATTCAAATGTGCGTGGGAGTATATTACAAGGTGCGGACGGAAAGGTAGGATGGCGCTGGCGCCAAATCAGATTGAATTGCCCACCAAAATATATGTCTTTTCTAACACTTAGAAATATACGAATTATGAGTTAACAGAAACATGTAATGAAATAATACAAGTGTCAAAATGTAGCTCTGATAGAGAGGAATACATATACATGGGAAACCACGGCGTGGCGAAAGGAGAATTCAAATAAATAAACAGTTTGTTGATTTTCTGGACGACGAAGGGAGCGGTGTCCTTACACTAGTTGCAGTTGAGTGGTCCAACTTGAACCATCAGCAAAACTGTAGGCTAGGTAAGAGTAGAGAATACATGTCACTGAAAGACACCCTCCTCCTCTGGGAGAGTGATAGAGCTCACCTGCTGACCATTTTCTGAGGGCTCAGTCAACTGGACAGTAAGTCTGGTATAATAGATACTTCTTACACACGAGCAGTAGGTAACTGTCCTTCCAGGGAGCAAGTAACCTCATTGTCTAGGTAGAGTAGAATGTATTTGTCCACGTCCCTGATCCCTTCTGGGAGATACACAGGGGTGGCCTCAGGTTAAGTGATATCCCAGTTTGCCAGCTCAAGGGTAGGTCCTGATTGAGAACTATGATGTGGTGAGTGTTGTAGAGGATGCATATGTCTAAATAGAGCATATTTCGGCAGACTGCGGACCTCCTCTCCTGCCTCTGCCAAGGAAGCCCTCTGAGAAGTTTTGGATGCCTCCTTCTTTGGGGGAACAATTCATGCTAGAAGTTAACTTCAAGCATCCTTGCACTACCCTTGGACTTGGATCACTAACTTGAGAAGGGCATCAAGAGCCCTTCCCATCAAAATTGTGTTTCTTTAGATTGGCAAGAGAGTGGTAGAGATTTTAGCCTCTCTCATCATGTCAACTTTGGAGGGACAGGGTTCTGTCTCCTTCGTTGTTACATAGACATTACGGAAATCCAATACAGGTCTGTCTGTACACTAGTTCAGTTCCTTCTCGACCCTATCCCTTTGATAGATGCCTGGTTTTCTCTTAAGCCTATAATGGCCAAAGCCTAATTGCTTCTACATTCTTATGATCAGATATGGAAGGTTACTGGAGTCTCCTTCCTCTCTCTGGTACTGGACCATGATTGATAACATCTCCGGTGAAGAAAAAAAAAACATTCCATTTTGTTTCTAGTAGACATCCTTCCCCCAAGTGATTCTATTTTACCTGACAAAAGGCTTGTATATGTGTTAGAACAAATAACAAATTTCCAAAGTAATTTGTATTTTGCCGTGCTATACATATCGGATTTCTCTAAATTACACTTCCCACATCAACCACACCTCTCTGTCCTAGGCTTAAGGTCAGAAGTGGCTATTCTGTGACAGGTGGGAGGGCAGGGCTTCCTCCCTCGCCACCAACCGTTAACCATATATTTTGTTAATGATTCAATGGCCTTTTCAGCCAGCACTGAAGTCATATCCTATTTTAAAGGATTCGGGTTTGTATAGCTGGAACAAAAACAAAATACTTTTTAAAAATTTCATAATGAAGTCTTTTTGTGGCAAAGATAATCACTTTTGCCAGTGATATTCATGCCTGGTTATTACTTGCCGTAAATGTTCTAATAAATATATCAGGAACCATGCTGATATCTATGCTACTTTGTTTTTGTAATTAACACTGTATTTGGATAAACAATTACATACATCTGAAATATAAAACCCGTATGAAGTAGAAAAAAAAATGTTGTTAGGCCTCATGCACAAGTACAGGGTGGGCTAAAAGTATGGTTATAGTTATTTCATTATATTTTTCACCTTCACAATAATGTTTTCGATACAGTATAAGTTATGAAAAATTATATTGGACATTTTGAGCACGTGAGAGATTAAATGTCTAATGTATGTAAATATATATCTAGATGTCTACCAAATATAAAATGTCTACTGTAAGTGTTAACTGTAACTTTACTTTTGATACACCCTGTATAATGCCAAGTGATCTACTCCACATATGCAAAGGTACCTACATAAAATCTTTATTAGCTCCTTTCATCATTATGCAATATAGCTTTTTGTCATGTTGAATTAACGACAATCACTTGCGAAAACACCGAACAAAACAGTTAACGACTTAGCGGGCAAGTCCAAAACAGAAGGATAACCTGGAGGGCACGCGTAGTAGGTGTCGGTGGGGTAGTCCAACTGTGTTCTCTAGGGCCTGTCACGGCCCTCCCCTTTGATGAAGGGATTATCTAAATGGAAGACAGCCTGTGAATAGTGGTTTTCACACGCCCCTGTTGTATACACGACACCCACAAGGTGATCGCGCGAGGGTAGTAACCTCTGCATTCCATGCTTTTATCTTTCTCTCGTATATTTGGAAGATTTATATTAGAAAAGTGTAAAGAAGGACTTCTTTCACTGGGCATCACAGGTCTCTTCCCAGAAATAGATTTTTCCTTCGTCAAAATCCCTTTATAAGCTCCTTCCATCATTATGCAGTATAGCTTTTTGTTTTGGTGGAAAATTTTCTGTCATAATAAATGTGAGTAATATATGTGATTGGGTGGGATGATAGGGTATTTGTGGTAAGTTCTTAAAGTACAAGCTATCACTTGCCCTAATTGCCATCCTTGCTGTTCTGGAGAAAGTACAAAGATATTTATGGATAAACGCATATTTAGGATTGCTCTCTAACCTGATGCAGATAGTTGTGTTGAGTTTTCTTGATGTATAATGACTATTTCTACAGCTTGAATGTATAGTGTAAGGAAGAAGCTAATTATCACCGTGTTTTAATAGAAATTATAGAAATATGTTTGATTTGGTGATAAAAAAAAAATAACAGTTAATCAGCTAATCATGTGAATTTTAATAAAGAGTGTATGAGTTATAGATAAGAAACACTACTGTTCTATGCAATAACCAAAGAATTCTTGAATGTCTAGAGATTTTGCTAAGTTGTGTCTGTATAGTATATGTTTAGAATTTATTTTATTGTCATTTTTTCATAATCATCATTGTTATTACAACCAGATAAATCTGTTGAAGATTATGATGATGATTATGTTAAACACCTGTAAATATATCAATAGCTTCTAACTTGATTAAATGTGAATAAAGATCAATATTTTATTCAAATTTAAAACCTATTAGAATAATTTTACAAAGGCCATTATACTTTGATATTATTTTTGTTGTTAATATTTAAATGAATCTTACCTGATAGTCATCCTGTTAGTCATTGAAGCCGTTGGTCTCCCGACCTTAAAAAAAAATTCTAATCCTCTCTCTCCCATCTCCCCCTCCTATGTGATGGCCAGTAGCCCCAGTAGGTGAAGCCATTAGGTGATCACACAATTGACCCTCATATCCAAGAATTTCACATAAACGTCGTGCTCACCGTGCTGACAGGTCTTCTCTGCTCTGATTTAATTTAAGATTAAGATGGGTAAGATGCTTGTGGAATTTGAAAGAGTTGAAAGGTATGTCTTGATATGGTTTTAAGATTATTTATAATTCAGGAGGTGCCAAAAGGTATGAGAGAAGAAATTGAGGTACTGCATAATAGAGAAAGAGCTAAGTGAATAAGTAAATAATGGGAAGGACATTTGAATAGTTAATAAAGTACAGTACTTAGCTAATGCCATTTGTTATAAAGTGTAAGCCACTAACCTTCACCTGTCACAACTGCATAGGCCCTTTGGCATTTAGATAAGTGAGTAAGGGATTAAAAAAATTCCCTAAATTAAGGTAGGTTTGTATTTCTATGAATCTCCCCTGATGTTCATATTGATTTTTTACTCTAGAAGTTTTATTCCAGCTGTTACCAAGTTGGGGAATGATCTTCCTAATCGGGTTGTTGAATCAGTAGAACTTCAAAAGTTCAAAGTTGGAGCAAATGCTTTTTTGTTGACCAGGCGGACATGAGTCTTTTTATAGTTTATATATGACATATTTTTTTTTGACGTTGTTAATAGTTTATAGATGAGATATCTGTTTTGACGTTGTTGCCTTTTTTAGAATGATTTATTGTTAATTTGTTCTCTTCATTTATTTATTTCCTTATTTCCTTTCCTCACTGGGCTATTTTTCCCTATTGGAGCCCCTGGACTTATAGCATCTTGCTTTTCCAATTAGGGTTGTAGCTTGGATAATAATAATAATAATAATAATAATAATAATAATAATAATAATAATAATAATAATAATAATGATAATGAGCTGACTCAATATCAGTGCTACCCTAGAAAACTAAAAATTTCCCATTCCTTTGCTTCTAGAGGCCACACCCCCTACCCACCAAAGTGACATCTGGTGTTAAAAGGTTTACTTTGCAGGTCTCACTCCAAGACAGGATAAGAGGAATTATTCACTTCAGTAGCACTGATGAAAATGTAAGAGATGCACAGCCATATCGCTACCTCATTGCAAGAGGGTCGTAACTCCAAATTTGCTAGTTTTGAGTTATATGGTGTACAAGATTGCCGAATTGATTCTGCATATTTTGGTAAAAGAGTCGTAAATCTAGGTGAATTAGCGGCCGAGAGATGGCACTAAGAAGATTGTGAAACATGATCAAATTCATAGGACTTAGCAACTTTCAAATGCGTCTCCTGAAAAATCAGGAATTTGGAGTTACGACCCTCTTGCAATGAGGTAGCGATTATTATGTTAAAATGAAACCATATCCCAAAAATCAACCGCATTGTAGCCATCAGCTGCGTTCAAAGGAATGGGAAGCAGGAACGTATAGGGGCACCGGAAGGTGATAGGATGTGTAACGATTCATTACTTATCCTTCCCCTTAGTGGATTAGACTGGGTAAGGTCGGTTTTGGGTGCAGTTATCTATGGTTATCTTAGGATACGTCCCTGATTATACACGATATCTTCGGATAGTCGTTTCCAGTGGTTGGAACCCCGTGATACCTGACGGTAATTCTCTTGTAATATCAATCGCAGAAATATTATACTGTAGAAGTTGCCAGAAGGAACTTTCATCAGGACGACATGGCTCGAGCCCAAAATTATATTTCTGAGCTCCGACCAGTGCCGCCCAGTGAAATGCTCCTTTAACATCATTTCCAAGGTAAAAACTGCTATTAAAAGGAGCATTTCACTGGGTCTCTCGCCCAGAAATAGATTTTTCCTTCGTCAAAATCCCTTTTATCCTATGTCAAAAGCCCTTAAAGCTCCCCGCAATGAGATAGTTTAAGACATAAGTAAATGTACTGTAAATATTTTAGTTCCTTTTATTATTTCCTTGATTTGTTGAAATACATACAGTAATTTCAGTTTTGTTCTTGAAAGGGGGCTTGATTTTATTGGAGGCGTCAAACCAAAGTGAGTACTGTACTGCATATAAAACAAAACGAAGAGAACTTATGTAATCAAATTTCAAAGTTACTCCTCCTGATGATTCAATTTACACTCGGAATAGCATTTGTGAAAGAAGATCAAAGATATGAAAAAGTATTCACTTTATTCCCAACATTTACCTAACTTTATAAGAATAACTTGAAAAAATGTGCAAAACTACCTTATGAAAAACACCTATCTTATATGGTAAATTAAGGGATTTTGACGAAGAAAAAATCTATTTCTGGGCGAGGGACCTGTGTCACCCAGTGAAATGTTCCTTATAGCACCATTTCTAAGGTATAAATAATGCTAAATATACCAGAGAAAAAAGTTGCATGGAATGCTAGAATATGCCCAGCTCATTCACTCTTATAGGGTGTCGGTATAGTAACTGGGGAGTGTTAAAACCACTATCAGAGGTCCCTTACCAATTAGTCTTCTCCTTCCTCAACATCCCCCGTTAATACGAGGTGCCGTTCTACATGCGACTACTGCTCCCTACTACGGCTACTGCCCCCCCCCCCCCCACCACCACTACCACTACCCATGCTTCTCCCATCATTCCTTCTATAGCACCATGATATCAACACGCGTTCTTGTGTTCGGAAGCTTTACTTTGCGTTTAGTGAAGATGTCTGAGCTTCTGGAGACTCCTACTCCCAAGTTAAGTATTATCAATTTTGATGAGCTGAGGTAGCAACACTTGTACAATTTTGATAATAATCATATTAATATAAATACTTCCACATGTACACCTGAATGTTCATATCCAGATAAAACATGAATATATCTAGATAAAAGGTACCTAGATATTCTTTTAACTAGTGAGAAAGAGTGGCCCCGGGAAGAGAAACATCATTACAGATCGGCTGAGCCACGAAGGGATGACAGCTGGTTCAGAATGGTCTTTGCTCTCTCTAGTGGCGAAGAGACTTGTGACTTTGTTGGGTTCCCCGTCTCAGGATATGTTTGCCACCCACCTGAATCACAAACTCCCGGTGTGTTGCTCTCCAGTCCCAGACCAAGGTGCAGTGATGGAAGACATACTTCAACACCTGGGGGATGGTCTAGACATGCCTTCTCACCGTTTTCTCTGATTCGTCAGACCCGGAACAGAATCTGAACATTCAAGGGAGTCAGAGTAATGTTAGTGGCCCCAATGCTGCCAGCAGCTGTTTGTTATTCTGACTTGCTGGAACTTCTCATGGAAATCCCGAGAGAACTTCCAGAATGGCCAAACCTGTTATGCTAACCTCACGTAAGAAGATTCCACGACGCAGTACTGTACACTGCCTGTCCTTTCACGGTTGGAGACTATCTAGTGTTTCCTCTGAAAGGCTTTTTAAGGCCAACTGCGAATCGGTTTTCCGGATACCTCCGAAAGTCTTTTGCAGTAGTTTACTATGCAAAGTAGAAAATTTTTTGTGATTAGTGTCATAAGGGGAATATGGCTTCACACTAAGACACTATTCTCCTAATCGCAGACTTTTTAGTGTTCCTAAGGAACAAGAAGGCTCAATCTGTCACTATAGTGAAAGGCTATTGCTTGTTTTCAAACTGAAAGGTCCAGGCCTCTCAGATTCCTGGAAACCTTTAGCTTTAATAAGAAGTTTTAAGCAGTCTTTTCCTCTTCAAAAACTAAAAACACCCTCCTGAGATGTAACTAAGGTCCTACGGGCTTTAAAGAAAGTCCTGTATGAACTTATGCATAAAGTTTTAGACAGAGACTTCTTCCTGAAGACAGTCTTCCTCCTTGCCTCAGCTGCAGCCAAAAAGAGTGAGTGAACTACTTGATATATCTCACCATGAGTCACATTGCAGAGGTTGGGGAGAACTGTCTATGTCTTTTGTTCTTGAATTTGTGGCCAAAATCCAAAATCCTGTTGATAATGATAGATTTGATTCTCATGATCTTGTCTCTCAAAGAGGCAACTGAGGACCTGGATGATATGATACCATGTCCTGTAAGAGCAGTACGTAATTATCTAAAAAGGATTCAGTATCTCGGACCGAAGATCTCCTTTGTTTGTGAGCACTGGCGGTTCTAAAAAGGTTTCCAGAAATACTGTACCATCTCTTTTTGGTTGAGAGAAATTATCATGAGATGCTATAAGATCTCAGGGGAAGTGTCTCCAAGGGCACCCCCTCAAGTACATGATATACGTGGGCTTACTGCAACCCTAGTATTCCGCAAAAACCACTCAATAGCTCAAGTTTTAAAAGCAGGAGTCTGGAAAAGACAAACACTTTTACCAACCACTACCTTAAAGATTGCACAACAGGTCCTTAGACACTTTTTCTATGAGATCCATTGTTCCTGCACAGCAAATACTGTACTGTAGTCTAATTTAAGCTGCTATGGGACAATTAACTGCTTATATTGCAGGCATCAGTTACTCTGCATTATATGGGTGTTTATGAGCATAGGGGAAAATAGCAATTTTGATCAACTTGAACCCCTCACTTAAAATCTCCCTAATGTAGGTATTAATGCCTTGTGTTGGTTGACTGATATATAATGATATATTGCTTATATTAATATTACAAGTCATTTTCTGTTCAAATCACTCCACCCTGATAAAACTCTGGATTGGAACAGAAGGCCCTGCCTTATACAAGCCAGCTGCAAGGTTCACAAATAATTCACTTTAACCTCTTAATACTGCTATAGTAATTGTATCTTGAGGTAAAGAGCATACGTACTACTCCACAGGGACTTCCTCCTACCTAAGGAAGACTCCCCATTAAATGATTCAGAAGTTTTTATCCGCATAGAAAAAACTACAAATTTTATACAATTTGTATTTTTCATAGTTATGTAAACCCCTCAAGTCTTTAAACAGAAGAGTGATGCAGATAGACGCTTGCGACAAGCGTAAACTGTCATGGGCTCTAGCTGCCCAACAGTGGGAAAATCTTGCCTGCGTGATGTTACAAGCATCATAGGTTGAATGAGCAATGAAGGGTAAATTGGAAAACTGAAGGAGAGGTTTACTTAAAGTAAACCATGGCAAGGATAAAAATGGAAAAGATAAATCTTTGCAATATATAAGGGATTTTGACGAAGGAAAAATCTATTTCTGGGAAGAGACCTGTGACGCTGTGGAAGACAGCCTGTGAATAGTGGTTTTCACACGCCCTTGTTGTATACACGACACCCACAAGGTGATCGCGCGAGGGTGGTAACCTCTGCATTCCATGCTTTTATCTTTCTCTAGTATATTTGGAAGATTTATATTAGAAAGGTGTAAAGAAGGACAATTTTCACCGGCCGTCACAGGTCGCCCCAGAAATACTGTATATGTCTCCCCAGAAGAAAGGGAAGATGAATACTGTATTGTGAAGAACTACCGAGTGTAATAGATGAGAAGCCAGAGAGAGAGATATGAAAATTGTGATTGGTGACTTCAATGCTAAAGCTGGAAGGAATAATCAAGGTACAGAGAATGTGATGGATGTTAAGGGTCTTGGCGAAGTTGCAAATGAAAATTGAGCACGTTATATAAGTTTGTGTTCAATAAACAATCTTGTCATTGGAGGTACTCTTTTCCAGCATAAGGAAATCCACAAATATGTATGGACTTCACCATGTGGCAATTGCAAAAATCAAGTAGATCACATAGCCTTTGATATAGAGAGAAGAGGACTCAGAAATGTAAGAAGTTTAGAGGTGCAGGTATTGGTTGTGGTCACCAGCTCCTATTTGCCACACTGAAATTAAAACTTAAAGAACCCAAGAGGAATGTAGATAGAATACCTAGTTTTGATACAACTAACATTCTAGAAGATGAGCACACAGAGTAAACAATTAATGAAGAATGGTTTGATATTAAGAACATATATCAGTCAGTTGGTAGTGAACTTTTGGGACATGTAGTTACAACGAGAAAGCTATAGGTATACTCGAGATACTATAAAAAGGAGACATAGAAACTGCTTGTTAAAAGTATTGGAGGAAGTTAAAAGGTGACTGGTTTCAGTTCCGGTTCCATCAGAATAGATGCTCATCAGAATATTAGCCGGGCAAGCCCAACCCCCCACTGTGGTGCCCTACCACAGCAGTAGCCTCCCCAGTAAACAGCTTAAACTCACGGTCCTTGGCGGGGATCAATCTCTTGCCATGCGAAATGCTAGGCAAACACGTTACCACTTTACTAGCCAGGAGATTAATGAAAATTACATGGTAGCGCATGCTAAGTATTCCAGTACTGATATTGAGGTCAAAAGAAAAGCCAGGGATGACTGGAGAGAATATTTAGACAAAAAAGCACATGAGGCTGACAAAGCTATGAATTCAGTGAGTGGCTATTGTTTGAGATTCGCTCATAGAATTATTAATGAAATATCTACTGGGGCAAACAAGATAGATGTATTTGTTATAACAACAGAAGATTTAGTAAGGCAACATTGGATGGAACACTTTAGTGAGGTTATGAATAGGAGATACGAAAGGAATAATTTGATTGATAGACCTGAAACTGATGAAGAACTTGATATTATCATTATTATTATTATTATTATTATTATTATTGTTATTATTATTATTATTATTACTATCTAAGCTACAATCCTAGATGGAAAAGTAAGTTGCTATAAGCCTAACGGCTCCAACAGGGAAAATAGCCCATTGAAGAAAGGAAATAAGGAATAAATAAACGATATGAGAAATAATGAACAATTGAAATTAATTATCTTGAGAGCAATAACAACATTGAAACAGATCTTTCACATGTAAACTATAATGAGACTTATGTCAGCCTGTTCAACATAAAAACATTTGATGCAAGTTTGAACTTTTAAAATTCTACCGATTCATTTACCCGATTAGGAAGATCATTCCACAGCTTGGTCATAGCTGGAATAAAACTTCTAGAATACTGTGTAGTATTGAGCCACATGGTGTGGAGAAGGCTTGACTTTTAGAATTAACTGCATGCCTAGTATTACGAACAGGATGGAACTGTCTGGGAAGATCTAAATGTAAAGAATGATCAGAATTCTGAAAAATCTTATGCAACATGAATAACGAACTAATTGAACAACACTGCCAGAGATTAATATCTATATCAAGAATAAGAAATTTAATAGACCGCAAGTTCCTGTCCAACAAATTAAGATGAGAATCAGCAGCTGAAAACCAGACAGGAGTACAATACTCAAAACAAGGTCAAAGGAAAGAATTAAAACACTTCGTCAGAATGGATTAATCACTGAAAATCTTGAAGGACTTTCTTAATAAGCCATGTTTTTGCAATTGAAGAAGACACAGACCTAATGTGTTTCAAAGGTAAATTTTATGTTGAGAATCATACCTAAACTTTTTTAAAAGAGTCATACAGAGTTAAAGAAACATTATCAATGCTGAGATCTGGATGTTGAGGAGCCACTGTCCTTTACCTACTTACAGTCATACTTCGAAATTTGTTAGGATTCAACTTCATGCCCCATAATTTGCACCATGCACTAATTTTAACCAGAGCTCTATTAAGGGATTCAGCAACCCCAGATTTACATTAAGGGGATGGAATTGATACAGAGTGTAGCATCATCTGCATATGCAACAAGCTTGTTTTCTAGCCCAAACCACATGTCTTGTGTATATAGTGTGAAAAGTAGTGGAAAAGAACACTACCCTGAGGAACACCAGATATCACATTCATATACTCACTATGGTCCCCATCAACAACAACTCTTTGCAAGCTATTACTTAAAAATTCAATAATAATGCGAAGAAACGCCCCTCCCTCTCCCAACTGTTTGCGTTTGAAAATAATTGCCTAAGTTTCAAAACAAGGGCCTCATGATAAACACAGTCAAAGGTAGCACTAAAATCAAGGCCAGTCATACAAACTTCCTGACTAATATCAAAGGATTTCTGAACAGCATTGGAGATTGTAAGAAGGGCATCACATGCTCCAAGGCCTTTACAAAAACCAAGTTGCACACTAGGGAACAGATGATTACCTTTAGCAAACTTATTAAGACTTTTTGTCAAAAGACGTTCAAAAACTTTAGATAATAAGGGAGTTTTGGAAATTGAGTGGTAATCAGTTGAACTTGAGCTACCGCAAATACATTTACATAGTGGAGTATCCTTACCAGTTCTCCAACAAGTGCTAAAAGCTCCTCTTCTTGTTAACTTGTGAAAAATAACAACTTTGGAGCTAAGAAATCTGCAGTCTTTAAAAAAAACAAAGTAAAAATACCATTTGGGTCTACACCTCCAGAAGCATTAAGGTCCATCAAGAGAGCTTTAATTTCCCAAGATCAAAAAGCTAAACTAGTTAGTTTAGTCTCAGGAAAAAAGGAATGAGGAAGATCAATTTTCTCATTACTCTGCTTACTGTCAACCATATCAGCCAAATTGCCTTTTCATTTGGACAGTGAGTGACTGAACCATCTGGTTTAAGTAAAGGAGGAAATGTTGCATCTACACCAAAGAGTGCAGATTTAAGGGTAGACCACCATTTATGCTCCTGGGTTGTACCATAAAAGTTTCTTTTATGGTTAAATTCTATTCCTTTTCAGTTGAAACATAAACACTCTGAGCTGAGTATAGTTATTCCAAGTCAAATCTGATCTGTTACCCTTCCAAAGATGATATGGCTCACGCTTCTCCGAATAAACACGTCTACAATCATCATTGAACCATGGTTTGTCCTTCACTCGGTATCTTAGCACACAAGAAGGGATATGCCAATCAATTATGTTGACTAGTTTCCCGTTCAAAGGGACATCAGAATCAACACTGCTATACAATTGGGACCAATTCAAGCCCCACAAGATCACTCAAAATCTCACTCCAGTCTGTTTGAGATTTCATATAAATCTAACATAAGTATGATACATCAAGGACAGGCTGCTCAGTTTTCACTACTAATGAAATCAAGGCATGATCAGATGTCCCAACTGGAGAACCAACTTTACTTGTTATAATGCCAGGGAAGTCGGTGTATATGAAGTCCAAGCAGTTACCAGACCTTTGAGTAGCTTCAATTATGATTTGCTCAAAGCCTGATTCAGAGGCAAAGTCTAAAGCTCTGAAGCCATGGCAATTGGTAGGAGAAACAGAATTTAACCACTTCCTCTGGTGAGCATTGAAATCATCAACAGAGACCAAAGAGGCCTTTCTACCATCATCTTGTATCTTAGCCATACTGGTAAGAAGACAATCAAACATTGCCCATGAATGAATTCAGTTTGCTTGAAGTTGTAGCTATCATTACAAAACTCAAGAGATGGGAAGCCCCTGGTTACGATGGATTAACTGCTGAGATGATACTGACGGAAAATGAAGTGACCCCCAAAATATTTACAAGATTTTTTGGTAGAATGTGGTATAAAGAGGCAAAACCTGATGAATCGTAATCAGGAGTGTTGGTGAAAATTGTTAAAAAAGGGGACCTGACTGATTGCTATAATTACAGAGGCATCACACTTATGTCAATTTTCATGAAAATATGTAGTATGCTAATTCTGAAGAGAATAGAGAGAAAGATTGACGAAAAGCTGAGAGATAAACAAGCAGGATTTCGGAAAGGTAGAAGTTGTACTGACCAAATTTTCTTTTTAAGACTTGTTGTACAGCAATGTATAGAATATAGAAATCCAATTCTGATGGCACTTGTGGACTAGGAAAATGCTTCGATAGTGTGCACCAGCCAGTTTTGTAGAGAGTCCTACATTATTATGGAATTCTTCCTAGATATATAAATTTGACTAAGTCTGTTCATTAGCAAAGTGCAAAGGTAATGTTGATGGATTTCCAGTGAACAGCTGAGTAATCCAAGGGAATGTGCTGACATCTATGTTTATTGTCCTCAGGGTTTTTGTAATGCATAGAACAGTCGGGGATGGTGGAGAAGGATTGCACTGGATTGGTAACATGAAATTAGCTGACTAAGAGTATGCTGATGACGGTGTCTTATTAACAGAACACCGCAGGACTTGCAAAGCTTGCTTACCAGAATGCATGAAATATCACATGAGGATGGGCTCAAGATAAATAGAAGTAAGGCAGATTTTGTGAATGGAATATGCAATGAAAGATGAAATATCAATGTAAGGAGAAATGATTAATGAGGTAGAATCATTCAAGTATTTGGGAACTATGATCTCCAATACAGGCTCTTTGAAATTTGAGTTTAATGAAAGATTGAAAATGTAAATAAGAAAAAACAACGGCTAGGTTTAGTAAAATATGGAGATCAAATCGCCTGAAATTACATATATAAATCAGGCTATATATCAATTTAGTGAGATCTATATTACAGTATGGTCATGAGGCATGGTATGGTAATAAAACAATCGCCAGCAGGTTTAGCAGATTTGAGAACAAAGCCCTCAAAAGAATATTGGGAGTTAAACGGCAGAATAGGATTAGAAATGAAATTATGAGATTACTCAAGTGCCATTTGTGGATGATATCATGGTGAGGGATAGATGGAGATGGTTTGGGCATGCTCTTCACACTCCCCAAGAGAGATTAGTTCATCAAACATTTAACAGGGCTCCATAAGGCACTAGAAGAGTTGGAAGACCCAGTCCTGCATGGCTGAGGACTGTGAATAGTGAAGTAGGAGATGATGAATGGAGAAGTATTAAATTAAAAGGTCGAGATAGAGAAGACTAGCAAAATCAAATCGAGGTCCTTTGCGTTGATAGGCGCAGGAGGGGGTTATGGTGATGATGATATATAAAATGCAATACATTCGTTAACACAATCAGACAATTTAGGAAACATGAAAGAAAGGAAAAATCATCAAGTTCGTGAAAAGAAGACTTAGAACAGTGCACCAACAGATGTTTGCTTGAAGGATGAAAATGGAAATATCAACAATAGAGATGGAGTAATAAAAATTGAGGTTGATTTCTATACAATGCCCAACAATAGTGATATAAGAAATAATTTTGAATAGAAATAGTAAGCCGCCTGAGTTGATACCAAACGTAACGGTAGAAGTAAAGACAGCATTAAATGTCACGAAAAGAGGCAAAGCTGTATGAAAAGATGGTATAACAATTCATTTAATAATACATGGATGAGATTTCACTGTAGTATAACTCTCTGAAATTTACACAAAATATCTGCAGAAATGCTCTATACCTACAACTTTATCATTATACAGTACTAATTCACAAAAACGGAGACACAAAAGCCCCAAAAAATTACAGCCCAATAAGTTTATTCTGCATTATATAAACTATTTACAAAGATCATATACCAAATAGAAAGGCAGCTAGATTTTAATCAACCCTGAGAGTAGGCGGGCTTTAGAAGTGAGTATTCAACAACTGACCACATTCATGTAATTAACCGGCTAATGGAAAAATCAACAGAGTATGACAAACCAGTATGTATGGCATTTATAGACTATGAGAAAGCTTTAATTCTGTCAAAACTTCAGCAGTAATGAAAACCCTTCAAAGACAAGGAATGGATGAATCTTATGTTAGAACGCTTGAGGATATCCACAGGAAGTACAGCAATACTAAAGCAGTAATGAAAGCCCTTGAAAGACAAGGACTGGATGAATCTTATGTTAGAACGCTTGAAGATATCCACAGGAAGTACGGCAATACTGAAGCAGTAATGAAAGCCCTTCCAAGACAAGGAATGGATGAATCTTATGTTAGAACGCTTGAAGATATCCACAGGAAGTACGGCAATACTGAAGCAGTAATGAAAGCCCTTCCAAGACAAGGAATGGATGAATCTTATGTTAAAACGCTTGAAGATATCCACAGGAAGTACGGCAATACTGAAGCAGTAATGAAAGCCCTTCCAAGACAAGGAATGGATGAATCTTATGTTAGAACGCTTGAAGATATCCACAGGAAGTACGGCAATACTGAAGCAGTAATGAAAGCCCTTCCAAGACAAGGAATGGATGAATCTTATGTTAGAATGCTTGAAGATATCCACAGGAAGTACGGCAATACTGAAGCAGTAACGAAAGCCCTTCCAAGACAAGGAATGGATGAATCTTATGTTAGAACGCTTGAAGATATCCACAGGAAGTACGGCAATACTGAAGCAGTAACGAAAGCCCTTCCAAGACAAGGAATGGATGAATCTTATGTTAGAACGCTTGAAGATATCCACAGGAAGTACGGCAATACTGAAGCAGTAACGAAAGCCCTTCCAAGACAAGGAATGGATGAATCTTATGTTAGAACGCTTGAAGATATCCACAGGAAGTACGGCAATACTGAAGCAGTAACGAAAGCCCTTCCAAGACAAGGAATGGATGAATCTTATGTTAGAACGCTTGAAGATATCCACAGGAAGTACGGCAATACTGAAGCAGTAACGAAAGCCCTTCCAAGACAAGGAATGGATGAATCTTATGTTAGAACGCTTGAAGATATCCACAGGAAGTACAGCAATACTAAAGCTATGGCAATCCTAAAGCTACTTAAAGATAGTGATAAAATTCTGATTGAGAAATTA
>NC_090725.1:286831955-286841955 GCF_036898095.1 Palaemon carinicauda
CGTCTTTAAATTTGTTTCAAATGAGGTGCTTCATTCAGAAAGAGTCAACGTCTTAAAATTTGTTTCAAATGAGGTGCTTCATTCGGAAAGAGTCAACGTCTTAAAATTTGTTTCAAATGAGATGCTTCATTCAGAAAGAGTCAACGTCTTAAAATTTGTTTCAAATGAGGTGCTTCATTCAGAAAGAGTCAACGTCTTAAAATTTGTTTCAAATGAGGTGCTTCATTCAGAAAGAGTCAACGTCTTAAAATTTGTTTCAAATGAGGTGCTTCATTCAGAAAGAGTCAACGTCTTAAAATTTGTTTCCAATGAGGTGCTTCATTCGGAAAGAGTCAACGTCTTAAAATTTGTTTCCTTTCAGAAAGAGTCAACGTCTTAAAATTTGTTTCATTCAGAAAGGGTCAAGACTCTTTCTTTAGCTATGGCAAACAGCTCTTCTAGGAGGACACTCGAAAATCAAACCATTGTTCTCTAGTCTTGGATAGTGCCATAGCCTCTGTACAATGGTCTTCCTAACTTGCTTGAGGGTACACTCGGGCACACTATTCTATCTTATATCTCTTCCTCTTTTTTATTTCAAATGTTTTTGTAGTTTATGTATGAAATATTTATTTTAATGTTGCTAGCGTTCTTAAAATATTTATTTTAATGTTACTATTCATAAAATATTTTATATTAATCGTTAATTACTTTCCATATAGTTTCCTTATTTCCTTTGGGCTATTTTCCCTGTTGGAGCCCTTGGGCTTATAGCATTCTGCTTTCCCAATTAGCGTTGTAGCTTAGCAAGTAATAATAATAATAATAATAATAATAATAATAATAATAATAATAATAATAATAATAATGATAAAAGTCAACATTGAATCAAGGACAACGAAGCTTTTTTATTTCATTGAAATCAAATAATCAAAAGCAATTAACATTTGCTTTTCTCTATATTCATCATCATCATCAAGTACGGGGTGTTCGATGTCGAACGGCCGTGGCCCTCTGCACAAAACTTCTCCATTCATTCCGGTCTTGAGCCTTCCTTTCCAACTCCACCATCGTTAGCCCGCACATCTCCTTGATATTGTCACTCAATCTAGTTTTAGGCCTTCCTCTCGTTCTTGTCTCCCTCAAATCTAGTTTTAGGCCTTCCTCGCGTTCTCGTCTCCCTCAAGTCTAGTTTCAGGCCTTCCTCGCGTTCTGGTCTCCCTCAAGTCTAGTTTCAGGCCTTCCTCGCGTTCTCGTCTCCCTCAAGTCTAGTTTCAGGCCTTCCTCGCGTTCTCGTCTCCCTCAAGTCTAGTTTTAGGCCTTCCTCGCGTTCTCGTCTCCCTCAAGTCTAGTTTCAGGCCTTCCTCGCGTTCTCGTCTCCCTCAAGTCTAGTTTCAGGCCTTCCTCGCGTTCTCGTCTCCCTCAAGTCTAGTTTCAGGCCTTCCTCGCGTTCTCGTCTCCCTCAAGTCTAGTTTCAGGCCTTCCTCGCGTTCTCGTCTCCCTCAAGTCTAGTTTCAGGCCTTCCTCGCGTTCTCGTCTCCCTCAAGTCTAGTTTCAGGCCTTCCTCTCGTTCTCGTCTCCCTCAAGTCTAGTTTTAGGCCTTCCTCTCGTTCTCGTCTCCCTCAAGTCTAGTTTTAGGCCTTCCTCTCGTTCTTGTCTCACTCAGTCTAGTTTCAGGCCTTCCTCTCGTTCTTGTCTCACTCAAGTCTAGTTTCAGGCCTTCCTCGCGTTCTTGTCTCCCTCAAGTCTAGTTTTAGGCCTTCCTCTCGTTCTTGTACCATAGACTGATCCAATTAGTAGCGTTCTTTCCAGAGTATTGTGTTTCCGAACCTGGTGTCCAATAAAAGTTAGTTTTCTTTCGTCCAAAATGTCAAGGAATCTTTTTTCGATATTGATCTTTTGTAGAACTTCCAGGTTAGTCTTTTTCTCAATCCAGCTTATCCTAAGGACTCTTCTGTAACACCATATTCATCACACTCATGATTCAATAAAAGTTTTCTTTTCTATCAGAAACTACTAAAGAGAAAAGGGAAACTTTGTTTTGGGGAGGATTTTTATTGAATGAAGTTTCAAAAGTGACAAACATTTAATGAAACGAATCACGTTGTGCATTTAGGTACGGTAGCGATATGATGCTATCTTCTAGGGAGAAAAAGTTTGTCATAATTTACTGTTAATGAAATAGCCAAATAAAGATTATTATTATTATTATTATTATTGTTGTTGTTATTGTCTTTATCATCATTATTATTATTATTATTATTATTATTATTATTGTTGTTGGTATTGTCATTATTATTATTATTATTATTATTATTATTATTATTATTATTATTATTATTATTATTATTATTGTTGTTGATATTTATCCATATTAACTCATTAGGGGTAATTTGAATGAATTACTACCAATTGTGTCACGTGGTGGGCCGGGAAGTCGGGTAAAACTCGCTGGTAAGAGACTGATATCTCGCCAGGTAAATCCTAGAACAACTGATTAGTCGTTAGGTTCCGATTTCTTTTATGGCCGTTGTGGCATGGTGGGTTTCGACCTGGCCTTTCATTAGAAAGGGCCAGCGTTCGATCCCAAGTATGAGGTAGAAATTTATATATATATATATATATATATATATATATATATATATATATATATATATATATATATATATATGTATATATATAATATTATATCATATATATAAATAAAAAACCAGACTCTTGCTCTTTATCATAAAAGGGAGATTCTATAAGTATTTCTATTCCAGGGGTCTCCTTACATAGAGTTCAACCTCCTCTGGGCCACCAGCAACTCCTCCCTCTCTGTGTATGTGGTGAGGATCACCAGTCTTCCCCCGAGTTACCACAATGCTACGTGCTCCTACAAGGTCACCCTCCACAAGCCAGACAATACATCCGTCTCGAAGTCTTCGAATAAGGTCAAGAAGGTTAACCTCAATCCTGATTGCTTGCAAGTGTTCTCCTTCCAAGGTAAGTTATGCTTTTGGTGTGTTGTATTTGGAGTTTTTTATTTCTTTTCTTTTTGTAGAAGTTGGGTAGGTGCAAGGAATATGATTTGTCAATCCAGCTGGTTTTTCAGTATTTTTGTTTCCTTATTTTTCTGTTATTAGTACCTTGCATTAGCTGGTTGTTGTTGTTGTTGCTGTTGTGTATTACAGACAACTCTTCTTGTTGGCACTGGCCTTTCACTTGGTTGGCCCGTAGGTAACCTGTAAATTGTAAGGTAGGTTGATCATTTTTAGGGAAATTTGAAAAGTTTTAGTAGTAGAGATAGTTGTGAACAGGATGATGATGGTGGTAGTGAGAGAGGGCCATCATGTCACGGATAGTGGTAGATAGAAAAATAGGGTGTAAGGCCTTTGAATAGTAGGGAAAGATTGCAGGTGGGGTTGTCCAACCCTTTACTCCCTAGGGTCCTTGCGGAAAGTTTTTCGTAGTAGAATAAGTTCAGAAAATACAGAAGCTCGTGTGAATAGGGCCTTACGGTGAGGGGATGAGATGGTTAATTGAATATTCTGAGGTAGCTAGTTGATCATACCTGCTCATAATTTGACTATTGCTGAGGCCCACAGTGATTGGTTATATTTTTGCAACTATTATTTAATATTTTTGAATGATATAACTTTGAAATAAAGACAATGAGGATTAAATCCTTTTACCCCCAAAGGACGTATTGGTACGTTTCACAAAAGCCATCCCTTTACCCCATGGACGTACCGGTACGTCCTTGCAAAAAAAAAATGCTATAAAAAGATTTTTTTTGTCAAAATTTTGATAATTTTTTGAGAAAATTCAGGCATTTTCCAAGAGAATGAGACCAACCTAACCTCTCTATGACAAAAATTAAGGCTGTTAGAGCAATTTAAAAAATATATACTGCAAAATGTGCTGGGAAAAAAATAACCCCCTGGGGGTTAAGGGTTGGAAATTTCCAAATACCCCGGGGGTAAAAGGGTTATTTAAATTGTGCCCTAAATTTCTTATTTTCTACCACCTAGTGCCACTAAAGGAAGTTCGCAAGAGTAAGTTAGAAGTGGAAGTATATGCCAAGAAGAGCAAGCAATTCCTCTCGAAGGTGATCGGGCACTTGCAGTACGACGTACCTCCAGACCTAATTGCTGACTATCCTGTGACGAGGAGTCAGCCTCTTACTATCTACAGGAAGGTGATACAAATATATTTTCATTTTTATTTTTCATACAAAACTGACTTTGGATTTGCCCTTAGCTTTCAGGGTGTGGATATCTTAACTTGGAGAGAGGGTTTGTGTATCGCGATTATCAGCAAAGCTGCACTATAGTCCATTTCTTTTATCGAGGCAGATTTGCACCGACTCGCAGCGGTGCCCTTTTAGCTCGGAAAATTTTCCGGATTGCTGATTGGTTAGAATTATCTCGTCCAACCAATCAGCAATCAGGAAATTTTTTCGAGCTAAAAGGGCACCGCTGCGAGTCGGTGCAAATCTGCATCGCTAAAAGAAATTGGCTATAGTAAGTGCCACTCATAATAGGTTGGTTTGCTCTGAACAATCAGACAAAAGTCTCCCACCATCACTAATCTGCAGTCGGCCAGCATGGTGATGAAAGCTGACTAACCCCAGACATGAATAAGGGCGGGTCTGAGGTCTTTGTCTTGCCGTGTAGGTGGTAGGTTGTCCAGGGCACCAGCCGCCCGTTGAAATACTACCAATAGAGAGTTATAGGGTCCTTTGACTTGCCAGACAGCGTTGGATCCTTCTCTCTGGTATATAACAAAGCCCAGATTGACTTTAGAGACTGTATTCATCCTTTTGGTGTCATTCTATCATGAATTTCATAACAATTCTGAAGTGAGGATCTATGAAGAGTAGTTATACTGTATATGGCAAATCATTCTTAATCACTAGGAGATCCTAATAGGAAGACGAATTTGCATGCCAGTAGCTGGCAATATTTTATCCAGTTAACTTACACTGTTAAAAAAAAAAAAGAAAACCGTAATTTTTATCGTAAATTCTCCGTAAAAACATACCGTACTCAGCCGTATTACAATAACATACAGGCGACCGAAATTTTTACCCTACTTTGTTATTATCTTTAATGGGCTGGTGACCGTAATATCATTCCTTTATTTTTACCCTACTTTGTTATCATCTGTCACGGGCTGGTGACCGTAATATCACCTTTCATGGGCTGGTGACCGTGATATCACTCCTTTATTTTAACCCTACTTTGTTATCATCTGTCACGGGCTGGTGACCGTGATATCACTCCTTTATTTTTACCCTACTTTGTTATCATCTGTCACGGGCTGGTGACCGTGATATCACTCCTTTATTTTAACCCTACTTTGTTATCATCTGTCACGGGCTGGTGACCGTGATATCACTCCTTTATTTTTACCCTACTTTGTTATCATCTGTCACGGGCTGGTGACCGTGATATCACTCCTTTATTTTAACCCTACTTTGTTATCATCTGTCACGGGCTGGTGACCGTGATATCACTCCTTTATTTTAACCCTACTTTGTTATCATCTGTCACGGGCTGGTGACCGTGATATCACTCCTTTATTTTTACCCTACTTTGTTATCATCTGTCACGGGCTGGTGACCGTGATATCACTCCTTTATTTTAACCCTACTTTGTTATCATCTGTCACGGGCTGGTGACCGTGATATCACTCCTTTATTTTAACCCTACTTTGTTATCATCTGTCACGGGCTGGTGACCGTAATATCACCTTTCATGGGCTGGTGACCGTGATATCACTCCTTTATTTTTACCCTACTTTGTTATTATCGTTAACGGGTTGGTGACTGTAATAGCACTCCTTTATTTTTACCCTACTTTGTTATTATCTTTCAGGGGCTGGTGACCGTAATATCACTCCTTTATTCTTACCCTACTCTGTTATTATCTTTCACGGGCTGGTGACCGTAATATCACTCCTTTAGTGTTACCCTACTTTGTTATTATCTTTCAGGGGCTGGTGACCGTAATATCACTCCTTTAGTTTTACCCTACTTTGTTATTATCTTTCAGGGGCTGGTGACCATAATATCACTCCTTTAGTTTTACCCTACTTTGTTATTATCTTTCACGGGCTGGTGACCGTAATATCACTCCTTTAGTTTTACCCTACTTTGTTATTATCTTTCAGGGGCTGGTGACCATAATATCACTCCTTTATTCTTACCCCACTTTGCCATCATCCTTCACGGGCTGGTGACCGTAATATCACTCCTTTATTCTTACCCCACTTTGCCATCATCCTTCAGGGGCTGGTGACCGTAATATCACTCCTTTATTCTTACCCCACTTTGCCATCATCCTTCAGGGGCTGGTGACCGTAATATCACTCCTTTATTCTTACCCCACTTTGTCATCATCCTTCACGGGCTGGTGACCGTAATATCACTCCTTTATTTTTACCCTACTTTGTTATTATCTTTAACGAGTTGGTGACCGTAAAATCACTTTTTTACGTCAATATATCCGTTTTTTAATCGGTGAACACCTGGCAACATTTATTCAAGGATTTTTACCGTTTTTACGGTAAATTCTTGACAGTTTACTTCATTGAATTGCATAGGTATAGAGGAAATAAATCATTTATTGAATATTCGTTGGGAAATGACTATAAAAATGAGTGTTTGGTCTTTGCATACTTGAGTACCACGCAAAATATCAAAACTTTTGTTGAAGGAAAGATTTTTTTTTTTTTTTTTTTTTTTTTTTTTGTAAATCTCATTTGTAATCAAAATACTAATCCATAATGTAAACAAATCCTAACTTATTAATGAATTTTATTCTATTGCAACTATGTGTTCTTTTCACCTTTTATCAAATTTATTTTATTGCTAAGTTGAGTAAAAGCCTGGTTGTATGATTGTAAATATTTTGTAATTAAAGTCATTAGTGCATTATACTATAATAATTTATATTTATTGATATATATATATATATATATATATATATATATATATATATATATATATATATATATATATATATATATATGTATATATACAGTATATATATATATATATATATATATATATATATATATATATATATATAAATATATATATGTAGTTGTCATTGGGGATTTAAATGCTATAGTAGGTGCTGGAGAGGTAGAAGGTGTCATTGGGAAGTATGGCGTACCAGGTGAAAATGAGAGTGGTGAGAGACTGGTGGATATGTGTGTTGAGCAAGAGATGGCGATAAGTAATCGCTTTTTCAAAAATAAAAATAAAAATAAGTATACATGGGTAAGAGTGGCAAATGGAAGAGTAGTAGAAAGGGCATTAATGGATTATGTGTTGATAACTAAAAGAATGTTTGGAAGATTGAAAGACGTGCACGTGTTTAGGGGTATGGCTAACGGTATGTCTGATCATCTTTTGGTGGAAGGAAAATTAGTTGTAGCAAAAGAGTGGGGGAATAGAGTGGGTGGATGTAAAAGGGAGCTAGTGAGGGTTGAAGAGCTAATAAAACCGGGGATAAAAAGTAAATATCAGGAAGGGTTGAAAATGACATATGACGAAGTGAAAGTAAGAGAAACAGGCAATTTAGAGGAGGAGTGGAAGTTAGTAAAAGAAAATTTTGTTGGGATTGCAAGTGATGTGTGTGGCAAGAAGGTTGTTGGAGGCAGCATGAGGAAGGGCAGTGAATGGTGGAATGAAGGAGTGAAGGTAAAAGTGGAAGAGAAGAAGAGGGCTTTTGAAGAATGGCTGCAGAGTAATAGTGTAGAGAAGTATGAAAAATATAAAGAGAAAAATGTGGAAGTAAAGCGCAAGGTACATGAGGCAAAGAGGACAGCTGACCTGAGGTGGGGTCAGGGATTGGGTCATTCATATGAAGAGAATAAGAAGAAGTTTTGGAAAGAGGTGAAGAGAGTAAGGAAGGCTGGCGCAAGAATTGAAAAGACAGTGAAAGATGGAAATGGAAGATTGTTAAAAGGAGAGGAGGCAAGGAAAAGATGGGCGGAATATTTTGAAAGTTTACTGAATGTTCAGGATAATAGGGAGGCAGATATAATTGCTGTTGCAGGTGTTGAGGTGCCAATGATGGGAGATGAGAATAAGAGAGAGATTACAATAGATGAAGTGAGGAGAGCACTAGATGAAACGAGAGTAGGAAAAGCGTCTGGTATGGATGGTGTGAGAGCTGAGATGTTGAAGGAAGGGGGTGTGACTGTACTTGAATGGTTGGTGAGATTGTTCAATATGTGTTTTGTGTTGTCAATGGTACCAGTAGATTGGGTTTTTGCATGTATTGTACCACTATATAAGGGTAAGGGAGATGTGCATGAGTGTCGTAATTCAAGAGGTATTAGTTTGTTAAGTGTAGTTGGAAAAGTGTATGGTAGAGTATTGATTAATAGGATCAAGGATAAAACAGAGAATGCAATCTTGAAATACAGGGTGGTTTTAGAAGAGGTAGGGGTTGTGTGAATCAGATTTTTACAGTAAGGCAGATATGCGAGAAATATTTAGCAAAAGGTAAGGAGGTGTATGTTGCGTTTATGGATCTGGAGAAAGCGTATGATAGAGTTGATAGGGAAGCAATGTGGAATGTGATGAGGTTATATGGAGTTGGTGGAAGGTTGTTGCAAGCAGTGAAAAGTTCCTACAAAGGTAGTAAAGCATGTGTTAGGATAGGAAATAAAGTGAGTGATTGGTTTCTGGTGAGAGTGGGGCTGAGACAGGGATGTGTGATGTCACCGTGGTTATTTAACGTGTTTGTTGATGGAGTGGTGAGAGAGGTGAATGCTCGAGTGCTTGGACGAGGATTAAAACTGGTAGACGAGAATGACCATGAATGGGAGGTAAATCAGTTGTTGTTTGCGGATGATACTGTACTGGTTGCAGACACAGAAGAGAAGCTTGGCCAATTAGTGACAGAATTTGGAAGAGTGTGTGAGAGAAGGAAGTTGAGAGTTAATGTGGGTAAGAGTAAGGTTATGAGATGTACGAGAAGGGAAGGTTTTGCAAGGTTGAATGTCATGTTGAATGGAGAGTTACTTGAGGAGGTGGATCAGTTTAAGTACTTGGGGTCTGTTGTTGCAGCAAATGGTGGAGTGGATGCAGATGTACGTCAGAGAGTAAATGAAGGTTGCAAAGTGTTGCGGGCAGTTAAGGGAGTAGTAAAAAATAGAGGGTTGGGCATGAATGTAAAAAGAGTTCTATATGAGAAAGTGATTGTACCAACTGTGATGTATGGATCGGAGTTGTGGGGAATGAAAGTGACGGAGAGACAGAAATTGAATGTGTTTGAGATGAAGTGTCTGAGAAGTATGGCTGGTGTATCTCGAGTAGATAGGGTTAGGAACGAAGTGGTGAGAGTGAGAACGGGTGTAAGAAATGAGTTAGCAGCTAGAGTGGATATGAATGTGTTGAGGTAGTTTGGCCATGTTGAAAGAATGGAAAATGGCTGTCTGCTAATGAAGGTGATGAATGCAAGGGTTGATGGGTAGGCCAAGGTTTGGGTGGATGGATGGAGTGAAGAAAGCTCTGGGTGATAGGAGGATAGATGTGAGAGAGGCAAGAGAGCGTTTTAGAAATAGGAATGAATGGCGAGCGATTGTGACGCAGTTCCAGTAGGCCCTGCTGCTTCCTCCGATGCCTTAGATGATCGCGAAGGTAGCAGCAGTAGGGGATTCAGTGGTGGATAATGTGGGAGGGTGGGCTGTGGCACCCTAGCAGTACCAGCTGAACTCGGTTGAGTCCCTGGTTAGGCTGGAGGAACGTAGAGAGTAGAGGTCCCCTTTTTTGTTTTGTTTCATTTGTTGATGTCGGCTACCCCCAAAATTGGGGGAAGTGCCTTGGTATATGTATGTATAATATCCAGATGCATTGCAAAATTCCGGTATTACAGACAAACAATTCTATTAAACACTGAATCAAGAGTATGCAATTTAACTAGTTAAATAATGAATAAAAGCCTCATTTCTGAACAATACTGCATAATATCCTGCCTAGTCTAATTATTTTACCTTTAAAAATTCTTGAATGAAA
>NC_090725.1:286846955-286849455 GCF_036898095.1 Palaemon carinicauda
CTCTTTGCAATCTATGGCAGCAGCCTTTGCAATCTATAGCAGCAGCCTTTGCAATCTATGGCAGCAGCCTAGGAGGAACTGTGACTTACCAACTTCCTTGAGTGCAGCAGCCTTTGCAATCTATGGCAGCAGCTTAGGAGGAACTGTGACTTACCAACTTCCTTGAGTGCAGCAGCCTTTGCATTCTATGGCAACAGCCTAGGAGGAACTGTGACTTACCAACTTCCTTGAGTGTAGCAGCCTTTGCAATCTATGGCAGCAGCCTTTGCAATCTATGGCAGCAGCCTTTGCAATCTATGGCAGCAGCTTAGGAGGAACTGTGACTTACCAACTTCCTTGAGTGTAGCAGCCTTTGCAATCTATGGCAGCAGCCTTTGCAATCTATGGCAGCAGCTTAGGAGGAACTGTGACTTACCAACTTCCTTGAGTGCAGCAGCCTTTGCATTCTATGGCAACAGCCTAGGAGGAACTGTGACTTACCAACTTCCTTGAGTGTAGCAGCCTTTGCAATCTATGGCAGCAGCCTTTGCAATCTATGGCAGCAGCCTAATAGGAACTGTGACTTACCAACCTCCTTGAGTGCAGCAGCCTTTGCAATCTATGGCAGTAGCCTTTGCAATCTATGGCAGCAGCCTAGGAGGAACTGTGACTTACCAATTTCCTTGAGTGCAGCAGCCTTTGCAATCTATGGCAGTAGCCTTTGCAATATATGGCAACAGCCTAGGAGGAACTGTGACTTACCAACTTCCTTGAGTGCAGCAGCCTTTGCAATCTATGGCAGCAGCCTTTGCAATCTATGGCAGCAGCCTAGGAGGAACTGTGACTTACCAACTTCCTTGAGTGCAGCAGCCTTTGCAATCTATGGCAGCAGCCTTTGCAATCTATGGCAGCAGCCTAGGAGGAACTGTGACTTACCAACTTCCTTGAGTGCAGCAGCCTTTGCAATCTATGGCAGTAGCCTTTGCAATCTATGGCAACAGCCTTTGCAATCTGTGACTTACCAACTTCCTTGAGTGTGCAAAGTAGCCCTCATCAGTATTCATTGGTTCTGGAAAAGTGTGATGTGTATAGACTTACTCTGATTACTATAACTGTCTATCAATATTGAATTGTGTCTTTTCTAACAGACAATTTTATAAAGATAAAAATGATCACATTAGGAATAGCTATAGCATTAATAAAAACTATACAATAAGTTAAGGTTATAATTATATAAGACTATTCCTACCACGCTTCTCTTCTGTTATCAGCGAGGAGGAGCTTATAAAATGGAGCTGATCGTGAAGAAAGATGAAGAAACCGAGGCTGTCAGAGAGACGAAATTGGCTCCAGGACCCAATCCCTACTGGAATACGCCCTTCATATTCGATGTCTCCCAGAGTAAGGTGAATATATTGGGATTGAGATCTTATCTGTTTTCAAAAAGGCTTATAAAGATCATTCAGATGCTTTTATTGACTAATAGTATGTCAGAGTATAGTTTGAATTATCCCACTAAGTGAATGTGATGGTATAACACAAAACTATAGATTGTAAAATATATGTAATCAAAATTTCTACTTCAAAAATACCTCAAATCCAGGACATGCTCATAGTAATATACCCCTGCCTGCAATTTAAAATCAAATCTGCAAATAATTTTTAGCAAGGATGACATAACCATAATTTATTCAATGAAAATCAAAATGACATTATGACTATATGCTTATAGCAATGATACAACTATTAAGTTCAAATTGGTGCAGAAACCTATTAACTATCTAATAAAAACTACAGATTGGCAATAAAGCTTAAATATCTCAAACCCAGGACATGCTCATAGTAATATACCCCTGCCTGCAATTTAAAATCAAATCTGCAAATAATTTTTAGCAAGGATGACATAACCATAATATATTCAATGAAAATCAAAATGACATTATGACTATATGCTTATAGCAATGATACAACTGTGAGGTTCAAATTGGTGCAGAAACCTATTAACTATCTAACAAAAAACTACAGATTGGCAATAAATATTTTCCCCATTTTCCTATGAAGGTTCAAGACTACAGAATCGAGATGGCGTTCGTTCGAACAAACCGACTGAAGAAATCGTCCTGCATTGGACATTTGATTTTGGGTTTGAACACGACCCCGTCTGGTACCAGGCACTGGGAAGATCTAGTGTCGTCGCCAAATAAGGAATTCACTGTTTGGCATCCCATTACATGCTCAGAGGACTGAGGAAATGACTGTTTTGCTTTAGATTTTTATGCTTTATTTTTCTGTAGCTTGAGAGACCCAGATGGGTATTTTGCAAAGTATCCGGAATGTTGCTAAATGCTTGAAGATAAAGTTAAATTTTCACTATTTTGGGTAATATTCTAATATGTACAAATAGTGGTTGAATCTATTTCTGTGAATTTTCCATGGTGTTCATATCGCTTCTCCTCCAGAAGCCCGGTTTAATCGACACGTACTCATAAAATCTTAGCATTTTCCCCTTTTTCGCTTCAGC
>NC_090725.1:286854455-286907411 GCF_036898095.1 Palaemon carinicauda
GGGCGTGATACAACTCACTGTTGTCTAGAAGCAAGCTACCTACCCAGGTTTGAGCCCAATCACTGCTTCCAGAGGTGGCACATGGCTAGTTAACCCTTCTGACTATGATCATGCAAGCAAGTTAACTAAGAAAGTTGGCTTTTGGTGAAGATCGCCCCACTGTCATTTCATATGACATGGCTCATTATAAAAATGTGGTTGCTGGGGCCTGTTGGTAACATCTTTGCCTGGTGATTGCCTGACTGTGGTTCGAGTCCCGCTCAAACTAGTTGCTGTAGCCTAACCATCTTCGTGAGCTAAAGATTGGGGTTTCGGGGAGCCCAGAGGTCAACCTGCTGAGTCATCAGCAGCCTTTGCCTGGTCCTCCCTGTTCCTAGCTAGGGTGGAGAGGGCGCTGGTGTTGATCACATTAATACATGGTTGGTCTCTAGGGCATTATCCTGCTTTCTAGGGCAATGTTACTCTGCCTTGTCTCTGCCATTCATGAGCGGCCTTTAAACTACCTGATGCCAGACCTGACCTGAAACGTACAGTTGTCTCCAGACTGGGGGAGCTACATATTGCTCTTGGTAGCCTCCATGAATAATCCATTTACTGATGATACCTGGATAGAATCTGATGTCATTGAGTTTGCAACAACATGGCAAATTTTGGAATGAATTCATGAAAAGACTATTCTTTGTGGCCACCGCTACTCATATGTAGATCTCTATGAAATGGCTTTGATGGCAGTCTTCCTTGACAACTCATAATTGAAAGAGATATGTCTGAAAGCAACAAATGGGTATGAAGTGCCCTGTTTGAAGGAGAACAAGCACACAAAAGCTGAGTCTGTGAAATAAGCAAACATTACCCTAGTTGAGGCATTGACAGGCATTCAGGATATGATGACCAATCACCTTGAAACGGGGAAAGAGCTGCAAGCAAGCAACTATGCAATCACAAAGAATTTCATTGTGTTTGTATGCGTGAGGGCTGATCATGCAGAGCACCTAAACAAGCTGATGAAAATTCATTCTGCCCTCGTCAGCATCTCGAACAATGCCAATGCCAGATAAAGGTTCTTCATGGTTACACCAGAACCCTCCAGTGTTGCAAAGTTTCAAGAGTCAGATTGACTTTGAACCTGATAAAGTCAGAGAGCATCATGACTTTGTGCTAAGTGTTGTCAAGAAGGACCACGATGGTATTTATAAAATCATGGCAGCCATACTGACAAGTACACAATGTGATCACTCACTTAAATTCCTCCTAAGTTTGTGCCAACGCTCTTGAATGCAGATATGACTGGTTAAAAGCTGTATAAAAATTGCATCTTAGCAAACCAATTGAGATGTCAGTCTATTAGTTTGGCACTAGTAAACAAGGAGCACGTGTTCATGCCTGCAAACTAGAGAACCAAAATAAAACTCAGGCAAGTCTGTGGATCTAAAGGAGACCAAGGGCTTGTATGGCAGAATGATGATTCTGGGCAGGTCCAGCAGAAACATCAACATCGAGAGCCGTTTTTTCTCTAGATGATACAATCTTGCTATGCCGAGACAATCAGAGATGATCCACCTCCTCAAGAAGCTGGCAGCAGCAAATACTCCATAGAAAGATTACCAGCCAGAAGATGGGATGAACACCACATCAGATGCACCAAGCTGCAAGACAGTCCTGGTAGAGAGAATGGTTTTCCTCAGACCATGGCTAAGAAACAGGTAACCATATTCAAAGATCTCAGTGAATGCCTCGACGACAGGCTGATGTCTCTCATGTGAGGTTATGATGAAAACATCCTTGTGTTTGACACATGCAGAGATGATTTTTTGAAGAGTGCTACCAGTAATAAAAGAAAGAAAGGAAGAGCACCAATCCAATACCAGGTCAGAGATGACAAACCTAAAACACACCCCAATGAGCAGGTTTCTTTCACATAAGACAAAGGCAGATCTAACCTACTATCTTTCTGCAAACACTCTTGAGTACAACAGTACATCACACTAACTAGTCATCACTTCTTCTTCAGGGTATACCAGGAGCAACTTGTTATTCTAGGCCCACAATCTTGAAGAAGAAGACACACTATTGATCTGCCAGGCTGTCCAACCATTCCTGCAAAACCAACCGGATGCACAGATGGTTTTCCTTCTCCCCAGACACAGATGTTGTGGTGTTAGCTATAGCAAACTATGATCTCTTGCTGAAGAACTCGTCCATTTACATAACCTCTTTGTTTATGGGGATAAAGCTAATATGGAGAGCCATAGAAGCAGAAAATAAATGTTTTGCCAGCTCTCCATGCATTTACAGGCGCTGAAAACACTAGAAGATTCCCTCTTATAGACAAAGAAACATGGCCACAAATCTATATGAAGGCAGTTATATATGTAGTATGTTATCTGCAGATCATTTTCAGTAGATGCAGAAGTGACCAAAACTATGTTGGACACTCTGGCTAGTTTCACCTGTGCAGCCTCCTTCCCCAAAGGCATCTATATCAAGACCATCTCTGAACTGCGATAGCAATTCTTTTGCAACCATGTGTCACAAAATTGACAAACTACTTTCTACTCTTGGAGGTCTGAGAAAACATGTCCAACCGTGAGTGTGGGGACGCACCAACAATGCTCTGCAGGATCTTCAGTTGGATCCCCTTCAGAATGGCTACCACATAAAGTCTATTGACCAGATGAAACCAGCTATGACAGATGCCCTTCCTGCTCTAAAGGCCCCCATTAAGATGGTTAGCGGCCAATGCAAAACAGACTGTTCTGCTGCCAGATGTTCTTGCTAAACAAAGAACTTATCCTCCACCAAGCTTTGGCAGTGTTAGAACACAGAACAAGCATGAAATTGATGATGATAATGATGGTGATGATGTTGTCATGTAAAGACTCCTCGGTTGCCTAAAGATTAAACCAATTTTTGTCAGGAGGAGCATGTTGGACCTTAATGTACACTCATCTAGTGGTAGGTCCTTGTTTGATGGCAATGAAACTGAAAATTTCAGTCAAATATGTTTGTGGCTGTATCTGACTTATTTACTTTGAATCCATTGGATTCCTTAACCCTAAAATGGTAACTTTGTAGTCAAAATCATATTTTTAGGATATTTCGAAACTGAGATATTGATGAAGCTTTCTTTTTATGACCGCCATTTCGAAAATCCAGAACCTGGTCATATAAATATCAAGGCAAGTGCAAAATGTTTATACTGATTGCTTATGCAGTAAAGTTTACAGAATTGTATAGTTTTGGTAACCTTCACAAAAATCTGCCGAAATTACAGTGAACCTGACTAATTATATATATATATATATATATATATATATATATATATATATATATATATATATATATATATATATATATATATATATAGTGCATGCGACTTATAAAAAATGACAGCTAAATATTTGGGTAAATATACCCACATTCATTCAACCTTTCCACACATACCCCCCCCCCCCCTCTTTCCTAACTACAACCCGCTGGTTCAGCAATCTGTGCTGTGGGAGATTTTGCTTTCCTTGTGTACCTCTCAGGGTACCCCCTCTCACCAGGGTATGACTACTCTCCCTCTCCCACCATACCGAGGGACCGAGTAGTCGTACATGTAGCACACGCTCATACACACAGATTCAACCCTCTGGTTCGGCAATTTCTGGGAGATTGTGGCTTCCGAGTGTACCTCTCAGGGTACCCCCATCTTACCAGGGTATGATTACTCTCCCTCTCTCACCATACCCAAGTGACCGAGTAGTTTTACGCTTCGTAATACCGCTCAACGCGATGGGAAAGATATATATATACATATATATATATATATATATATATATATATATATATATATATATATATACATATATATATATATATATATATATATATATATGTATATATATATATATATATATATATATATATATATATATATATATATATATATATATATATATATATATATATATATATATATATATAGCCAGATACATGCTCTCTATTAGGTAGGGAGGATGTTTGTGGGTAAATTCATATATATATATATATATATATATATATATATATATATATATATATACAGTATATATATATATATATATATATATATATATATATATATATATATATATACAGTATATATATATATATATATATATATATATATATATATATATATATAGTATATATATATACAGTATATATATATATATATATATATATATATATGCAGTATATATATATATATATATATATATATATATATATATATATATATATATATATATGTATGTATATATATATATATATATATATATATATATATATATATGTATGTATATGTATATATATATATATATATATATATATATATATATATATATATATATATATATATATATATATATATATATATATATATATATATATATATATATATATATATATATATATATATATATAAGGGTCCTGGAGTGTGTATTGCTGATGAATGTTCAGTTTCATTTTCAGTAAATTGTAAAGTAAAATTTAACACCATAAGTGAAAATTCTTTCATATATACTATATATTACAAGATAAAGTAGGGAGCATAATACTCCTCCTTTTCATTGCCATTTGAAATACCTTAGGCAATCTGCTCATTGAGCAATCTGCTCATTAAGCAATTTGCTCATTAAGCAATCTGCTCATTTCTGTGAGTCACTTTGTGTATTTCTGTTTCCAAGCTACAACCCTAATTGGAAAAAAGCAAGATGCTTTATCCCAGGGGCTCCAATAGGGAAAAAATAGCCCAGTGAGGAAAG
The DNA here is from genome assembly GCF_036898095.1 of Palaemon carinicauda. Classification (NCBI taxonomy): domain Eukaryota; kingdom Metazoa; phylum Arthropoda; class Malacostraca; order Decapoda; family Palaemonidae; genus Palaemon; species Palaemon carinicauda. The sequence goes on from NC_090725.1 coordinate 286,859,246, forward strand.
GAAATAAGGAAATAAATAAATGAAGAGAACAAATTAACAATAAATCATTCTAAAAAAAGTAATGTCAAAAGAGATATGTCATATATAAACTATTAACAACATCAAAAACAAATATGTCATAAATAAACTATAAAAAGACTCATGTCCCCAGTGGCTCCAATAGGGAAAAATAGCCCAGTGAGGAAAGGAAATAAGGAAATAAATAACTGAAGAGAACAAATTAACAATAAATCATTCTAAAAAAAAAGTAATGTCAAAAGAGATATGTCATATATAAACTATTAACAACGTCAAAAACCAATATGTCATAAATAAACTATAAAAAGACTCATGTCCGCCTGGTCAACAAAAAAGCATTTGCTCCAACTTTGAACTTTTGAAGTTCTACCGATTCAACTACCCGATTAGGAAGATCATTCCACAACTTGGTAACAGCTGGAATAAAACTTCTAGAGTACTGCGTAGCATTGAGTCTTATGATGGAGAAGGCCTGGCTATTAGAATTAACTGCCTGCCTAGTATTACGAACAGGATATTGTTGTTTTTATTGGTCTTTTATCGAAAATGTTCATATCAAACTATTCGATCGTTTCGCATCGCTTTCAATCATCGATTTATTCAGAAAATATTTCTAATCAAACGATATATTTATTCAGAAAATATTTCTAATCAAACGATATATTTATTCAGAAAATATTTCTAATGAAACGATATATTTATTCAGAAAATATTTCTAATCAAACGATATATTTATTCAGAAAATATTTCTAATGAAACGATATATTCAATCAGAAAATATTTCTAATGAAACGATATATTTATTCAGAAAATATTTCTAATCAAACGATATATTTATTCAGAAAATATTTCTAATAAAACGATATATTATGAAAAAAAAAAGATAAACAAAAATCATTCAGTGGAAAACATCATGAATTTGCGTAGGTGATTTATGCGAAAAAGAAGTCTGTTATTTTAAATGGCATTAAAAAGTTAAGGAATAACTCAGTAATGCTCTCGCCATATGCAGAATGAATGGCCGGTGTTATGTACATTAACATTTCAGAATAGATTGCCATGAAATAGTGACTTTTTTTTCTTAAAATTTACTTATGCAAAGTTAAAGTAAGGTTTTAGATTAGATACATATATTATTAATACTTCTATAACGTGTATACTTTACCGAAGATTGAGGTTATAAAGTAAAGAATTACTTTAACATAGAAAAAATGAATCTCACGACAAACTAAAGTCCCCTCATTTTAATGAGCTCTCCTGGATTCAAATAGTGCTATATCAAGGCTAAGACCACTTTGATAGGATCTTATTCTATTTATCTAAGCACGAACACGTACCTCTGAAACAAAACACATTCTTAACATAGAAATAGAATATTATTTTCTGAACCTTTGCCAGGTTTGACTCCTCCACCCACAAAGACCAGACCAGGCCAGACCGGTAGGCTGTTATTGGCTGTACTGGAGTGGTCGGATGTCTTTCTCTAATCCACTCTGCTTCAGCTAAGTTATTCGTGATAATGAACGGAGGTCTTTAGAGATCCTACTCTTCAATGAGGCAACATATGCATAAATTTCAAAATGCATTCCCATTTTCCAAGGTCGAGTATAGTGAAGTTGCAGCATTACCAACACACTAGTATTATATTGTATATAAATGTTATGGGTATTGTGACGAGCCGAGAGAAGGTTATGAACTCAAAGGCAATGTGAAAGCAACTGAGTTAGTTTATTAAAGAACACTCCTTTATATACAAAATCTCAAAGCAACAAGAATTTTCATGTTCAAATATTGACACTGTTACAGAGGAGAAAAGCAGACATGAATTTTCAGGTTCGTTTTAGTGCGAGGGAAGAGCGAAGATACAAGCACAAAATTAACTATGTACGATGGTGTGACACACGTTTGGTACATGGCTCCCCCTCTAAAAATGACATACTGTACATGTTAAATAGGGCGCCCTGATCTCGAGAGGCGAACTGTAGGCGGGTCATCTGGCAGAAGATAAGCAGGTTTTAGACGATCAATGGACACCCAGTCTTCTTTGCCACGAATGTTTAGTAGGAATGCTTTCTGACTGCGGCGGATCACAAGGAAAGGGCCCGTGTAAGGGGGCGTTAGCGGTGGCTTACTAGTGTCGTTGCGCAGGAAGACGTGCGTTGCAGAGTGCAAGTCTGTTGGTATGTGATGCTTCGCTGGGGGCTTGTAAGTCTGGCGGCATGAATTAATTTTCCCACGACGTGACGTATGCGCTGGAGATCGTCGGAGGATGTTGTAGAAGGAAAAAATTCGGGAGGGACGACCAACGGGTCGCCATACACCATTTCAGCTGCCGAGACGTCGAGGGCATCTTTAGGAGTGGTCCTTAGTCCCAGGAGGACCCAGGGAAGCTGAGTAACCCAGTTGGAATCCTTGCAGCGGTACATCAAAGCTGCTTTGAGGGTGCGATGAAAACGTTCAACGATTCCATTGGTAGCGGGGTTATAGGCCGTTGTCTGATGTAGGGTGATGCCCAGGAGATTCGCTAATGATGTCCACAATTGAGAGGTGAAAGTGGTTCCCCTGTCGGAAGTAATATGCTCAGGGATACCAAATCTTGCAATCCATCCAGAGAGTAAGGCAGATGTACATGAGGCGGACGTTGTAGTTTCCATGGGAATGGCTTCAGGCCAACAAGTGGAGCGGTCGATGACGGTAAACAGGTAACGATGTCCTTGTAATGTGGGTAGGGGGCCTACAACGTCGACGTGAATGTGTGCGAAACGACGCTGAGGTTGAGGAAAGGTGCCCACTCCGGAATCCGTGTGTTGATGTACTTTGGAAGTTTGGCAAGAAGTACAGGCGCGGACCCAATCCTTAGCATCCTTAGAAATGCCATGCCAAATGAGCTTTGCCTTCAGCAGCTGTGCAGTAGAACGGCACGAGGGATATGAAAGGCCGTGAATGAAATCAAACACCTGCCGTCGCATGGGAGCAGGAATCCAAGGTCGCGGTCTTCCAGTACTGACGTCACAGAGGAGGGTGGTGTTGGAGTCTTCGAGGGGAAAGTCTTCCCAACGGAGGGACGTGCAGGATGTCTTACATGCTTGATACTCTGGATCCTGTCGTTGGGCTTCAGCCAGGGCGTTGTAATCCAATCCCAGTTGAACGGCAGCCAACGTGTTTCTTGACAGGGCATCGGCAATGGGATTCATTTTCCCAGGGACGTATTGAAGGGTGCAATTGTATTCAGCCACGGCGGAGAGATGTCGGCGTTGCCGAGTGGACCAGGCGTCAGACTGTCGAGTAAAGGCGTGCACCAGAGGCATGTGGTCTGTGCGAATAACGAAGGGCATACTTTCTAAGAAATGGCGAAAGTGACGGACAGCCAAGTGCACCACCAGCAATTCTCGATCGAAGGTAGAATAACCCGATTCTGCCTTGGACAGTTTTCTGCTGAAGAAGGCCAATGGGCCGGGCGAGCCGTTGACCACCTGCTCGAGTACTGCACCAATAGCGACGTCGCTGGCATCGGTGGAGAGAAGGAGAGGGGCATGTGGGATAGGAAAAGTGAGAGCCGCAGGAGTTGATAGGGCCTTCTTTGCATTGCAGAAGGCTGCATCTTGAAGGGGACCCCACTTCAGGTCCTTTGGCTTGCCCTTAAGGGAGGCGTAGAGGGGAGCAAGAGTGACGGTAATGGCTGGCAGAAAACGGTGATAATAGTTGATCATGCCCAAGAATTCCTGCAGAGCTTTGACTGTCGAGGGCACGGGGAAGTTCTGAACGGCTGCTATCTTCTCAGGGGGGGGACTCCTTCAGGAGTGATGCGGTGCCCTAAGAATGACACTTCGTTGGCGCCAAAGGTACACTTGTCGTACCGGACTACAAGGCCGTTTTGTTGCAGGCGGTCGAGCACAATGCGCAGGTGATGGAGGTGTTCCTCTTTCGAGGAGGAGAACACAAGTATGTCGTCCACATAACATACACAGAAAGGGAGGTCCGCTAAGATGCCATCCATGAGACGTTGAAACGTGGCCCCAGTATTACGAAGGCCAAAAGAGGAGTAATTGAAGGTGTATGTACCAAACGGAGTGGTGATGGCAGTCTTGAGGATGTCTTCTGGGTTCATAGACACCTGATAATACCCCTTCAGGAGATCGAGCGTAGAAAAAAACCTTTGCTTTGTGCAGGTAGGAGGTCACGTTGGCAATGTTTGGGAGGGGGTAGTGATCCGGTTCTGTTTTCATGTTCAGGCGCCTGTAATCCCCGCACGGACGGAGGGAGCCGTCTTTCTTCAGAACGATGTGTAAGGGTGATGACCATGGGCTGGAGGCCTTTTGGCAAATGCCCATTTTCTCCATTTCGGCGAACATCTGTTTGGTGGCTGCCAATCGTTCCTGTGCCAGACGTCTGAATTTTGCGAAGACTGGGGGTCCCGTCGTCTTGATAAGTGATAAATACCGTGCTTGGCAGGAACCGTGGGCGTTTGGTGAAGTTCTGGACGGAAAACTTCTGGGTACGATGTGAGGAGGTGGGCGTAGGCATCCGTGGGTGCGCTAATGTGGAGAGCGAGGTTAGAGGGGGCTGGTTGAAGAGGTGTCTGCGTTGACCAATCGTCAGTGGGTGACATCGACCAGAAGGTGGAAATGAGAGAGGAAATCCACATCAAGGATTGGCAATGTGACCTCAGTAACGAGAAACTTCCAATTGAATTTACCGTTTCCGAACGATAATGTGAGGCTCTCGTAACCATTTGTGGGTATCGCAGATCCGTTGGCAGCTACCAAGCGGACGTCGGCAGATGTAGACAGACTACGTCGTGTCTTGAAGAGTTTCCTTGGCTAAAGAGAACGACAAGCACCCGTGTCTACCAAAAATCGCACGCCCGTTCCTGCATCATGTAAAAAGAAAAGATTAGAAACACGGGAGGCCACCGCCATGAGCGATGGCCTACTTACTCGTTTTTTTGGCCACTGACAATCCTCGGCACATTTCTTCGCAGTTGCCCCGAATCTGAAGTGGTAGTAGCAAAACTGCGGCGGATGGGAGGTAGTAAGTGGCTGTAGAAGTCGTTTGTTGGTGCGCGAGCGATTGGTGGGTGGTGGGCGGCTTTGTCGCTGCTTCGGCACATCACGGTGTGGGCGTGTATGTCCTACGGCATTCATGTCAGCTTCGGTTGACGTTGAATAGGCATCCTCTTCATCAGGGGTGGAGGCGTTGATGGAGGTCTTGAAGTGGCTGTCCATAAGGGGGTCGGCTTTGGTCATCAAGTCCTTTATGGGTAAACTATCAACATCGGGTATGGCAGAGCGTATAGGTCCGGGTAAACAGCGTATCCAAAGGGCACGAAGTAGGTTCACCTCACGAGGAGAGCCGTCTGCGGCAGGTTGAAGGCGAGCGATACTGATCATTTCCCTGAGGGCAAGCAAAGCCCTCTGGTCCCCCAACGGTTGTTGTGAGAGCTGAAAAAGCTTTGCTACACGGGCTGCTGGCAACGGCGAGTATTGTCGCAGAAGGTATGTTTTGAGGGCGACATATGCTATTGGGGTGTCTCCTTGTTCACAAAGCCAGTCAGATATTTCCGGGAAGGTGTCCTCGGGTATCGCCGCGAGAACATAATCTGCTTTGGTGGTTGAGCGAGTCACGCCCTTGATGCGAAACTGTATTTCTGCGCGCTGAAACCAAGCAAACGCCTCTCCGCTGGCGAACGGTGAAAGTTTCAATGGGGCAGCCGTAGCGCCAACTTCTGTAAAGTCCGTCATAGTACCAATGATGGAGGGGCGAGGGGGGTAGGGGTGGAAGGTGGTGGGAGCGAGTCAACTTCCGGGGTCACCAATGTGACGAGCCGAGAGAAGGTTATGAGCTCATAGGCAATGTGAAAGCAACTGAGTTAGTTTATTAAAGAACATTCTCCTTTATATACAAAATCTCAAAGCAACAAGAATTTTCATGTTCAAATATTGACACTGTTACAGAGGAGAAAAGCAGACATGAATTTTCAGGTTCGTTTTAGTGCGAGGGGGAGAGCGAAAATACAAGCACAAAATTAACTATGTACGATCGTGTGACACACGGTTGGTACAGTATCATGAAGTAAAAGTTGAGAGGTTGGCCAAGGAGATAAAAGAAAGGAAGCTTGAGGGCCAATATGTAACTGCAACTAGGGGTCGATAAAATGCTGCAAATGACCCTTTAATAATGCATACAGTGTACAGTTGGAGCGGCTCTAACTGAACTTACCCCTATGGATAGTTGCCAATTACGGCTAACAAACTACAAGGCCCTACTTATGTACTATCATACCTATGCTCTGCCGATAAATTCCTAGAGGGGGTACGGTTGCTTCAAGGATTAAATCAATATGATACGACTCGAGTAAGTACCTCAAGATCATTAACTCTGGGCATTCAGAAGTCTTACTTCTCAATTTCGATTAGCGAAGAGGAAGGTTATTATCTAGAGATAACACCTTGTCTACAGCAGTTCGTTGGGGGAATCAGATATCTATCATTCGAATTCCCTTTGGTAGAAGCAGTCATCTTTGAGAGGGTATTTTTGTCACCCTTCAAATAACATTTCATTTCTGTTGAAGAGTTTTCGAGATGGAATCTATTTTTTTTCTAATAATTAACCGCTTTTCCCCTTTATAAATTTTATTACTTTAGAAAAATATACGTTTAGAATCCTCTATAATGCATCAGATTAAAAATTGCATCCATTCAACTGAAATAAGATAAAAAAAACAGAGAAAAATAAAAAAAGACATGAAAACATTATCAGCCTTGTTCTAAGTGCATAAGAAAAGGCTGTTAATGTTCCCCCATCCAGCTCTTATGTTACCGAGTTGCTGATTCTGCATGCAGCATGCCATCCTTAAGCTGTGTTGAGAAAAACTATTGATATATTGGCATAAGTCCTGGGAAAAGCTATTGATATATTGGCATAAGTCCTGGGAAAAGCTATTGATACATTGGCATAAGTCCTGGGAAAAGCTATTGATACATTGGCATAAGTCCTGGGAAAAGCTATTGATACATTGGCATAAGTCCTGGGAAAAGCTATTGATACATTGGCATAAGTCCTGGGAAAAGCTATTGATACATTGGCATAAGTCCTGGGAAAAGCTATTGATACATTGGCATAAGTCCTGGGAAAAGCTATTGATACATTGGCATAAGTCCTGGGAAAAGCTATTGATACATTGGCATAAGTCCTGGGAAAAGCTATGGATACATTGGCATAAGTCCTGGGAAAAGCTATTGATATATTGGCATAAGTCCTGGGAAAAGCTATGGATACATTGGCACAAGTCCTGGGAAAAGCTATGGATACATTGGCATAAGTCCTGGGAAAAGCTATTGATATATTGGCATAAGTCCTGGGAAAAGCTATTGATATATTGGCATAAGTCCCCTACGCGTCCTTGACCGACAAAGCTTGCGGCACTTGTTGTCCGGGTCCCTTGGTGACCGATCAATTTTTCTTTATTGTTGCCATCAATCATAATATGCACCATTTAAGTTGACGTGCGTAATTGCAGGCCACTTTTTTTTAATGGTAAACAATAATCTATATTCATGTGACATTACTGGCTAAGCTTTTCCTTACGCAAACATCAAGTGAAGGCTTACAGTAACATTAGGATAAGAAAATTAGTTAAATTATACATGAAGGAACTACTATGCTTATTTTAATATAAGATAAAGTTGAAAGAGCAATTAGAGATTACACACATCTGCCAATGAACACTGTCAATATTTTACTCAAGTCTACGGACCAAGCTTTCCCATTTTCACATGATGACCATAAATGAATCTCTACTGTATAATAATAGCTATAACCAAAATCGTGACCTTTAACCAGATTATCTACAAAATTTAATATGATTTTCCGGGGAATAATAGCTATTCGTTTTAACACATTTCTGCTATCCTATAAAAAAAAAAAGAGAGAGATAAATAAATAAACGCAGGTCATTTTGTAACCTGCTTTGCGTGGGTAATAACATACCAAAACTGTGTGCTACTGTAATTTTCTGGTCAATTACCATTTATTTCAATTTCTTGCCTTTTCTTTAGCTATTAATCTTTGCGGGTTTTTATTTTGAATCATTTTATTCCTGCATCATGCTGATCGGTTGAAGACTAATCACTAAGGTAAACAAGTATCAAATGAAAGGCGCATATTTTATCAGCGCCATCTGTTGCTGAGACGCCCTATTAAAGAGGATCAATACTCACGGAAATTTAACTGACCTTCTAGTCTTCCTTTTATAATCTTTGATTAATAACATTTGAATAATTGAATTACCGATTTAGTACTTGGTTGACCTAGTATCTACTATCCTAATATATTCAGATCCAGACCAAAGGGAGTCAACGCATTGAGTATTGTTGATGAATTGAATTAGATGATGAATTTAGGACACATGGCCCTGTGTTGGGAAGTGAGGGTCATTCAGGACCAAAGTCCAATTTGGGGAAGAGGGTGCACAGGAAGGTGGAAGAAATTAAAATTCTGAAGAGTAAAGCCAGGCCGACACTTGCACGAATTTGTGGCACGCATTGTCACGACTCGAGTCGTGAACTGGCGTGAATTCGTCTTTAACTGGCGTGAAGTGTTCGTAAACCTGTCGTGACATCGTGGCATGTCGTGACGAGAATTTTGAAATGTTCAAAATATTGGTTACGACGAAATTTCGTGACCGGGTCGTGAACTATGCGCGAACTGTTCGTGAACTCGTCAGGACGATGCGGGAAGTGCGCAAACTATGCGCAAACTATGCGTGAACTCGTCGTGCCAGTTCGTGTCAATGTGGACAGGTCAGCTGTGATTCTGTGGTAAATTTTTTTTTTGATTTTCCAGTTCATGCCACAAAATGTCACGACTTGCCACAAATTCGTGGCAAAAAGTCGTGCAAGTGTCAGGGTACTTTAAAGCAGATGGTCAAAATGTGACTCCAGCAAGCGACCGAAGATACGCTCTAAAGACCCATAATTACGTAATGCTTACAATACACAGCAATAGATGCAATGATGCACGACCACCTAAAGATGGCACATCCCCCCCCCCATACTGTGGTGATTGTTGTTCATGAATCTTTTAGTTATTCTGCTAAACTAGTGTACCTGAGCCGTCAAAAATGACTGCCTAATAATTTATAAAGATATGCACACACATTCAACCCTTCCCATCCACTCCCCCTTTCCTAGCTACAAACTGCTTTTTAGGCAATTTGTGGGAAAGTATGGTTTCCGAGTGTACCTCTGGAGGTACTGTACCCCTCTGTCACCAGGGAATGACTACCCCTCTCCCCCCTTAGCGTGACAGGAAAGATCCACACACACACACACACACACACACACACACACACATATATATATATATATATATATATATATATATATATATATATATATACAGCATATATATATATATATATATATATATATATATATATATATATATATATACACAGCATATATATATATATATATATATATATATATATATATATATATATATATATATATATATATATGATCATACACTTGCTCTTTATCATATAAGGGACGATTGTGTTTTTTATATTTAAATCCGGTATGTTTCATATATATACATAACATAATATACACGTAGAACGAATTCAGTTTTGTTCACAAAATCCTACATCATTTCATATGCAATAGCTTCATTTATAAGCAGCACGAATATGAAGGCCATTTAGTTAGAATCAATGGTTCCCATTAGCGTCCGTCCTGTAAATTGATTTGAACAACATACACGCAATATTTCACCCTCATTTACTTTGAAGTAGAGTTCCGACCAGACCAGAGTTTTTGTGGTCATAATTCTAGAATAATAGACCCGACCTGAATTATATTCTCATCATTGTTAGTTGAAAGTTAAAATTGAGGAAGTAGGACAGTTACACGTGGAGAAAGAATGTATGAAAAATAAAGGGTAAAAAAAGTGTGAAATGTTAAATGCTCCCGAATGAACACAAAACGACCGTGGAGGTCCTGTACAGAGTAGGGTTCCCCTGCTGTATACTGTAGGACCAGATAACCAGCTCTTAAAGTAAAGTAGCATAGCGGTGAGTATAGCAACGGTGCTAGTAACCTACAAGTAGGCCTACTGCACTATATAGTAGGTTGGCCAGGGCACTAGCCACCCGTTGAGATACTACCGCTAAGAGAGTTATGGGGTCCTTTGACTGACCAGACAGTACTACACTGGATCCTTCACTCTTGTTACGGTTCCTTTTCCATTTGCCTACACACACACACACACACACACACCGAATAGTCTGGCCTATTTTTAACATATTCTCCTATGTCCTCATACACCTGACAACATTGAGAATGCCAAATAATTCTTCTTCCCCCAAGGGGTTAACTACTGCACTGTAATAGTTCAGTGGCCACTTTCCTCTTTGTAAGGGTAGAAGAGACTTTAGCTATGGTAAGCAGCTCTTCTAGGAGAAGGACACTCCAAAATCAAACCATTGTTCTCTAGTCTTGGGTAGTGCCATAACCTCTGTACTATGGTTTTCCACTGTCTTGGGATAGAGTTCTCTTGCTTGAGGTTACACTCGGGCACACTAGTCTATCTTATTTCTCTTCCTCTAGTTTTGTTAAGGCTTTTATAGTTTATGTAGGAAATATTTATTTTAATGATGTTACTCTTCTTAGAATATTTCAATTTTCCTTGTTTCCCTTCCTCGCTGGGCTATTTTCCCTGTTTGAGCCCCTGGGTTTATAGCATCCTGCTTTTCCAACTAGTGTTGTATCTTAGCATTTAACAATAATAATAATAATAATGTATTTACTTCTTTTACTTATTTGTATGTTATTTTATTCTGGCATTTTAAGTATCATTTAATGTGATATTTACTAGTTTTTTTTAATATATTTGAAATGTTTAATTTCGTGTGGTGTTATTACTTTCATTGTGTATTCACTTCAACTTCTTAATACAATAATACATACAGTGGCACAGACAACAGAAACAGAAACCAAAACGTTATGGGAAAATACACGGTGCTACTATAGGGTGAGGTCTGCCACACTATAGCGTGAGATCTACCTCCCGTTATTATTATTATTATTATTATTATTATTATTATTATTATTATTATTATTATTATTATTATTACTATCCAGGCTACAACCCTAGTTGGAAAAGCAAGATGCTATAAGCCCAAGGGCTCCAACAGGGAAAAATAGCCCAGTGAGGAAAGGAAATAAGGAAATAAATAAATGAAGAGAACAAATTAAAAATAGATCATTCTAAAATAAGTAACAACGTCAAAACAGACATGTCATATATAAACTATTAACAACATCAAAAACAAATATGTCATAAATAAACTATAAAAAGACTCATGTCTGCCTGGTCAACAAAAAAGCATTTGCTCCAACTTTGAACTTTTGAAGTTCTACTGATTCAACCACCCGATTAGGAAGATCATTCCACAACTTGGTAACAGCTGGAATAAAACTTCTAGAGCACCGCGCAGTATTGAGCCTCATGATGGAGAAGGCCTGGCTATTAGAATTAACTGCCTGCCTAGTATTACGAACAGGATAGAATTGTCCAGGGAGATCTGAATGTAAAGGATGGTCAGAGTTATGAAAAATCTTATGCAACATGCATAATGAACTAATTGAACGACGGTGCCAGAGATTAATATCTAGATCAGGAATAAGAAATTTAATAGACCGTAAGCTTCTGTCCAACAAATTAAGATGAGAATCAGCAGCTGAAGACCAGACAGGAGAACAATACTCAAAACAAGGTAGAATGAAAGAATTAAAACACTTCTTCAGAATAGATTGATCACCGAAAATCTTGAAAGACTTTCTCAATAAGCCTATTTTTTGTGCAATTGAAGAAGACACAGACCTTACATGTTTCTCAAAAGTAAATTTACTGTCGAGAATCACACCTAAAATTTTGAAAGAGTCATACATATTTAAAGAAACATTATCAATACTGAGATCCGGATGCTGAGGAGCCACCGTCCTTGACCTACTTACAATCATACTTTGAGTTTTGTTAGGATTCAACTTCATACCCCATAATTTGCACCATGCACTAATTCTAGCTAAATCTCTATTAAGGGATTCACCAACCCTAGATCTACATTCAGGGGATGGAATTGGTGCAAAAAGAGTAGCATCATCTGCATATGCAACAAGCTTGTTTTCTAGGCCAAACCACATGTCATGTGTATATAGTATGAAAAGTAATGGGCCAAGAACACTACCCTGTGGAACACCGGATATCACATTCCTATAATCACTATGGTGCCCATCAACAACAACTCTTTGAGATCTATTACTTAAAAAATCAATAATAATGCTAAGAAACGACCCACCCACTCCCAACTGTTTCAGTTTGAAAACAAGGGCCTCATGATTAACACGGTCAAAGGCAGCACTAAAATCAAGGCCAATCATACGAACTTCCCGACCACAATCAAGGGATTTCTGTACAGCATTGGAGATTGTAAGAAGGGCATCACATGCTCCAAGGCCTTTACGAAAACCAAATTGCAAACTAGGGAGTAGATGATTACCTTCAGCAAACCTATTAAGACGTTTTGCCAGAAGACGTTCAAAAACTTTAGATAATATAGGAGTTATGGAAATTGGGCGGTAATCAGTGGGACTTGAGCTACCACAAACACATTTACATAGAGGAGTAACATTACCAATTCTCCAACTAGTGCTGAAAGCTCCTCTTCTTGCTAAATTGCGCAAAATAACAGATAACTTTGGAGCTAAGAAACTATAGCGTGAGGTCTACTGCTGAATTATTCGTTCCTCATAGATAAAACACATTTCAGACATTTGTTTAAGCAATAAACACTTAATTTAAACATATCTCAGAAATGACTTAAATAGATAATTGTATTTCTAATTACATTAAACAAAAGGAATAAAGGTAAAAATAAACATGTTATCATATATTTCCATACATTTATTCTATCGATACACTCTGCGTACATCAAACATATTATCTTATATTTCCATACATTTATTCTATCGATACACTGCGTACATCAGATGACGGGTCACTGGAGTAGTGAACTGAATTATCTTGTATCCCTTTAATTACCACCTGGTCCGACGTTTCCAAATTTTCCGCTAAGAGGTCGATCAGAAATGTTGCCAGATATACCGGTCGAACTTACCCATTACAGATTTACCCACCATAAACGTACCATGTTTATGTCAGACATACAAGATATATACGTCTGACCTACATGCTATACCGTCACCAGGCCGTCAAACCAACGTCAGACGTACTTCGCGACCACTAAAGTTTGACGTGCTTGGTTGCCAATGACCATTGAATTCTCTTACGGGGAAAAACGGGAGCAAGATGCGTAAATGTTTGATCCCAGCCGTAGAGAAAACCCCTCTTCGTCGGCAAGGTATATAGAATAAGGGAGAGAGGTAAAGTCACTTTAGTCGCTGGGGTAGTTGTGGGGTATTTCCGTAACGCTCCTGAAGGTCAGGGTGGGAGCAGTCAAGGGAACAACTGAACTTAAGTACCTTGGGTCAAAGGGATTAGGCCTGTCTTAAAGTGTGTGTGATGTCCTTTTCACTGTGTTATCTTGTATACCTTTGGTGTTTTTTTGAATTCATATAGGTCACTGTAATGCACATACAAAATCGTGGATTGGTAATTTTGGATCTCTAATATATAATAGAAACCATAAATTAATATGCTTGATAGGACTATACCTTGTTCGTCGGCAAGCCTCTTCAATCCGGTCATCTCCCCTCATGCGTAGTGAAGAAAGACGACGAGGCAGTCGATATCAGATTTTCCCTTTCCCGTTTAAACCCTTTAACGAATGTATGCATTTTGTCTATTTCACCATTAAGCTTTCGATACTAAAGGCTGAAAAAAAAGAAAGTCAGGTTAGGCGCAGCCATTTCTAGTCCACCGGTGTAAAAATCCCTCAGACATTTCTACGGATTGGCCAGTTTTCATTACCACGCTGGCAACTACGGATTGGCCGGTTTTCATTACCACGCTGGCAACTACGGATTGGTCGGTTTTCATTACCACGCTGGCAACTACGGATTGGCCAGTTTTCATTACCCCGCTGGCAACTACGGATTGGTCGGTTTTCATTACCCCGCTGGCAACTACGGATTGGCCAGTTTTCATTACCCCGCTGGCAACTACGGATTGGCCAGTCTTCATTACCACGCCGGCAACCGCGGATTGGCCAGTTTTCATTACCCCGCCGGCAACTGCGGATTGGCCAGTCTTCATTACCACGCCGGCAACCGCGGATTGGCCAGTCTTCATTACCACGCCGGCAACCGCGGATTGGCCAGTCTTCATTACCACGCCGGCAACCGCGGATTGGCCAGTCTTCATTACCACGCCGGCAACCGCGGATTGGCCAGTCTTCATTACCACGCCGGCAACCGCGGATTGGCCAGTCTTCATTACCACGCCGGCAACCGCGGATTGGCCAGTCTTCATTACCACGCCGGCAACCGCGGATTGGCCAGTCTTCATTACCACGCCGGCAACCGCGGATTGGCCAGTCTTCATTACCACGCCGGCAACCGCGGATTGGCCAGTCTTCATTACCACGCCGGCAACCGCGGATTGGCCAGTCTTCATTACCACGCTGGCAACTAGGGATTGGTGATGGTGGGGAGACTTTAGTATGATCGTTCACAGTTCACAGTAAACCAACCTAATATGGGTAGCCCTGACTTATAATTTCAAAGCACAATTTAGCCCCATCTTAGGCACATTGAAAGGCTACGTAGCCTACCATCAAAAGAAATGGTTTTCCTTCTAATCAAAGTAAGGTAGTAGGTTGGCCAGGGCATCAGCCACCCGTTAAAATACTACCGCTAGAGACCTACGGGTTCCTTTGACTGGCCAGACATTACTACATTGGATCCATCTCTCTGGTTACGGTTCATTTTCCCTTTCCCTACACACACAGAATAGGCTGGCCTATTCTTTATATATTCTCCACTGTCCTCATACACCTGACAACACAGATTACCAAACAATTCTTCTTCACCCAAGTGGTTACAGCGCTGTAATTGTTCAGTGGCAACTTTCCTCTTTGTAAGGGTAGAAGAGACTCTTTAGCTATGGAAAACAGCTCTTTTAGGAGAAGGACATTCCAAACTCAAACCATTGTTCTCTATTCTTGGGTAGTGCCGTAGCCTTTGTACTATGGTCTTTCACTGTCTTGGGTTAGAGTTCTCTTCCTTGAGGGTACACTCGGGCACACTATTTTATTCTATTATCCTTCCTCTTTTTTTGTTAAAGTTTTTTAAAGTTTATATAGGAGATATTTATTTTAAGGTTACTGTTCTTAAAATATTTTATTTTTCCTTGTTTCGTTTCCTCACTTGGCTATTTTCCCTGTTGGAGCCCTCAGGATTATAGCATTCTGCTTTTCTAACTAAGGTTGAGGCTTAGCAATTAATAATAATAATAATAATAATAATGAGCGGTCGATATAAATGATGCTTATTAGTATATGTGTAATAAAAAATAAACAAAGTAATGGTCTCTATGAATACGCGAGAGAGAGAGAGAGAGAGAGAGAGAGAGAGAGAGAGAGAGAGAGAGAGAGAGAGAGAGAGAGAGAGAGAGAAGTCATAATAATCTCCACTGAACTCTCTTCCATTAATTAAAGTGTGACTAAGACGAATAAAGGCAATGCTCAATTTACTCGTACTAAGAGGGTAATTAAGCAATAAGGATAATTGGTTTAAAGGTCACGTTTCGTATCTCACTCATGGTAGTGATTGGTTCGTTTGAAGTCGTGCAGTTTCTATTCTTAATGATAGACGCCTCTCCTTTTTTTTTCTTGAAATATTCAGTATTTGTGCGCCTAGACATTATAATAAACTGCCAACTGAAATGAAGGACCTAAAGGGAGCAATTGAATTTAAGAAGAAACTAAAGACATTACTTTTCACAAGACCATATGATTTGGAAGATGCTACAATTAAAGAATTGAATAAGTTATAGTGAAAATGTTTCGTTAGATGATTAATATGGACCCACCCGAGAAGTAGTTCACTCGACTTCAGTGGAGGGTTGGATTTAAACCCAAAACAAGTAAGTAAGTAATTATAATATTAACACATTTCTATTAAACATCAGCTAATTTGTTGAACGTTTGGGATTGTTAAGATGTTATTCCAAGTGTTATTACCATAACATACAGACTCTTTCAGTAGGTATTGGTTTATCATCTGTGTTTTTATCTGAGATCTCAAACCCCACTGTCTTAGGTTAGAGATCTCTTGCTTGAGGGTACACTTGGGCACACTATTCTATCTCGTTTCTCTTCCTTTTGTTTTGTTAAAGTTTTCATAGTTTATCTAGGAAATATTTATTTAAGTGTCATTGTTCTTAAAATATATTATTTTTACTTGTTTCCTTCCCTCACTGGGCTATTTTCCCTGTTTGGGGCCCCTGGCCTTATAGCATCTTGCTTTTTTCAACTAGGGTTGTAGCTTAGCAAGTAATAATAATAATAATAATAATAATAATAATAATAATAATAATGTTGTTAAAGGTTCTGGGATATTAGTTGAGTGGATAAAACAAGTGCTTCTTCTTTGTCTGCATCTTTTCCCACTTTTATGTGGGGTCGATGTTTCTGGTCAGCTTTCTCCATCTACCTCTATCCCACACTTCATCACCTGTTAATCCCTTTGATCGAAAGTCATCCTTGATACAGTCCATCCACCTTCGCTTTGGTCTGAACTCGGTGGCTGGGTTGGACAAGACAAAGTGCCACCTAACAGTAATAGAAAGCTATTATTATTATTATTATTATTATTATTATTATTATTATTATTACTTGCTACGCTACAACCCTAGTTGAAAAAGCAAGATGCTATAAGCCCAGGGGCCCCAACAGGGAAAATAGCCCAGTGAGGGAAGGAAACAAGGAAAAATATATTTTATGAACAATGGCATTTAAATAAATATTTCCTATGTAAATTATGAAAACTTTAACTAAACAAGAGGAAGAGAAACAAGATAGAATAGTATGCCCGAGTGTACCCTCAAGCAAGAGAGCTCTAACCCAAGACAGTGGAAGACCATGGTACAGAGGCTATGGCACTACCCAAGACTAGAGAACAATGGTTTGATTTTGGACTGTCCTTCTCCTAGAAGAGCTGCTTACCATAGCTATCTCGTTATCGAATATTTATGATTGGAAAGAGAAAAACGGCCAATAAGAAAAATACAATTCAGTGGAATGCTAAGGAAAACGACCTACAACCTATTATAATTAGTAGCTAAGCTACAACCCTAGTTGGAAAAGTGGGATGCTGTAAGTCCAAGGGCTCCAACAGGGAAAAATAACCCAGTGAAGAAAGGAAATAAATAAACTACAAGAGAAGTAATGAACAATGAGCATAAAATATTTTAAGAACAGTAACAATATTAAAATAGATCTTTCATATTATTATTATTATTATTACTATCCAAGCTACAACCCTAATTGGAAAAGCAAGATGCTATAAGCCCAGGGGCTCCAATAGGGAAAAATAGCCCAGTGAGGAAAGGAAATAAGGAAATAAATAACTGAAGAGAACAAATTAACAATAAATCATTCTAAAAAAAAGTAATGTCAAAATAGATATGTCATATATAAAATATTAACAACGTCAAAAACAAATATGTCATAAAAAGAAAAAAAAACAAGAGGAAGAGAAAATAAAGATAGTATAGAGTACCAGAGTGTACCCTCAAGCAAGAGAAACATCTAGATATACAGAGCTAAACATCAATTAACATCAAATCATGAAATTAAGACTAATAGTAAGGAAACTAACACACCTTTGACCTTTCACCTCATTATCAACAACTGGTAGGAAGAGACATACCTGTGACGTCACATCTGGGGGCCCCTTTTTTTAAATAGGCTGTTTAATAGGCAATAATTCCTTGAGTGTAAGATGCGTGGATTTTTAGGAGCGTCTTTTGCTCTTGTATTCCTGGGAATTCGTTTATTATTATTACCTCCGCCAGGAGGGTATGTTTTCGGTTCGGTTTGTTTGTTTCTCTGTTTGTCTGTCTGTCTGTGGACAACGTAGAGGCCACATTTCTACACGGAATCACTTCAAACTTGGCCAAGTAGTTCCCCAATGTGTATGGAAGAACTGATTAAATTTTGGTCAAGGTCACCCCAAGGTCAAGGTCACAGGGGTCACTGGTGTCACTATGACATAAGTGGCCATATCAAGAGACAGAAATAAAGCACTGACTTTTGCATAAGCCAACAGGGAAGTCCTAGTCCAGGCGCAACCCATGGGTGATGTTCAAATTTATAAAGGTCAAAGGTCAAAATCATATTGGTGCATTATATCAATGTCATATTAAGTATCAGTGGCAAATGAACAAAGATCACTTGAAGGTCAAAAGTCAAGCAGGTCACTTGAAGGTCAAGGTCACGTGAAGGTCAAGGTCACGTGAAGGTCAAGGTCACCTGAAGGTCAAGGTCACGTGAAGGTCAAGTACATTTGAAGATCAAGGTCACTTGAAGCCAAGGTCATGTGAAGGTCAAGGTCACGTGAAGGTCAAGGTCACTTGAAGGTCACGTGAAGGTCAAGGTCATGTGAAGGTCGAAGTCACATCAATTCATGATTCTAGGACATATGGCGCTCTAGGTCACCTTGGCGGAGGTATGTCCTCTACGAGGACCATGTCCGCGTTCAGGACTTGCTCACTTGTTATTATTATTATTATTATTATTATTATTATTATTATTAACCCTTTTACCCCCAAAGGACGTACTGGTACGTTTCACAAAAGCCATCCCTTTACCCCCATGGACGTACCGGTACGTCCTTGCAAAAAAATGCTATAAAAATTATTTTTTTTCATATTTTTGATAATTTTTTGAGAAAATTCAGACATTTTCCAAGAGAATGAGACCAACCTGACCTCTCTATGACAAAAATTAAGGCTGTTAGAGCAATTTAAAAGAAATATACAGCAAAATGTGCTGGGAAAAAAGTAACCCCCTGGGTTAAGGGTTGGAAATTTCCAAAAAGCCTGGGGGTAAATGGGTATGCTAAGCTACAACCCTAGTTGGAAAAGCAGGATGCTATAAGCCCAGGGGCCCCAACAGGGAAAATAGCCCAGTGAGGAAAGGAAATAAGGAAATAAGGAAAGATAGAACATTTTAGGAATAGTAACAATTTTTATATTTAACTCAAAACATGGAATCAATCAATGTCTCCAGAGTCTGTGCGTATGTCATAGATTAAATTTCCTGCGTGTATATATATATATATATATATATATATATATATATATATATATATATATATATATATATACAAAAAAGGGGACCTCTACTCTCTACGTTCCTTGTTAGGCTGGAGGAACGTGGAGAGTAGAGGTCCCCTTTTTTGTTCTGTTTCATTTGTTGATGTCGGCTACCCCCCAAAATTGGGGGAAGTGCCTTGGTATATGTATGTATTTATATATATATATATATATATATATATATATATATATATATATATATATATATATATATAGATAGATAGATAGATATATATATATATATATATATATATATATATATATATATATATATATATATATATATATATATATATATATGGGTGAGTGTGTCTTGAGATTCTCTAAAATGAACTTTTGGTGAAAGAAGGTGTCCTATTTTGCTTCCATTTATTTGCCAAAAAATAGGGCTTTATCAAGTGGCTATTGAATGTTGTTACTTTCACAATCCAATTTATATGTAGATATTGAGATGAAAAATGCTATCAATTAATGTAACCATGCTATTTTAAAACAGGAAAATTGAATTATTTCAACATTTCAATGATCCTTTAAAGATTATAAAGAGGAAAAGGACTGAAGATATGGTTTTGCGTATCCACATACACTTAATCTTAAAGTATTATGAATAAGTATTTTTTGATTAGAAAAAATGGGAATTTGTTAATGGGTTCTCTTGTAATATTTTTGCTGAAAATTGATAGGCATTGGAGAACCAGAGTCAATAGACATTCATCAATTTCAATGGATTGATGTTTAAAAAATATCGTAGATTAGATACTTTAATTTATAATTGATAATCGTGGTAATTATAAACGCAGAAAACATAACAAAATGAACGCAGACTTGACATTAAAGTTCCTACATTTTACTGTTCACGACCAGTTTAGCAGGATACATACACATGGTTGATGCATGTTTGATTATAGTACAATAAAATAATGGACTTTCTTGGTAACTGCACGTGGTAAATACTGATTTTGAAGAAAATAAATTCGACTCACATATATGTAACTTTAAGACTTTACTGGCTCTCTTTGGATCAAGAAGTTAACACATTTACAAGAAATGCAAATTTGTATTTGCATTTCTAAGCCAGGCTAATATTTGGTAGTCTATGTGTACTTATGTTATCCTTCACAAACAGTCAACTGCTTTGCAGATTAGCCTTCTTACATTTGCATCGATTTTTACAGCTTTCTTTTCTTAAGTTTTTGTAGCTAGTTTGAAGCCTCAGGGAGCATAATTTAGTGGTTCGTACCACCCCATCATCTGTTTCCTGGTAATCTCAGCTTGCTGGTAATGGAAGCACGTGTTGATGAACCAAGACCTACTACCCCCAGCATCTGTTTCCTGGTAATCTCAGCTTGCTGGTGATGGAAGCACGTGTTGATGAACCAAGACCTACTACCCCCAGATATGACCACCCAGCTTCTGTTTCCTGGTAATCTCAGCTTGCTGGTGATGGAAGCGCGTGTTGATGAACCAAGACCTACTACCCCCAGATATGACCACCCAGCATCTGTTTCCTGGTAATCTCAGCTTGCTGGTGATGGAAGCACGTGTTGATGAACCAAGACGAACTACCCCCAGATATGACCACCCATCATCTGTTTCCTGGTAATCTCAGCTTGCTGGTGATGGAAGCACATGTTGATGAACCAAGACCTACCCCCAGATATGACCACCCAGCTTCTGTTTCTTGGTAATCTCAGCTTGCTGGTGATGGAAGCACGTGTTGATGAACCAAGACCTACTATCCCCAGATATGACCACCCAGCATCTGTTTCCTGATAATCTCAGCTTGCTGGTGATGGAAGCACGTGTTGATGAACCAAGACCTACTACCCCCAGATATGACCACCCAGCATCTGTTTCCTGGTAATCTCAGCTTGCTGGTGATGGAAGCACGTGTTGATGAACCAAGACCTACTACCCCCAGATATGACCACCCAGCATCTGTTTCCTGATAATCTCAGCTTGCTGGTGATGGAAGCACGTGTTGATGAACCAAGACCTACTACCCCCAGATATGACCACCCAGCATCTGTTTCCTGGTAATCTCAGCTTGCTGGTGATGGAAGCACGTGTTGATGAACCAAGACCTACTACCCCCAGATATGACCACCCAGCATCTGTTTCCTGATAATCTCAGCTTGCTGGTGATGGAAGCACGTGTTGATGAACCAAGACCTACTACCCCCAGATATGACCACCCAGCATCTGTTTCCTGGTAATCTCAGCTTGCTGGTGATGGAAGCACGTGTTGATGAACCAAGACCTACTACCCCCAGATATGACCACCCAGCATCTGTTTCCTGGTAATCTCAGCTTGCTGGTGATGGAAGCACGTGTTGATGAACCAAGACGAACTACCCCCAGATATGACCACCCATCATCTGTTTCCTGGTAATCTCAGCTTGCTGGTGATGGAAGCACATGTTGATGAACCAAGACCTACCCCCAGATATGACCACCCAGCATCTGTTTCCTGGTAATCTCAGCTTGCTGGTGATGGAAGCACATGTTGATGAACCAAGACCTACCCCCAGATATGACCACCCAGCATCTGTTTCCTGGTAATCTCAGCTTGCTGGTGATGGAAGCACGTGTTGATGAACCAAGACCTACTACCCCCAGATATGACCACCCATCATCTGTTTCCTGGTAATCTCAGCTTGCTGGTGATGGAAGCACATGTTGATGAACCAAGACCTACCCCCAGATATGACCACCCAGCATCTGTTTCCTGGTAATCTCAGCTTGCTGGTGATGGAAGCACGTGTTGATGAACCAAGACCTACTACCCCCAGATATGACCACCCATCATCTGTTTCCTGGTAATCTCAGCTTGCTGGTGATGGAAGCAGATGTTGATGAACCAAGACCTACCCCCAGATATGACCACCCAGCATCTGTTTCCTGGTAATCTCAGCTTGCTGGTGATGGAAGCACGTGTTGATGAACCAAGACCTACTACCCCCAGATATGACCACCCAGCATCTGTTTCCTGGTAATCTCAGCTTGCTGGTGATGGAAGCACATGTTGATGAACCAAGACCTACCCCCAGATATGACCACCCAGCATCTGTTTCCTGGTAATCTCAGCTTGCTGGTGATGGAAGCACATGTTGATGAACCAAGACCTACCCCCAGATATGACCACCCAGCATCTGTTTCCTGGTAATCTCAGCTTGCTGGTGATGGAAGCACGTGTTGATGAACCAAGACATACTACCCCCAGATATGACCACCCATCATCTGTTTCCTGGTAATCTCAGCTTGCTGGTGATGGAAGCACATGTTGATGAACCAAGACCTACCCCCAGATATGACCACCCAGCATCTGTTTCCTGGTAATCTCAGCTTGCTGGTGATGGAAGCACGTGTTGATGAACCAAGACCTACTACCCCCAGATATGACCACCCATCATCTGTTTCCTGGTAATCTCAGCTTGCTGGTGATGGAAGCACGTGTTGATGAACCAAGACCTACTACCCCCAGATATGACCACCCATCATCTGTTTCCTGGTAATCTCAGCTTGCTGGTGATGGAAGCACATGTTGATGAACCAAGACCTACCCCCAGATATGACCACCCAGCATCTGTTTCCTGGTAATCTCAGCTTGCTGGTGATGGAAGCACGTGTTGATGAACCAAGACCTACTACCCCCAGATATGACCACCCATCATCTGTTTCCTGGTAATCTCAGCTTGCTGGTGATGGAAGCACGTGTTGATGAACCAAGACCTACTACCCCCAGATATGACCACCCAGCATCTGTTTCCTGGTAATCTCAGCTTGCTGGTGATGGAAGCACATGTTGATGAACCAAGACCTACCCCCAGATATGACCACCCAGCATCTGTTTCCTGGTAATCTCAGCTTGCTGGTGATGGAAGCACGTGTTGATGAACCAAGACCTACTACCCCCAGATATGACCACCCATCATCTGTTTCCTGGTAATCTCAGCTTGCTGGTGATGGAAGCACGTGTTGATGAACCAAGACCTACTACCCCCAGATATGACCACCCATCATCTGTTTCCTGGTAATCTCAGCTTGCTGGTGATGGAAGCACACAAGACCTACCCCCAGATATGACCACCCAGTATCTGTTTCCTGGTAATCTCAGCTTGCTGGTGATGGAAGCACGTGTTGATGAACCAAGACCTACTACCCCCAGATATGACCACCCATCATCCGTTTCCTGGTAATCTCAGCTTGCTGGTGATGGAAGCACGTGTTGATGAACCAAGACCTACCCCCAGATATGACCACCCAGCATCCGTTTCCTGGTAATCTCAGCTTGCTGGTGATGGAAGCACGTGTTGATGAACCAAGACCTACTACCCCCAGATATGACCACCCAGCATCCGTTTCCTGGTAATCTCAGCTTGCTGGTGATGGAAGCACGTGTT
Source organism: Palaemon carinicauda (assembly GCF_036898095.1). NCBI lineage: Eukaryota > Metazoa > Arthropoda > Malacostraca > Decapoda > Palaemonidae > Palaemon > Palaemon carinicauda. Next base: position 286,883,008 of record NC_090725.1, read on the forward strand.
GATGAACCAAGACCTACTACCCCCAGATATGACCACCCAGCATCTGTTTCCTGGTAATCTCAGCTTGCTGGTGATGGAAGCACGTGTTGATGAACCAAGACCTACTACCCCCAGATATGACCACCCAGCATCTGTTTCCTGGTAATCTCAGCTTGCTGGTGATGGAAGCACGTGTTGATGAACCAAGACCTACTACCCCCAGATATGACAACCCAGCATCTGTTTCCTGGTAATCTCAGCTTACTGGTGATGGAAGCACGTGTTGATGAACCAAGACCTACTACCCCCAGATATGACCACCCAGCATCCGTTTCCTGGTAATCTCAGCTTGCTGGTGATGGAAGCACGTGTTGATGAACCAAGACCTACCCCCAGATATGACCACCCAGCATCCGTTTCCTGGTAATCTCAGCTTGCTGGTGATGGAAGCACGTGTTGATGAACCAAGACCTACTACCCCCAGATATGACCACCCAGCATCCGTTTCCTGGTAATCTCAGCTTGCTGGTGATGGAAGCACGTGTTGATGAACCAAGACCTACTACCCCCAGATATGACCACCCAGCATCCGTTTCCTGGTAATCTCAGCTTGCTGGTGATGGAAGCACGTGTTGATGAACCAAGACCTACTACCCCCAGATATGACCACCCAGCATCCGTTTCCTGGTAATCTCAGCTTGCTGGTGATGGAAGCACGTGTTGATGAACCAAGACCTACTACCCCCAGATATGACCACCCAGCATCCGTTTCCTGGTAATCTCAGCTTGCTGGTGATGGAAGCACGTGTTGATGAACCAAGACCTACTACCCCCAGATATGACCACCCAGCATCCGTTTCCTGGTAATCTCAGCTTGCTGGTGATGGAAGCACGTGTTGATGAACCAAGACCTACTACCCCCAGATATGACCACCCAGCATCTGTTTCCTGGTAATCTCAGCTTGCTGGTGATGGAAGCACGTGTTGATGAACCAAGACCTACTACCCCCAGATATGACAACCCAGCATCTGTTTCCTGGTAATCTCAGCTTACTGGTGATGGAAGCACGTGTTGATGAACCAAGACCTACCCCCAGATATGACCACCCAACATCTGTTTCCTGGTAATCTCAGCTTGCTGGTGATGGAAGCACGTGTTGATGAACCAAGACCTACTGCCCCCAGATATGACCACCCATCATCCGTTTCCTGGTAATCTCAGCTTGCTGGTGATGGAGGCACGTATTAATGAACCAAGACCTACTACCCCCAGATATGACCACCCAGCATCTGTTTCCTGGTAATCTCAGCTTGCTGGTGATGGAAGCACGTGTTGATGAACCAAGACCTACTACCCCCAGATATGACCACCCATCATCTGTTTCCTGGTAATCTCAGCTTGCTGGTGATGGAAGCACATGAACCAAGACCTACCCCCAGATATGACCACCCAGTATCTGTTTCCTGGTAATCTCAGCTTGCTGGTGATGGAAGCACGTGTTGATGAACCAAGACCTACTACCCCCAGATATGACCACCCATCATCCGTTTCCTGGTAATCTCAGCTTGCTGGTGATGGAAGCACGTGTTGATGAACCAAGACCTACCCCCAGATATGACCACCCAGCATCCGTTTCCTGGTAATCTCAGCTTGCTGGTGATGGAAGCACGTGTTGATGAACCAAGACCTACTACCCCCAGATATGACCACCCAGCATCCGTTTCCTGGTAATCTCAGCTTGCTGGTGATGGAAGCACGTGTTGATGAACCAAGACCTACTACCCCCAGATATGACCACCCATCATCTGTTTCCTGGTAATCTCAGCTTGCTGGTGATGGAAGCACGTGTTGATGAACCAAGACCTACTACCCCCAGATATGACCACCCAGCATCTGTTTCCTGGTAATCTCAGCTTGCTGGTGATGGAAGCACGTGTTGATGAACCAAGACCTACTACCCCCAGATATGACCACCCATCATCTGTTTCCTGGTAATCTCAGCTTGCTGGTGATGGAAGCACGTGTTGATGAACCAAGACCTACTACCCCCAGATATGACCACCCAGCATCCGTTTCCTGGTAATCTCAGCTTGCTGGTGATGGAAGCACGTGTTGATGAACCAAGACCTACCCCCAGATATGACCACCCAGCATCCGTTTCCTGGTAATCTCAGCTTGCTGGTGATGGAAGCACGTGTTGATGAACCAAGACCTACTACCCCCAGATATGACCACCCAGCATCTGTTTCCTGGTAATCTCAGCTTGCTGGTGATGGAAGCACGTGTTGATGAACCAAGACCTACTACCCCCAGATATGACCACCCATCATCTGTTTCCTGGTAATCTCAGCTTGCTGGTGATGGAAGCACGTGTTGATGAACCAAGACCTACTACCCCCAGATATGACCACCCAGCATCCGTTTCCTGGTAATCTCAGCTTGCTGGTGATGGAAGCACGTGTTGATGAACCAAGACCTACCCCCCAGATATGACCACCCAGCATCCGTTTCCTGGTAATCTCAGCTTGCTGGTGATGGAAGCACGTGTTGATGAACCAAGACCTACTACCCCCAGATATGACCACCCAGCATCCGTTTCCTGGTAATCTCAGCTTGCTGGTGATGGAAGCACGTGTTGATGAACCAAGACCTACCCCCAGATATGACCACCCAGCATCCGTTTCCTGGTAATCTCAGCTTGCTGGTGATGGAAGCACGTGTTGATGAACCAAGACCTACTACCCCCAGATATGACCACCCAGCATCCGTTTCCTGGTAATCTCAGCTTGCTGGTGATGGAAGCACGTGTTGATGAACCAAGACCTACTACCCCCAGATATGACCACCCAGCATCCGTTTCCTGGTAATCTCAGCTTGCTGGTGATGGAAGCACGTGTTGATGAACCAAGACCTACTACCCCCAGATATGACCACCCAGCATCCGTTTCCTGGTAATCTCAGCTTGCTGGTGATGGAAGCACGTGTTGATGAACCAAGACCTACTACCCCCAGATATGACCACCCAGCATCCGTTTCCTGGTAATCTCAGCTTGCTGGTGATGGAAGCACGTGTTGATGAACCAAGACCTACTACCCCCAGATATGACCACCCAGCATCCGTTTCCTGGTAATCTCAGCTTGCTGGTGATGGAAGCACGTGTTGATGAACCAAGACCTACTACCCCCAGATATGACCACCCAGCATCTGTTTCCTGGTAATCTCAGCTTGCTGGTGATGGAAGCACGTGTTGATGAACCAAGACCTACTACCCCCAGATATGACCACCCAGCATCTGTTTCCTGGTAATCTCAGCTTGCTGGTGATGGAAGCACGTGTTGATGAACCAAGACCTACTACCCCCAGATATGACCACCCAGCATCTGTTTCCTGGTAATCTCAGCTTGCTGGTGATGGAAGCACGTGTTGATGAACCAAGACCTACTACCCCCAGATATGACCACCCATCATCTGTTTCCTGGTAATCTCAGCTTGCTGGTGATGGAAGCACGTGTTGATGAACCAAGACCTACTACCCCCAGATATGACCACCCAGCATCTGTTTCCTGGTAATCTCAGCTTGCTGGTGATGGAAGCACGTGTTGATGAACCAAGACCTACTACCCCCAGATATGACCACCCAGCATCTGTTTCCTGGTAATCTCAGCTTGCTGGTGATGGAAGCACGTGTTGATGAACCAAGACCTACTACCCCCAGATATGACCACCCAGCATCTGTTTCCTGGTAATCTCAGCTTGCTGGTGATGGAAGCACGTGTTGATGAACCAAGACCTACCCCCAGATATGACCACCCAGCATCTGTTTCCTGGTAATCTCAGCTTGCTGGTGATGGAAGCACGTGTTGATGAACCAAGACCTACCCCCCAGATATGACCACCCAGCATCTGTTTCCTGGTAATCTCAGCTTGCTGGTGATGGAAGCACGTGTTGATGAACCAAGACCTACTACCCCCAGATATGACCACCCAGCATCTGTTTCCTGGTAATCTCAGCTTGCTGGTGATGGAAGCACGTGTTGATGAACCAAGACCTACTACCCCCAGATATGACCACCCATCATCTGTTTCCTGGTAATCTCAGCTTGCTGGTGATGGAAGCACGTGTTGATGAACCAAGACCTACTACCCCCAGATATGACCACCCAGCATCTGTTTCCTGGTAATCTCAGCTTGCTGGTGATGGAAGCACGTGTTGATGAACCAAGACCTACTACCCCCAGATATGACCACCCATCATCTGTTTCCTGGTAATCTCAGCTTGCTGGTGATGGAAGCACGTGTTGATGAACCAAGACCTACTACCCCCAGATATGACCACCCAGCATCTGTTTCCTGGTAATCTCAGCTTGCTGGTGATGGAAGCACGTGTTGATGAACCAAGACCTACCCCCAGATATGACCACCCAGCATCTGTTTCCTGGTAATCTCAGCTTGCTGGTGATGGAAGCACGTGTTGATGAACCAAGACCTACTACCCCCAGATATGACCACCCAGCATCTGTTTCCTGGTAATCTCAGCTTGCTGGTGATGGAAGCACGTGTTGATGAACCAAGACCTACTACCCCCAGATATGACCACCCATCATCTGTTTCCTGGTAATCTCAGCTTGCTGGTGATGGAAGCACGTGTTGATGAACCAAGACCTACTACCCCCAGATATGACCACCCAGCATCTGTTTCCTGGTAATCTCAGCTTGCTGGTGATGGAAGCACGTGTTGATGAACCAAGACCTACTACCCCCAGATATGACCACCCAGCATCTGTTTCCTGGTAATCTCAGCTTGCTGGTGATGGAAGCACGTGTTGATGAACCAAGACCTACTACCCCCAGATATGACCACCCAGCATCTGTTTCCTGGTAATCTCAGCTTGCTGGTGATGGAAGCACGTGTTGATGAACCAAGACCTACTACCCCCAGATATGACCACCCAGCATCTGTTTCCTGGTAATCTCAGCTTGCTGGTGATGGAAGCACGTGTTGATGAACCAAGACCTACTACCCCCAGATATGACCACCCAGCATCTGTTTCCTGGTAATCTCAGCTTGCTGGTGATGGAAGCACGTGTTGATGAACCAAGACCTACTACCCCCAGATATGACCACCCAGCATCTGTTTCCTGGTAATCTCAGCTTGCTGGTGATGGAAGCACGTGTTGATGAACCAAGACCTACTACCCCCAGATATGACCACCCAGCATCTGTTTCCTGGTAATCTCAGCTTGCTGGTGATGGAAGCACGTGTTGATGAACCAAGACCTACTACCCCCAGATATGACCACCCAGCATCTGTTTCCTGGTAATCTCAGCTTGCTGGTGATGGAAGCACGTGTTGATGAACCAAGACCTACTACCCCCAGATATGACCACCCAGCATCCGTTTCCTGGTAATCTCAGCTTGCTGGTGATGGAAGCACGTGTTGATGAACCAAGACCTACTACCCCCAGATATGACCACCCAGCATCCGTTTCCTGGTAATCTCAGCTTGCTGGTGATGGAAGCACGTGTTGATGAACCAAGACCTACTACCCCCAGATATGACCACCCAGCATCCGTTTCCTGGTAATCTCAGCTTGCTGGTGATGGAAGCACGTGTTGATGAACCAAGACCTACTACCCCCAGATATGACCACCCAGCATCCGTTTCCTGGTAATCTCAGCTTGCTGGTGATGGAAGCACGTGTTGATGAACCAAGACCTACTACCCCCAGATATGACCACCCAGCATCCGTTTCCTGGTAATCTCAGCTTGCTGGTGATGGAAGCACGTGTTGATGAACCAAGACCTACTACCCCCAGATATGACCACCCAGCATCCGTTTCCTGGTAATCTCAGCTTGCTGGTGATGGAAGCACGTGTTGATGAACCAAGACCTACTACCCCCAGATATGACCACCCAGCATCCGTTTCCTGGTAATCTCAGCTTGCTGGTGATGGAAGCACGTGTTGATGAACCAAGACCTACTACCCCCAGATATGACCACCCAGCATCCGTTTCCTGGTAATCTCAGCTTGCTGGTGATGGAAGCACGTGTTGATGAACCAAGACCTACTACCCCCAGATATGACCACCCAGCATCCGTTTCCTGGTAATCTCAGCTTGCTGGTGATGGAAGCACGTGTTGATGAACCAAGACCTACTACCCCCAGATATGACCACCCAGCATCTGTTTCCTGGTAATCTCAGCTTGCTGGTGATGGAAGCACGTGTTGATGAACCAAGACCTACTACCCCCAGATATGACCACCCAGCATCTGTTTCCTGGTAATCTCAGCTTGCTGGTGATGGAAGCACGTGTTGATGAACCAAGACCTACTACCCCCAGATATGACCACCCAGCATCTGTTTCCTGGTAATCTCAGCTTGCTGGTGATGGAGGCACGTGTTGATGAACCAAGACCTACTACCCCCAGATATGACCACCCAGCATCTGTTTCCTGGTAATCTCAGCTTGCTGGTGATGGAAGCACGTGTTGATGAACCAAGACCTACTACCCCCAGATATGACCACCCAGCATCTGTTTCCTGGTAATCTCAGCTTGCTGGTGATGGAAGCACGTGTTGATGAACCAAGACCTACTACCATCTCGGCTCAGCTTGCTGGTGATGGAAGCACGTGTTGATGAACCAAGACCTACCCCCGATATGACCACCCAGCATCTGTTTCCTGGTAATCTCAGCTTGCTGGTGATGGAAGCACGTGTTGATGAACCAAGACCTACTACCCCCAGATATGACCACCCAGCATCTGTTTCCTGGTAATCTCAGCTTGCTGGTGATGGAAGCACGTGTTGATGAACCAAGACCTACCCCCAGATATGACCACCCAGCATCTGTTTCTTGGTAATCTCAGCTTGCTGGTGATGGAAGCACGTGTTGATGAACCAAGACCTACCCCCAGATATGACCACCCAGCATCTGTTTCCTGGTAATCTCAGCTTGCTGGTGATGGAAGCACGTGTTGATGAACCAAGACCTACCCCCAGATATGACCACCCAGCATCTGTTTCCTGGTAATCTCAGCTTGCTGGTGATGGAAGCACGTGTTGATGAACCAAGACCTACTACCCCCAGATATGACCACCCAGCATTCTGTTTCCTGGTAATCTCAGCTTGCTGGTGATGGAAGCACGTGTTGATGAACCAAGACCTACTACCCCCAGATATGACCACCCAGGTTCTGTTTCCTGGTAATCTCAGCTTGCTGGTGATGGAAGCACGTGTTGATGAACCAAGACCTACTACCCCGGCTTGCTGGTGATGGAAGCATCGTGTTGATGAACCAAGGTAATCTCAGCTTGCTGGTGATGGAAGCACGTGTTGATGAACCAAGACCTACTACCCCCAGATATGACCACCCAGCATCTGTTTCCTGGTAATCTCAGCTTGCTGGTGATGGAAGCACGTGTTGATGAACCAAGACCTACTACCCCCAGATATGACCACCCAGCATCTGTTTCCTGGTAATCTCAGCTTGCTGGTGATGGAAGCACGTGTTGATGAACCAAGACCTACTACCCCCAGATATGACCACCCAGCATCTGTTTCCTGGTAATCTCAGCTTGCTGGTGATGGAAGCACGTGTTGATGAACCAAGACCTACTACCCCCAGATATGACCACCCAGCATCTGTTTCCTGGTAATCTCAGCTTGCTGGTGATGGAAGCACGTGTTGATGAACCAAGACCTACTACCCCCAGATATGACCACCCAGCATCTGTTTCCTGGTAATCTCAGCTTGCTGGTGATGGAAGCACGTGTTGATGAACCAAGACCTACTACCCCCAGATATGACCACCCATCATCTGTTTCCTGGTAATCTCAGCTTGCTGGTGATGGAAGCACGTGTTGATGAACCAAGACCTACTACCCCCAGATATGACCACCCATCATCTGTTTCCTGGTAATCTCAGCTTGCTGGTGATGGAAGCACGTGTTGATGAACCAAGACCTACTACCCCCAGATATGACCACCCAGCATCTGTTTCCTGGTAATCTCAGCTTGCTGGTGATGGAAGCACGTGTTGATGAACCAAGACCTACTACCCCCAGATATGACCACCCAGCATCTGTTTCCTGGTAATCTCAGCTTGCTGGTGATGGAAGCACGTGTTGATGAACCAAGACCTACTACCCCCAGATATGACCACCCAGCATCTGTTTCCTGGTAATCTCAGCTTGCTGGTGATGGAAGCACGTGTTGATGAACCAAGACCTACTACCCCCAGATATGACCACCCAGCATCTGTTTCCTGGTAATCTCAGCTTGCTGGTGATGGAAGCACGTGTTGATGAACCAAGACCTACTACCCCCAGATATGACCACCCAGCATCTGTTTCCTGGTAATCTCAGCTTGCTGGTGATGGAAGCACGTGTTGATGAACCAAGACCTACTACCCCCAGATATGACCACCCAGCATCTGTTTCCTGGTAATCTCAGCTTGCTGGTGATGGAAGCACGTGTTGATGAACCAAGACCTACTACCCCCAGATATGACCACCCAGCATCTGTTTCCTGGTAATCTCAGCTTGCTGGTGATGGAAGCACGTGTTGATGAACCAAGACCTACTACCCCCAGATATGACCACCCATCATCTGTTTCCTGGTAATCTCAGCTTGCTGGTGATGGAAGCACGTGTTGATGAACCAAGACCTACTACCCCCAGATATGACCACCCATCATCTGTTTCCTGGTAATCTCAGCTTGCTGGTGATGGAAGCACGTGTTGATGAACCAAGACCTACTACCCCCAGATATGACCACCCATCATCTGTTTCCTGGTAATCTCAGCTTGCTGGTGATGGAAGCACGTGTTGATGAACCAAGACCTACTACCCCCAGACATGACCACCCATCATCTGTTTCCTGGTAATCTCAGCTTGCTGGTGATGGAAGCACGTGTTGATGAACCAAGACCTACTACCCCCAGACATGACCACCCATCATCTGTTTCCTGGTAATCTCAGCTTGCTGGTGATGGAAGCACGTGTTGATGAACCAAGACCTACTACCCCCAGATATGACCACCCATCATCTGTTTCCTGGTAATCTCAGCTTGCTGGTGATGGAAGCACGTGTTGATGAACCAAGACCTACTACCCCCAGATATGACCACCCATCATCTGTTTCCTGGTAATCTCAGCTTGCTGGTGATGGAAGCACGTGTTGATGAACCAAGACCTACTACCCCCAGATATGACCACCCATCATCTGTTTCCTGGTAATCTCAGCTTGCTGGTGATGGAAGCACGTGTTGATGAACCAAGACCTACTACCCCCAGATATGACCACCCATCATCTGTTTCCTGGTAATCTCAGCTTGCTGGTGATGGAAGCACGTGTTGATGAACCAAGACCTACTACCCCCAGATATGACCACCCATCATCTGTTTCCTGGTAATCTCAGCTTGCTGGTGATGGAAGCACGTGTTGATGAACCAAGACCTACTACCCCCAGATATGACCACCCATCATCTGTTTCCTGGTAATCTCAGCTTGCTGGTGATGGAAGCACGTGTTGATGAACCAAGACCTACTACCCCCAGATATGACCACCCATCATCTGTTTCCTGGTAATCTCAGCTTGCTGGTGATGGAAGCACGTGTTGATGAACCAAGACCTACTACCCCCAGATATGACCACCCAGCATCTGTTTCCTGGTAATCTCAGCTTGCTGGTGATGGAAGCACGTGTTGATGAACCAAGACCTACTACCCCCAGATATGACCACCCAGCATCTGTTTCCTGGTAATCTCAGCTTGCTGGTGATGGAAGCACGTGTTGATGAACCAAGACCTACTACCCCCAGATATGACCACCCAGCATCTGTTTCCTGGTAATCTCAGCTTGCTGGTGATGGAAGCACGTGTTGATGAACCAAGACCTACCCCCAGATATGACCACCCAGCATCTGTTTCCTGGTAATCTCAGCTTGCTGGTGATGGAAGCACGTGTTGATGAACCAAGACCTACCCCCAGATATGACCACCCAGCATCTGTTTCCTGGTAATCTCAGCTTGCTGGTGATGGAAGCACGTGTTGATGAACCAAGACCTACTACCCCCAGATATGACCACCCAGCATCTGTTTCCTGGTAATCTCAGCTTGCTGGTGATGGAAGCACGTGTTGATGAACCAAGACCTACTACCCCCAGATATGACCACCCATCATCTGTTTCCTGGTAATCTCAGCTTGCTGGTGATGGAAGCACGTGTTGATGAACCAAGACCTACTACCCCCAGATATGACCACCCATCATCTGTTTCCTGGTAATCTCAGCTTGCTGGTGATGGAAGCACGTGTTGATGAACCAAGACCTACTACCCCCAGATATGACCACCCAGCATCTGTTTCCTGGTAATCTCAGCTTGCTGGTGATGGAAGCACGTGTTGATGAACCAAGACCTACTACCCCCAGATATGACCACCCAGCATCTGTTTCCTGGTAATCTCAGCTTGCTGGTGATGGAAGCACGTGTTGATGAACCAAGACCTACTACCCCCAGATATGACCACCCAGCATCTGTTTCCTGGTAATCTCAGCTTGCTGGTGATGGAAGCACGTGTTGATGAACCAAGACCTACTACCCCCAGATATGACCACCCAGCATCTGTTTCCTGGTAATCTCAGCTTGCTGGTGATGGAAGCACGTGTTGATGAACCAAGACCTACTACCCCCAGATATGACCACCCAGCATCTGTTTCCTGGTAATCTCAGCTTGCTGGTGATGGAAGCACGTGTTGATGAACCAAGACCTACTACCCCCAGATATGACCACCCAGCATCTGTTTCCTGGTAATCTCAGCTTGCTGGTGATGGAAGCACGTGTTGATGAACCAAGACCTACTACCCCCAGATATGACCACCCAGCATCTGTTTCCTGGTAATCTCAGCTTGCTGGTGATGGAAGCACGTGTTGATGAACCAAGACCTACTACCCCCAGATATGACCACCCATCATCTGTTTCCTGGTAATCTCAGCTTGCTGGTGATGGAAGCACGTGTTGATGAACCAAGACCTACTACCCCCAGATATGACCACCCAGCATCTGTTTCCTGGTAATCTCAGCTTGCTGGTGATGGAAGCACGTGTTGATGAACCAAGACCTACTACCCCCAGATATGACCACCCAGCATCTGTTTCCTGGTAATCTCAGCTTGCTGGTGATGGAAGCACGTGTTGATGAACCAAGACCTACTACCCCCAGATATGACCACCCAGCATCTGTTTCCTGGTAATCTCAGCTTGCTGGTGATGGAAGCACGTGTTGATGAACCAAGACCTACTACCCCCAGATATGACCACCCAGCATCTGTTTCCTGGTAATCTCAGCTTGCTGGTGATGGAAGCACGTGTTGATGAACCAAGACCTACTACCCCCAGATATGACCACCCAGCATCTGTTTCCTGGTAATCTCAGCTTGCTGGTGATGGAAGCACGTGTTGATGAACCAAGACCTACTACCCCCAGATATGACCACCCAGCATCTGTTTCCTGGTAATCTCAGCTTGCTGGTGATGGAAGCACGTGTTGATGAACCAAGACCTACTACCCCCAGATATGACCACCCAGCATCTGTTTCCTGGTAATCTCAGCTTGCTGGTGATGGAAGCACGTGTTGATGAACCAAGACCTACTACCCCCAGATATGACCACCCAGCATCTGTTTCCTGGTAATCTCAGCTTGCTGGTGATGGAAGCACGTGTTGATGAACCAAGACCTACTACCCCCAGATATGACCACCCATCATCTGTTTCCTGGTAATCTCAGCTTGCTGGTGATGGAAGCACGTGTTGATGAACCAAGACCTACTACCCCCAGATATGACCACCCATCATCTGTTTCCTGGTAATCTCAGCTTGCTGGTGATGGAAGCACGTGTTGATGAACCAAGACCTACTACCCCCAGATATGACCACCCATCATCTGTTTCCTGGTAATCTCAGCTTGCTGGTGATGGAAGCACGTGTTGATGAACCAAGACCTACTACCCCCAGATATGACCACCCAGCATCTGTTTCCTGGTAATCTCAGCTTGCTGGTGATGGAAGCACGTGTTGATGAACCAAGACCTACTACCCCCAGATATGACCACCCAGTATCTGTTTCCTGGTAATCTCAGCTTGCTGGTGATGGAAGCACGTGTTGATGAACCAAGACCTACCCCCAGATATGACCACCCATCATCTGTTTCCTGGTAATCTCAGCTTGCTGGTGATGGAAGCACGTGTTGATGAACCAAGACCTACCCCCAGATATGACCACCCATCATCTGTTTCCTGGTAATCTCAGCTTGCTGGTGATGGAAGCACGTGTTGATGAACCAAGACCTACCCCCAGATATGACCACCCAGCATCTGTTTCCTGGTAATCTCAGCTTGCTGGTGATGGAAGCACGTGTTGATGAACCAAGACCTACTACCCCCAGATATGACCACCCAGCATCTGTTTCCTGGTAATCTCAGCTTGCTGGTGATGGAAGCACGTGTTGATGAACCAAGACCTACTACCCCCAGATATGACCACCCAGCATCTGTTTCCTGGTAATCTCAGCTTGCTGGTGATGGAAGCACGTGTTGATGAACCAAGACCTACTACCCCCAGATATGACCACCCAGCATCTGTTTCCTGGTAATCTCAGCTTGCTGGTGATGGAAGCACGTGTTGATGAACCAAGACCTACTACCCCCAGATATGACCACCCAGCATCTGTTTCCTGGTAATCTCAGCTTGCTGGTGATGGAAGCACGTGTTGATGAACCAAGACCTACTACCCCCAGATATGACCACCCAGCATCTGTTTCCTGGTAATCTCAGCTTGCCTGGTAATCTCAGCTTGCTGGTGATGGAAGCACGTGTTGATGAACCAAGACCTACTACCCCCAGATATGACCACCCATCATCTGTTTCCTGGTAATCTCAGCTTGCTGGTGATGGAAGCACGTGTTGATGAACCAAGACCTACTACCCCCAGATATGACCACCCATCATCTGTTTCCTGGTAATCTCAGCTTGCTGGTGATGGAAGCACGTGTTGATGAACCAAGACCTACTACCCCCAGATATGACCACCCATCATCTGTTTCCTGGTAATCTCAGCTTGCTGGTGATGGAAGCACGTGTTGATGAACCAAGACCTACTACCCCCAGATATGACCACCCAGCATCTGTTTCCTGGTAATCTCAGCTTGCTGGTGATGGAAGCACGTGTTGATGAACCAAGACCTACCCCCAGATATGACCACCCAGTATCTGTTTCCTGGTAATCTCAGCTTGCTGGTGATGGAAGCACGTGTTGATGAACCAAGACCTACCCCCAGATATGACCACCCATCATCTGTTTCCTGGTAATCTCAGCTTGCTGGTGATGGAAGCACGTGTTGATGAACCAAGACCTACTACCCCCAGATATGACCACCCATCATCTGTTTCCTGGTAATCTCAGCTTGCTGGTGATGGAAGCACGTGTTGATGAACCAAGACCTACTACCCCCAGATATGACCACCCAGCATCTGTTTCCTGGTAATCTCAGCTTGCTGGTGATGGAAGCACGTGTTGATGAACCAAGACCTACTACCCCCAGATATGACCACCCAGCATCTGTTTCCTGGTAATCTCAGCTTGCTGGTGATGGAAGCACGTGTTGATGAACCAAGACCTACCCCCAGATATGACCACCCTGGAAGATTGATTTTTTGACATGGTCCAAAGTATGGTAGGTAGGTTAGATGCGCTGAACGGAGTTCTTTGCAAAGAGTTTCCTTCTGGCCTCATTGATATCTGTGTATGAACTGGTGCGGTCATAGAGGAGTACCACAAATCTTTCAATGCAGTGCATTGTGTCATCCTGGATGCTGACTGGCGTGGTGGTTAGGGTGACCAGGGAATCTGCCATGTCTGTAAATAATTTCCATGTGGCCCAGGCAGATTTCTTGCCATGTCCTACAAGTGTTGATATTCGTTATGAACGTTTCAGATGCTGTCAGAGCAAACGCCTGGTAGTAATTCTAGTCTTCTGGAAGCGTTTTAAACGTTATAGATGCAATATGAGCAAATATCTGGCAGTAATTTTAGTCATCTGTGTCACATTTGAACATGCTGTGAGAGGCAAGGATGGCATTTCCTTCTATGGGGTAAGGGAGGCAGGTATTTTATGGGCAGGGATGTAGCATAGTTCTTGCCTGTCCAAAGTCAATCCAAAGTTCATCCGCACAAGTTGGTGCCTGTGCTACTACCATCATCACTAAAACGACAATGCTGGTGTCTACCTCTTTAGTGACTGCATGGAGCAAATGAGCTTTCGTTTTCCCCGCCTTGGAAGGAAGATCACTGCTTCTCTATCAGTGAATACCAGCTCCTTTGCCTTGTTATGGAAGCACTTAACCAGCATTGACACAGGAAACTGCCAATTTCCTATTATGAGTATGGTGCTCACCACTTGCCGTTGCACCCCTTTTCCTCGTTTTTACCTTGTTGACGTCTTCAAGGAGCCATCTTTGTAGCTATCCATGATAAGATTGAAATATGAAACATGACGCAGTTGCCCTTTGACGTATGAGATGAGCACTTTGTGAACATATTCTTCAAATGTCCTGACTGCGTCAGGATTCAACAGCTGCTTAATGACGGTGTCATCAAGGACAACAAAAGTGACAACAGCTACATCAGACTGAGCTTCAGCAATATTTTCAAGGCACGACAACACATGGCTTATGCTACCCAGGTGTAGCTTGCCTGCATTAAATAACGTTGGAAGACATGGTTGATTTTCATGATGATAGAATTTGTCCAGGTTCCCATCAGGGTTTTGGCAACCAGTGTAAAGCTGTGCATATTAGGCCATAACATTCTTCTCTGATACTTCATTTCCTTTGGGCACTTGATCTTCTAGCCACTCATACTATATCTGATTTTGCTCTGGGAAGTTGCCCCATCTCAGAGAAATCACGGAGGTGGCAGAGACTATTGCGGCAAAAACAGTGGAAGCAAAGGGCAGTACCTTAGTGTAGTACTAAGGCAAATGGTCAGTAGTCCTTAATACATCAGGCCCACCAGTGATAACGGTCCCATGAGCCACTCCTCCATCTGCAAACATTGGGTTTTGCATGAGCAAAATCCCTGTTCCAAGGAATGAATCCTTTGCTGTTGTAAAACTAGGATTATGGCCAATATTGTCCATTGCTGCAGTTGTGAACACACTACCACAGGTACATAACACGTTCATATAAGATACTGAGATCCAAGCTAAAAAGCTTGTCCACTACCACCTTCTCGTGAGCCTCAGTGTGAAGCATCAGCCCAATGTAAATTGGCACAAAGTTTCTTGAGATGTTATTTCTTCTTTGTACCCATAGAAGATGTGTCTCTCTTCTGCTTTTGTCGATGCTTAACACTATTGAATTTAAGAAGTTGTGCATCGGGCCAAGCTGCCTGTGAATAGGGACCATGATGTTAGGTCTATGTATGCAGCACCCTATCTACCAGGGTACATAGCACTGATAGCACAGCCTCATGCTGAAAGGCTTCCTTGCATAATCCAGTAATCCAGTAGGCTTCATCAAATGTGTATTGACAAACAAGCTGTGCAACTTGAGGAAGGTGAAATAATTCCGTGCCCCAGTCCTGCTCGCAGGCTTTGCCAAGTGCTTTGGCAATATTGTCATCAAACGTCAACATGGAATCTTGTCCTTTATTTTGTGCCCTTAGGCCTTGGAGCTGGAATAGCAGGCATTCTTTCAACCATGCTGTATTCGGTCTCGTGTCCAAGGGAACTCCAAGTTCCTCCATTTTGGATGCATGCAGATTTGTTATATCGGCAAGCCTGAATACAGGGGTTTTGTCCTCTTTCAGGTGAATCTCTTCCATGTAAAGGGTTTGTTCTGTCAGTGCAGTTTCAGAGACCACACTTTTATGTATAATTGTGTCTTAAGCATTGCCAGAGATCTTTACACAATTGTAGAGAGACATTAAAAACTTGCAATGATACTAAATATTAAGAGCTTCCATATCACCCATGCTGAACCATGCCAGCAGTTTTGTGACTCGAACTCGTGTTAACCACTGGCGCACTCGCTGAACATTATTGAAGGTGGTGGTTTAATGTAAGGTGTCATCACCAGGTATTCTGCTGAAGGAGGGTTGCCCAGAGGTACTTGAATCTGTGCTGTGTGAACTGGTACACTTTCTTGGCACAACATTACTTTCTCCATGTGAGTTGTCTTCTTCTGACATATTCTGTAATATTTGCAACTCTATAGTATTAAAATAAAGCATGCATTTTTATGTTATGCAGCTTGGTGGGAAATCAATGTGGCCTTGATGACCTCTCCTTCATTAAGTTTATTAAGCTGCAATGTGGAGGGTGATAAGCCAAGTTCCTTGAAACTGCATCAGATTCCCTGCCAGTGTCTTGTACCTACTCCCTGTGTTTGGCTGTGTTGAAGTTGCAAAGCAAATAAGGGTCTGTGCTATATCCTTGTAGCATGTGGCACACATTCCCAGATTGTGTTGCATAGTTCATCAGATTCACAGTCCATGGAACAGCTTCTTAGACACGGCCACTTCCGCTCGTGTTGAATCCGCTCCTGATGATGATCTTACCATATTCTGCAAGGAAAGTACATCTTGTTACCACGCTACTGCATCACATTTACCTATCTACATCACTTCCGCCACTACAAAATAATTCTGAACGTTCCACCTATGTTGTGTCTAAAAATGCATTTCCCTATACAAATGATAATCTTTTCACAAAACAATGTTTCAAAATGTAATAATTCAACAAAAGAGGCATGCGTTTTGATTTCAATTTTAATTGATTGATCATCATATAAAGTATTTATCACCTATAAAAACTGAAAAAATAAGAATAACAATGACAGAAATCCCACTGTTAAAGAAGAATGGCCGCCAAAGCTGACCAAGGGAAAATCTCGAGTGGCTCCATATGCAGAATTATTATTATTATTATTATTATTATTATTATTATTATTATTGTTATTATCATTATTATTACTTGCTAAGCTACAACCCTATAGTCCATTTCTTTTATCGAGGCAGATTTGCACCGACTCGCAGCGATGCCCTTTTATCTCGGAAAAGTTTCCTGATCGCTGATTGGTTAGAATTATCTTGTCCAACTAATCAGCGATCAGGAAACTTTTCCGAGCTAAAAGGGCACCGCTGCGAGTCGGTGCAAATCTGCATCGCTAAAAGAAATTGACTATAGTTGGAAAAGCAGGATGCTATAAACCCAGGGGCTTCAACAGAGAAAATAGCCCAGTAAGGAAAGGAAACAAGGAAAAATACAATATTTTAAGAACAGCAACAACACCTAAACAAATATTTCCTATGTAAACTATTAAAACTTTGATAAAACAAGAGGAAGAGAGATAAGATAGAATGGTGTGCCCGAGTGTACCCTCAAGCAAGATTGCTCTAACCCAAGACACTGGAAAACCATGGTACAGAGGCTATGGCACTACCCAAGACTAGAGAACAATGGTTTGATTTTGGCACACAATTCAACACGTGTGCTAAGTTTGGTGTTTCTATGCTTCTTACTAGCAGCGGGAAATCAAGAGGGTTATTTTGTGGTCGTTTCTTTTTAATGCATGAATATTTTTTTTACATTTTAAAATGTCATCTTAACTCAGCCAAGAGTATTTGGTTTATAACGCTGCAGTAAATAAAAAAAAAAAGGTGTCCGATATTCTAAGAATATTTTTTGAAAGGTAAGATGACCGTAATCCCGCTGGATATATATATATATATATATATATATATATATATATATATATATATATATATATATATATATATATATATATATATATATGTATATATATATATATATATATATATATATTATATATATATATATGTATATATATATACATATATATAAATATATAAATATATAAATATATATATATATATATATATATATATATATATATATATATATATATATATATTTATATATATATATATATATATATATATATATATATATATATATATATATATATATATATATATATATATATATATATTCACCAGTGAACGGTGGTTAAGTGGAAGATTTTATCTTAACAAACTGTGTCTTTGTCTAAGAAAGGGGTTAATATGCAGATATCAGTCGTGTTTATTGACCAAAGCTATCATTTCCGTATCTGTAAAGCTATCATTCAAATTATTACATAGCCATTCCTTGGAGTTGACTTATTTTTTATGAAAGTACAAATGAGTTGGGGATATATTGATTTTATAAACTGATTGAGTGTTCGAGTCTTGATTAGATAAGTAACTATTATTATTATTATTATTATTATTATTATTACTTACTTACTTACTTACTTACTTACTTACTTACTAAGCTACAATCCTAGTTGGAAAAGTTGGATGCTATACGCCCAAGGGCTCCAACATGGAAAAATAGCCCAGTGAGAAAAGGAAAAAAGGAAGTAAATAAACTATAAGAGAAGTAATGAACAATCAAAATGAAATATTTTAAGAACAGTAGCAACATTAAGATAAACATGTTACATATAAACTATAAAAACCTGAAAAAAAGGCAAGAGGAAGAGAAATAAGATAGAACAGCCTGCCCGAGTGTACCCTCATGCAAGAGAACTCTAATCCAAGACAGGGAAGGGCCATGGTACAAAGGCCGTGGCACTACCCAAAACTAGAGAACAATCTTTAGATTCTGGAGTTACCTTCTCCAAGAAGAGATGCTTACCATAGCTAAAGAGTCTCTTCTACTTTTACCAAGAGGAAAGTAGCCACTGAACAATTACAGTTTAGTAGTTAACCCCTTGAGTGAAGGGGGATTGTTGGGTAATCTCAGTGTTCTCAGGTTTATGAGGAGATTATGTAAAGAATACCATAGCTAAAGAGTCTCTTCTACTTTTACCAAGAGGAAAGTAGCCACTGAACAATTACAGTTTAGTAGTTAACCCCTTAAGTGAAGGGGAATTGTTGGGTAATCTCAGTGTTCTCGGGTTTATGAGGAGATTATGTAAAGAATACTATAGCTAAAGAGTCTCTTCTACTTTTACCAAGAGGAAAGTAGTCACTGAACAATTACAGTTTAATAGTTAACCCCTTGAGTGAAGGGGAATTGTTGGGTAATCTCAGTGTTCTCGGGTTTATGAGGACAGAGGAGATTATGTAAAGAATAGGCCAAACTATTTGGCGTATGTGTAGGGAAAGGAAAAATGAGCCGTAACCAGAGAGAAGGCTCTAATGTATTGTCTGGCTAGTCAAAGAACCCAATAACTCTCTAGCAGTAATATCTCAATTGGTGGCTGGAGTTTCATTAATGAAAGAATGTTATTAATCAAATTTGCCAGAGGTAGCAGGACACATCTACAGTAGTACTGTACCACCAAAAAAAAAAAAAAAAAAAAAAAAAATAAAAGAGATCGACAACTAAAGGAAAATTATATGCGTACAGAAGATAAATTAAAGAAGTATGTAATGATAGAATTTTTATATAATAAAAAGTAGATATAAGAGGTTATCTATGTATACATGAGATTCGAAAACGGACCATGAAGGCGTACATAAGATAAATTAAAGAAGTATGTAATGATAGAATTTTTATATAATAAAAAGTAGAAATAAGCACAAGGTTATCTATGTATACATGAGATTCGAAAACAGACCATGAAGAAATTAAACTCGAAGTAAGTCTTGGCTTTCCTTGCTCGCAAAAAAAAAAAAAAAAAAAAAAAAAAATGCATGTACTTCTAGCAGAGCAGGATGCAAACATGGAACGCATATTTTAGAAAAATCTATTGAAAATGAAAAAGGAAATATCATTGCATATAAATGCTGTTTCCTTTTTAAATGGTAGATGTTTGATGTTTGTATAGCCAAATTTATTAGACCTAAGAATATACTTTTGCTTAAATTGTCTGAATATTTTGTATAGCCAAAGTGTGAATTTTTTATAGTTTAGTCATTGTATTTATCTGTCAATTATTTTAAAATTTATAGCACTAAACTTTTCTGATTTCTATTTATAAGTTTATCAGTAATTTGATTAATAAGGATAATAATATTATTCGTTAATTTATTCTGTTCGGACGATGTAATGTCATCTTTTTTGCATACACAAATTTCCTAACTCTGGTTTCCAAATGGCACAGAAATATTTCTATACCTTTGGTAAGCATTTTTTCTAGAAGTACATTCCAAAACCAAGCCATTGTTCTGTACCAACCGTGTGTCACACAATTGTACATAATTCCTTTTGTATATATTATGCTTGTATCTTCTAAAACGAACATGAAAATTCATGTCTGCTGTTTTCCTCTGTAACATTGTCATTTCCTCGAACATGTATTTTCCTGTTGCCTTGAGGTTTTGTATATAAGGGAGAGTGATCTTTAATATCGTACTCAGTTGATTGCATCCTGCCTTTGAGTCACAACCCTTCTCTAGGCTCGTCACAGTTCTTTAGTCTTGAGTAGTGCCATAGCCTCTGTACCATGGTCTTCCACTGTCTTGGGTTAGAGTTCTCTTGTTGAGGGTACACCCAGGCACAATATTCTGTCTGTTTCCTTGTTTCCTTTCCTCACTGGGATATTTTCCGTTGGGAGATTAGAGGCCCTCATTTCAACAGAGAGAGAGAGAGAGAGAGAGAGAGAGAGAGAGAGAGAGAGAGAGAGAGAGAGAGAGAGAGCATACATTTACTAATTTTCAGATTAATTTTTTCTTATTTTCATATATTCTTAGGTCTATATCTTCCTGATAAAATTAAATCTCTTCTCGAGTTTGATAAAAAGAGCATTAACACATGCAGAAAATAATAGGAAATTTTCAGGTTAGGCTTCTTATTGTTTCTAAATACAAGAATTGTATTTATTATCATTGATTGCTAAGCCAAAACACTGGTTGGCTTAGCAACCAATGATAATAAATACAATTCTTGGATTTAGAAACAATAAGAAGCGTAACCTGAAAATTTCCTATTATTTTCTGCATGTGTTGATGCTCTTTTTATCAAACTCGAGAAGTGATTTAATTTTATCAGGAAGATATAGAGCTAAGAATATATGAAAATAAGAAAAAATAAATCTTTGAAAATGAGCAAATGTATGCTCTCTCTCTCTCTCTCTCTCTCTCTCTCTCTCTCTCTCTCTCTCTCTCTCTCTCTCTCTCTCTCTCTCTCTCTCTCTCTGTCTCTCACTCTCTCTCTCTCTCTCTCTCTCTCTCTCTCTCTCTCTCTCTCTCTCTCTCTCTCTCTCTCTCTCCGTTGAAATGAGGGCCTCTAATCTCCCCTATAATAAGGATCAAGTTTTTGGGTTTATATATATATATATATATATATATATATATATATATATATATATATATATATATATATATATATATATATATATATATTCAGCCCTTCCAAAACGTATAACTACTCGGTATCTCCCAATATCTCAGGTAGGATGGAGAGGGAGCAGTCACACCTGGTGAGAGGGATTATAGTTAGGAAAAGGGGATGTGATGGAAAGGGTTGAATGTGTGCGTTTGTGTGTGTGTGTTTGTGTGTACATCTATATGAATATTTAGCCTTCATTTTTAACGGGACGCGTACACTAGTGTGTAGAGAGTCTCCCTTCGTTGCATTGCAATCATCTATGCAATGCATACTTTAAGATGAACTACACACGGGCCAATAATCGATGCCACCTTCTCTCTTTTCTTGTACCCAATTGCAAAGACATCTTTGCCGTCATTGCTTTCCATTACTGTTGCAAATCGTGTCTGATTTAATATTAAATCCCCCGCCAATGCTGAGGTTGGAATCCCCTTATTTGTATTTCTTTGGGTAAATCAATCTCTCTCTCTCTCTCTCTCTCTCTCTCTCTCTCCTCTCTCTCTCTCCTCTCTCTCTCTCTCTCTCTCTCTCTCTCTCTCTCTCACGTACCTACATAATCTAAAGCTAGGTTTGCTTAAGAAAGAAGAACAGTAGTTTTGATGTTCATTATGAATCTCTCTCTCTCTCTCTCTCTCTCTCCTCTCTCTCTCTCTCTCTCTCTCTCTCTCTCTCTCTCTCTCAGGGAAGTCAACAGGCAAAAGTTGAATCCTTTTTTAAAATGGACATGAACACAAGAACACCAACTAAATTAAGGATCCCCACCTAACCTAACCTAGGAGCCGTATCCTTACCTAATTACCTACAGGGGAGAAGCCCCCCCCCCCCCCCTCCCTCCTACCTTCCCCTTGGACCACCTTAACCTTAGCCTTGGATGATTCCAAGACCTTAGGTTACCCCAAGACGAAGTGTGGACCCTGCGTTTGCTTCCCAACCGGCTTTACTCCCCACAAGGTAACACTAAAACATATTTCTTAACTCGTAGAACTAGCTTCATATTTTCGTATTTCAAACCAAGGTAAAAAACATTTTCACTATATATTAAATCAGTTTGACAACTAATAAGAAAGTTTACTAACACCCCTAAAAGTTAAAACCACGACCAATAAATTACTTCTTAGGTTTGAGAAAAGGAGCATTAACATATACAAAAGTAATAGGAAATGTTCAAGTAAAGTAGCTAGCACTCCGTCTTAAAACGCCTCTCATTTTTTCTTTTCTTTTTTAATTCCGGTACTGTATGTATAAGACATCAATTCGAAATGAGAGATATACAAAAGAGATAAGATAACGTCGCCAGGTAAATCAGCATCTTAAGATATAAGGTATAACATTATCCAAGCAGAGAAATAATCCGCCTAGTCACCCTTCTTACTGACCTTACACTGGTCGCCTCCACCTTGCATTTTAAATCAGTTTCTTCCCTGGATTCTTGCATTATCATGTAACTAACAGTATTCGGACTCTTACTTATATTATTACTTACTTACTTACTTACCAAGCTACAACCCTAGTTGGAAAAGTAGGATGCTATACGCCCAAGGGCTCCAACATGGAAAAATAGCCCAGTGAAAACTTTTTTTTCTATTTGCGTTGCCCGATGTGATAATGTCCCTGTCTGCTGATTGCCAGACTGGTGTTCAAGTCCGGGTCAAACTCGTTAGCTCCTTTGGTCACTGCAACCTCACCATCCTTGGAAGCTAATGATGGGGGTTTGTGGAAGCCTATAGTTCTATCTGCTGAGTCATCAGCAGCTATTGTCTGCCCTCCTTGGTCCTATAGTCCATTTCTTTCAGCGATGCATATTTGCACCGACTCGCAGCGGTGCCCTTTTAGCTCGGAAAAGTTTCCGGATCGCTGATTGGTTGGACAAGATCATTCTAACCAATCAGCGATCAGGAAACTTTTCGATGCATATTTGCACCGACTCGCGGCGGTACCCTTTTAGCTCGGAAAAGTTTCCGGATCGCTGATTGGTTAGAATTATCTCGACCAACCAATCAGCGATCAGGAAACTTTTCCGAGCTAAAAGGGCACCGCCGCGAGTCGGTGCAACTATGCATCGCTAAAAGAAATGGACTATAGCTTTAGTGGATATAGGGGGCTTAGCTGATCATATGTATGTAGAGTATGGCAAGTCTCTAGGGTATTGAGCTGCTTACGAGGGTTATGTCACTGTCCCTTGCCATTCATGAGTGGCCTTTAAACCTTTAAACATATCCCCCCTCTATAATTACATTTTCTAAATTCAGCAAGTTTCCATAATACCGAAATTATTATTATTATTATTATTATTATTATTATTATTATTATTATTATTATTATTATTATTATTAAATGCTAAGCTACAACCCT
Organism: Palaemon carinicauda; assembly: GCF_036898095.1. Taxonomy (NCBI): domain Eukaryota; kingdom Metazoa; phylum Arthropoda; class Malacostraca; order Decapoda; family Palaemonidae; genus Palaemon; species Palaemon carinicauda. The sequence goes on from NC_090725.1 coordinate 286,906,756, forward strand.
AGTTGGAAAAGCAGGATGCTATAAGCCCAGGGGCCCCAACAGGGAAAATAGCCCAGTGAGGAAAGGAAATAAAGAAAAATAAAAATATTTTAAGTATAGTAACATTAAAATAAATATTTCCTATAAAAACTATAAAAACTTTAACAAAACAAGAGGAAAAGAAACTAGATAGAAGTGTGCCCGAGTGTACCCTCAAGCAAGAGAACTCTAACCCAAGACAGTGGAAGACCATGGTACAGAGGCTATGGCTCTACCCAAGACTAGAGAACAATAGAATTGCTGTTTTCAAATCCATTCGCACAGAATTTACTTTCTTAAAGGGATTTTTTTTTCTACAGTGATTGGATGTAGAGATCAGTTGATAAACTTAAATCTGAAGAAACCAATAAATCAATTTTGCAGTAACACCAAATGTAACAGTCTTTTACAAAAATCAGTGATATATATATATATATATATATATATATATATATATATATATATATATATACATACATATATATACTGTATATATATATATATATATATATATATATATATATATATATATATATATATATACTTACTGTATATGTGTCCATAAATTTATACATGAAATACATGCATAATCACACACACATAACAGATAGACAGATAGATACGGTATACATATGTAT
>NC_090725.1:286917911-286925411 GCF_036898095.1 Palaemon carinicauda
CGCCAAAGAAAAGGCCTGACCATCCAAGGCTTGTGAGAGGGAGTGAACGCGGTTCATTTCCTTCGCCAGAGAAAAGGCCTGACCATCCAAGGCTTCTGAGGAGTGAACGCGGTTCATTCCCTTCGCCAGAGAAAATGCCTGACCATCCAAGGCTTGTGAGAATGAGTGAACGCAGTTCATTTCCCTCGCCAAAGAAAATGCCTGACCATCCAAGGCTTGTGAGAATGAGTGAACGCAGTTCATTTCCCTCGCCAAAGAAAATGCCTGACCATCCAAGGCTTGTGAGAATGAGTGAACGCAGTTCATTTCCCTCGCCAAAGAAAAAGCCTGACCATCCAAGGCTTGTGAGAGGGAGTGAACGCGGTTCATTTCCTTCGCCAAAGAAAATGCCTGACCATCCAAGGCTTCTGAGGAGTGAACGCGGTTCATTCCCTTCGCCAGAGAAAATGCCTGACCATCCAAGGCTTCTGAGGAGTGAACGCGGTTCATTTCCTTCGCCAAAGAAAAAGTCTGACCATCCAAGGCTTGTGAGAGGGAGTGAACGCGGTTCATTTCCTTCGCCAAAGAAAAGGCCTGACCATCCAAGGCTTGTGAGAGGGAGTGAACGCGGTTCATTTCCTTCGCCCAAGAAAATGCCTGACCATCCAAGGCTTCTGAGGAGTGAACGCGGTTCATTCCCTTCGCCAGAGAAAATGCCTGACCATCCAAGGCTTCTGAGGAGTGAACGCGGTTCATTTCCTTCGCCAAAGAAAAAGCCTGACCATCCAAGGCTTGTGAGAAGGAGTGAACGCGGTTCATTTCCTTCGCCAAAGAAAATGCCTGACCATCCAAGGCTTCTGAGGAGTGAACGCGGTTCATTCCCTTCGCCAGAGAAAATGCCTGACCATCCAAGGCTTCTCAGGAGTGAACGCGGTTCATTTTCTTCGCCAAAGAAAAAGCCTGACCATCCAAGGCTTGTGAGAAGGAGTGAACGCGGTTCATTTCCTTCGCCAAAGAAAATGCCTGACCATCCAAGGCTTCTGAGGAGTGAACGCGGTTCATTCCCTTCGCCAGAGAAAATGCCTGACCATCCAAGGCTTCTGAGGAGTGAACGCGGTTCATTTCCTTAGCCAAAGAAAAAGCCTGACCATCCAAGGCTTGTGAGAAGGAGTGAACGCGGTTCATTTCCTTCGCCAAAGAAAATGCCTGACCATCCAAGGCTTCTGAGGAGTGAACGCGGTTCATTCCCTTCGCCAGAGAAAATGCCTGACCATCCAAGGCTTCTGAGGAGTGAACGCGGTTCATTTCCGTCGCCAAAGAAAAAGCCTGACCATCCAAGGCTTGTGAGAAGGAGTGAACGCGGTTCATTTCCTTCGCCAAAGAAAATGCCTGACCATCCAAGGCTTGTGAGGAGTGAACGCGGTTCATTCCCTTCGCCAGAGAAAATGCCTGACCATCCAAGGCTTCTGAGGAGTGAACGCGGTTCATTTCCTTCGCCAAAGAAAAAGCCTGACCATCCAAGGCTTGTGAGAAGGAGTGAACGCGGTTCATTTCCTTCGCCAAAGAAAATGCCTGACCATCCAAGGCTTCTGAGGAGTGAACGCGGTTCATTCCCTTCGCCAGAGAAAATGCCTGACCATCCAAGGCTTCTGAGGAGTGAACGCGGTTCATTTCCTTCGCCAAAGAAAAAGCCTGACCATCCAAGGCTTGTGAGAAGGAGTGAACGCGGTTCATTTCCTTCGCCAAAGAAAATGCCTGACCATCCAAGGCTTCTGAGGAGTGAACGCGGTTCATTCCCTTCGCCAGAGAAAATGCCTGACCATCCAAGGCTTCTGAGGAGTGAACGCGGTTCATTTCCTTCGCCAAAGAAAAAGCCTGACCATCCAAGGCTTGTGAGAAGGAGTGAACGCGGTTCATTCCCTTCGCCAGAGAAAATGCCTGACCATCCAAGGCTTCTGAGGAGTGAACGCGGTTCATTTCCTTCGCCAAAGAAAAAGCCTGACCATCCAAGGCTTGTGAGAAGGAGTGAACGCGGTTCATTTCCTTCGCCAAAGAAAATGCCTGACCATCCAAGGCTTCTGAGGAGTGAACGCGGTTCATTCCCTTCGCCAGAGAAAATGCCTGACCATCCAAGGCTTCTGAGGAGTGAACGCGGTTCATTTCCTTCGCCAAAGAAAAAGCCTGACCATCCAAGGCTTGTGAAAAGGAGTGAACGCGGTTCATTTCCTTCGCCAAAGAAAATGCCTGACCATCCAAGGCTTCTGAGGAGTGAACGCGGTTCATTTCCTTCGCCAAAGAAAAAGCCTGACCATCCAAGGCTTGTGAGAAGGAGTGAACGCGGTTCATTTCCTTCGCCAAAGAAAATGCCTGACCATCCAAGGCTTCTGAGGAGTGAACGCGGTTCATTCCCTTCGCCAGAGAAAATGCCTGACCATCCAAGGCTTCTGAGGAGTGAACGCGGTTCATTTCCTTCGCCAAAGAAAAAGCCTGACCATCCAAGGCTTGTGAGAAGGAGTGAACGCAGTTCATTTCCTTCGCCAAAGAAAAGGCCTGACCATCCAAGGCTTGTGAGAAGGAGTGAACGCAGTTCATTTCCTTCGCCAAAGAAAAAGCCTGACCATCCAAGGCTTGTGAGAAGGAGTGAACGCGGTTCATTTCCTTCGCCAAAGAAAAAGCCTGACCATCCAAGGCTTCTGAGAAGGAGTGAACGCGGTTCATTTCCTTCGCCAAAGAAAAGGCCTGACCATCCAAGGCTTGTGAGAAGGAGTGAACGCAGTTCATTTCCTTCGCCAAAGAAAATGCCTGACCATCCAAGGCTTGTGAGAAGGAGTGAACGCGGTTCATTTCCTTCGCCAAAGAAAAAGCCTGACCATCCAAGGCTTGTGAGAAGGAGTGAACGCGGTTCATTTCCTTCGCCAAAGATAAGGCCTGACCATCCAAGGCTTGTGAGAGGGAGTGAACGCGGTTCATTTCCTTCGCCAAAGAAAATGCCTGACCATCCAAGGCTTCTGAGAAGTGAACGCGGTTCATTCCCTTCGCCAGAGAAAATGCCTGACCATCCAAGGCTTGTGAGAATGAGTGAACGCAGTTCATTTCCCTCGCCAAAGAAAATGCCTGACCATCCAAGGCTTGTGAGAATGAGTGAACGCAGTTCATTTCCCTCGCCAAAGAAAATGCCTGACCATCCAAGGCTTGTGAGAATGAGTGAACGCAGTTCATTTCCCTCGCCAAAGAAAATGCCTGACCATCCAAGGCTTGTGAGAAGGAGTGAACGCGGTTCACTTCCTTCGCCAAAGAAAATGCCTGACCATCCAAGGCTTCTGAGGAGGAGTGAACGCAGTTAATTCCCTTCGCCAAAGAAAATGCCTGACCATCCAAGGCTTCTGAGAAGGAGTGAACGCAGTTAATTCCCTTCGCCAAAGAAAATGCCTGACCATCCAAGGCTTCTGAGAAGGAGTGAACGCGGTTCATTTCCTTCGCTAAAGAAAATGCCTGACCATCCAAGGCTTGTGAGAAGGAGTGAACGCAGTTAATTCCCTTCGCCAAAGAAAATGCCTGACCATCCAAGGGTTCTGAGAAGGAGTGAACGCGGTTCATTTCCTTCGCCAAAGAAAATGCCTGACCATCCAAGGCTTGTGAGAAGGAGTGAACGCGGTTCACTTCCTTCGCCAAAGAAAATGCCTGACCATCCAAGGCTTCTGAGAAGGAGTGAACGCAGTTAATTCCCTTCGCCAAAGAAAATGCCTGACCATCCAAGGCTTCTGAGAAGGATTGATTGATTGATTGATTGAAAGTTTTCTGGCATCCTGACATCTAAGGTCATTGACGCCGTTCTGAGAAGGAGTGAACGCAGTTAATTCCCTTCGCCAAAGAAAATGCCTGACCATCCAAGGCTTCTGAGAAGGAGTGAACGCGGTTCATTTCCTTCGCCAAAGAAAATGCCTGACCATCCAAGGCTTGTGAGAAGGAGTGAACGCAGTTAATTCCCTTCGCCAAAGAAAATGCCTGACCATCCAAGGCTTCTGAGAAGGAGTGAACGCAGTTAATTCCCTTCGCCAAAGAAAATGCCTGACCATCCAAGGCTTCTGAGAAGGAGTGAACGCAGTTAATTCCCTTCGCTAAAGAAAATGCCTGACCATCCAAGGCTTCTGAGAAGGAGTGAACGCAGTTAATTCCCTTTGCCAAAGAAAATGCCTGACCATCCAAGGCTTCTGAGAAGGAGTGAACGCAGTTCATTTCCTTCACCAAAGAAAATGCCTGACCATCCAAGGCTTCTCCTTCGCCAAAGAAAATGCCTGACCATCCAAGGCTTGTGAGAAGGAGTGAACGCGGTTCATTTCCTTCGCCAAAGAAAATGCCTGACCATCCAAGGCTTGTGAGAATGAGTGAACACAGTTAATTTCCCTCGCCAAAAAAAATGCCTGACCATCCAAGGCTTGTGAGAATGAGTGAACGCAGTTTATTTCCCTCGCCAAAGAAAATGCCTGACCATCCAAGGCTTGTGAGAAGGAGTGAACGCAGTTCACTTCCTTCGCCAAAGAAAATGCCTGATCATCCAAGGCTTCTGAGAAGGAGTGAATGCAGTTAATTCCCTTCGCCAAAGAAAATGCCTGACCATCCAAGGCTTCTGAGAAGGAGTGAACGCGGTTCATTTCCTTCACCAAAGAAAATGCCTGACCATCCAAGGCTTCTCCTTCGCCAAAGAAAATGCCTGACCATCCAAGGCTTGTGAGAAGGAGTGAACGCGGTTCATTTCCTTCGCCAAAGAAAATGCCTGACCATCCAAGGCTTGTGAGAATGAGTGAACGCAGTTAATTTCCCTCGCCAAAGAAAATGCCTGACCATCCAAGGCTTGTGAGAATGAGTGAACGCAGTTAATTTCCCTCGCCAAAGAAAATGCCTGATCATCCAAGGCTTGTGAGAAGGAGTGAACGCAGTTCACTTCCTTCGCCAAAGAAAATGCCTGACCATCCAAGGCTTCTGAGAAGGAGTGAACGCGGTTCATTTCCTTCGCCAAAGAAAATGCCTGACCATCCAAGGCTTGTGAGAATGAGTGAACGCAGTTAATTTTCCTCGCCAAAGAAAATGCCTGACCATCCAAGGCTTGTGAGAATGAGTGAACGCAGTTAATTTCCCTCGCCAAAGAAAATGCCTGACCATCCAAGGCTTGTGAGAAGGAGTGAACGCAGTTCACTTCCTTCGCCAAAGAAAATGCCTGACCATCCAAGGCTTCTGAGAAGGAGTGAACGCGGTTCATTTCCTTCGCCAAAGAAAATGCCTGACCATCCAAGGCTTGTGAGAAGGAGTGAACGCAGTTAATTCCCTTCGCCAAAGAAAATGCCTGACCATCCAAGGCTTCTGAGAAGGAATGAACGCAGTTAATTCCCTTCGCCAAAGAAAATGCCTGACCATCCAAGGCTTCTGAGAAGGAGTGAACGCGGTTCATTTCCTTCGCCAAAGAAAATGCCTGACCATCCAAGGCTTGTGAGAAGGAGTGAACGCAGTTAATTCCCTTCGCGAAAGAAAATGCCTGACCATCCAAGGCTTGTGAGAAGGAGTGAACGCAGTTAATTCCCTTCGCCAAAGAAAATGCCTGACCATCCAAGGCTTCTGAGAAGGAGTGAACGCAGTTAATTCCCTTCGCCAAAGAAAATGCTTGACCATCAAAGGCTTGTGAGAATGAACGAATTTTTTATTACAAGAGAACAAAAACTTATCGTGGCTCCTGGGCAACATACTGGGACAATATTCCTGTACAATTATTCCACCGACACCTTCGACCGAGTAGCTGTGCAGGGGAGCATAAATAAACGATGGCGGTAGAGTAAGGGTAGAGTGAGTTGTGTTATTGTGCACTCACACGACAATACGATCCAGTGCATGACTGGGCAACGATTACGAAGAGAGAGGACTGCTGAAAAACAATCTATTACGACAGAGAGAGAGAGAGAGAGAGAGAGAGAGAGAGAGAGAGAGAGAGATGGAATCATTTTCGCTTTATCTGGATGCGCACAAAAAGGTAGTGACTGAAACGTATCTAATTTCACAAGTGGAAATTATTCAGTGTCTTTGTCTTCATGGGAATAGTGGGAAATTATGAACCGAGGACCCATTTCTAGACCTTCGGTATCAGGTCTATAGGTGGATTTCTCCCTCTGCCTCTGTGTTTCCATATTTCTCTAACAGGCTTTTTTTCCTTTTTTTTCTAATAAAATAGAGAAAGGCTATCTACACGCTTCTCCCACAATGATAAATGGCCAATATAAACTTGCTTCATTCAACACATGTAAATCTTCTATATATATATATATATATATATATATATATATATATATATATATATATATATATATATATATATATATATATATATATATATATACATACAGTATATATATAAATATATATACAGATATATATACATATATACATACATATATATATACATACAGTATATATCTATGTATATATATATAGTATATATACTTACTTACATACATATATATGCAAATACATATATATATATATATATATATAATTCCAAAATTAACCATTGTATAAACTTTTTAAATCACGAGGTTTATCTACTTTGAAATGAGACATTTAAACAGCTTTTCCAACTAAGTATAGAGGCCTATTATTATTATTATTATTATTATTATTATTATTATTATTATTATTATTATTATTATTGTTATTATCACTTGCTAAGCTACAACCCTAGTTGGAAAAGCAGGATGCTCCTTGCGTTCTGCCGGACTGGGGTTCGAGTCACGCTCAAGTTTGATAGTTTTTTTGTAGTATATGTAACCTAGCCATTTTTAAGAGCTAAGGATAGGGGGTTTGAGGGAGCCTATAAGTCTGCCTGCTGAGTCAATCAGTAGCCATTGTCTGGCAATCCTTGGTCCCAATCCATGGTCCCAATCCTTGGTCCCAATCCATGGTCCCAATCCTTGGTCCTAATCCATGGTCCCAGTCCTTGGTCCCAATCCATGGTCCCAATCCTTGGTCCCAATCCATGGTCCCAATCCTTGGTCCCAGCATGGGTGGAAAGGGGGCTTAGGCGCTGATCCTATGTATAAATAGTTAGTCTCTAGGGCATTGTCACTATTCCTGCTTGGTACTTCGATATAAGAAAAGGACTTTCATTTTCTTACTCCGTGACAGAAATGAATCAAAACCTATGTATGAATTCACATATTCATTAAGAAGTTGCCTCGTTATGCTCTTTCCAGCTATTTAAAGAGTTCTGGAGATACTGAGCAATGTCGATATTGAAAATTCAGAGTAATCCAATTCCAGATGTTCTTCGACCAGACTTAATTTAAAATCAGATTATGAATTTACAAGAGGTGAGACAGGTGAGTATCGGGAATTCGTTGTCTATATTGCCTTCTGTAACATCTTTTACATTATTTTTCAAATTCTCTAATCTTCTATCCTTTCGTTCACAGTTGTTGTGCCTGGGGGATTTTCATATATAACACTTGAAAGAGTGTGTGTGTGTGTGTGTGTGTGCAT
>NC_090725.1:286930411-286945411 GCF_036898095.1 Palaemon carinicauda
GAAACCCATCGTTGAAGATGTGATTAAAATAAATATTTGATATGTTACACGTCATATTGGAAATAATCTCAGACAATTCCAAGCTTTATTCGACAATATTAAACGTAGCTATGTGAGCACAGAGTAATTTCAAATCTAGATAAGAAAGCCCAACCTAGTTGCATGGCATAAGAAATAAGATAACCAATAATCATACCTATATCACATGCAATCTTGAGCTGTAGGTAATAAAACAGATTGGCTGTGTCAATTTCATTCACGGCTAAAAGGGACACTGGAGTTGCATGACAACACTTTTAGGTGTCGATACACATAAGACGTTTGATTGATCAGCAAAGGCAAGGTGTCGAATAAAGAACAGGTAGACAAGAATGACTATACTCGATTTGCACTGACTCGCAGCGGTGCCCTTTTAGCTAGGAAACGTTTCCTACTAGCTGATTGGTTAGAATTATTTCGTCCAACCAATTAGTTATCAGGAAACTTTTCCGAGTTAAAGGGGCACCGCGGCGAGTCAGTGCAAATTTACCTCGTTAAAAAAAAATTGAGTATATAACAGGTGCAAAATATCTAGTCAGGTCAACAAGTGCAAACTATCTAATCAGGTCAACAGGTCCAAACTATCTAATCAGGTCAACAGTGCAAAATATCTAGTCAGGTTAACAAGTGCAAAATATCTAATCAGGTCAACAGGTCCAAAATATCTAATCAGGTCAACAAGTGCAAAATATCTAGTCAGGTTAACAAGTGCAAACTATCTAATCAGGTCAACAGGTCCAAACTATCTAATCAGGTCAACAGTGCAAAATATCTAGTCAGGTTAACAAGTGCAAAATATCTAATCAGTTCAACAGGTCCAATATATCTAATCAGGTTAACAAGGGCAAAATATCTAGTCAGGTCAACAAGGGCAAAATATCTAATCAGGTTAACAAGTGCAAAATATCTAATCAGGTCAACAAGTGCAAAATATCTAATCAAGTCAACAAGTGCATAATATCTAGTCAGGTTAACAAGTGCAAAATATCTAATCAAGTCAACAAGTGCAAAATATCTAATCAGGTTAACAAGTGCAAAATATCTAGTCAGGTCAACAAGTGCAAAATATCTAATCAGGTCAACAAGTCCAAAATATCTAGTCAGGTTAACAAGTGCAAAATATCTAATCAGGTTAACAAGTCCAAAATATCTAATCAGGTTAACGAGTGCAAATTATCTAGTCAGGTTAACAAGTGCAAAATATCTAATCAGGTCAACAGGTCCAAAATATCTAATCAGGTTAACGAGTCCAAAATATCTAGTCAGGTTAACAAGTGCAAAACATCTAATCAGGTTAACAAGTCCAAAATATCTAATCAGGTTATCAAGACCAAAATATCTAGTCAGGTTAACAAGTGCAAAATATCTAATCAGGTTAACAAGTGCAAAATATTTAATCAGGTCAACAAGTGCAAAATATCTAATCAGGTCAACAAGTCCAAAATATTTAGTCAGGTTAACAAGTGCAAAATATCTAATCAGGTCAACAGGTCCAAAATATCTAATCAGGTTAACAAGTCCAAAATATCTAATCAGGTCAACAAGTGCAAAATATCTAATCAGGTCAACAAGTCCAAAATATTTAGTCAGGTTAAAAAGTCCAAAATATCTAGTCAGGTTAACAAGTGCAAAATATCTAATCAGGTTAACAAGTGCAAAATATCTAGTCAGGTTAAAAAGTACAAAATTTCTAATCAGGTCAACAAGTGCAAAATATCTAGTTAGGTTAAAAAGTGCAAAATATCTTATCAGGTCAACAAGTGTCAACAAGTCCAAAATATCTAATCAGGTTAACAAGTGCAAAATATCTAGTCAGGTTAACAAGTGCAAAATATCTAATCAGGTTAACAAGTCCAAAATATCTAATCAGGTTAACAAGTGCAAAATATCTAATCAGGTTAACAAGAGCAAAATCAGGTTAACAAGCTAATTAGGTCACGAAAAGCAACTTGACATTATCTAATATTATTTCATATTCTAAAAGTTTCAAAGATCTTGAAAGACTTCATTAAAACTATTAACATGAAAACTTATGATAACAAGAGATATTTCATAGAAATAATTTGCTGATTTTTGTTTAGTAGCAAAAAAAAAAGGGAGAGAGAGAGAGAGAGAGAGAGAGAGAGAGAGAGAGAGAGAGAGAGAGAGAGAGAGAGAGAGAGAGAGAGATAGAGAACTGAAATAAAATCGACCTAAATTTCCAAGAATTATCAAATCGCATTTTCGAGGAAAATGATCCTTTCATATATATATATATATATATATATATATATATATATATATATATATATATATATATATATATATATCTATATATATATGTATATATATATATCTATATATATATATATGTATTTATATATATATATATATATATATATATATATATATATATATATATATATATATATATATATATATATATATATATATATATGTATATATATGTATATATATATATATATATATATATATATATATATATATATATATATATATATATATATATAAACAATAGCAACAAATGCAGCCGTTTCTTATCAACTCCAGGTGACCGTTCATTTTATCGGACATAAATCCAGGTGACCGTTCATTTTATCGGACATAAACATTATCAGCCTTAATCGAAATCAAGACAAACATTTCGCCCATAAACACTTGACTATTGGTGATGGGTCGAGAACATTATCTCCATTTTCGGAACATTTTGTTGTAACAGATAACTTGAACTTTTAGAGTAGCCATACCAATTGCAATCATATCTAGCAGAATCATTTAATTCTACAGATAACTGGTAATTCCAATTAGGAAAGGAAATATGGAAACATGAAATAGTATGCCAGACTGTACCCCCAAGGAAGAAAACTCTAACCCAAGACAGTGGCTATGGCACTACCCAACGCTAGAGAATAATGGTTTGATTCTATAGTGTCTTTTTCCTTTGCTAAAGAATCTCTTCTACCCTTACCAAAGGGAAAGTAGCCACTGAACAATTACAGTGCAGTAGTTAACCCCTTGGGCGGAGAAGAATTTTTCTGCTATCCTAGTCTTGCCAGGTCTATGAAGAAAAGAATGGGTAAAGAATAGGCCAGATTATTCGGTGTATGTACAGGCAACTCAGTGGTATTCTTAATCAGAAATGCACTTTTTTTTTCCTTTTAGTGATGACAACGACAATTTCGTCTCTTATCTATCTTAAATGTCAAATTCTGAGCAGAACGATAATAAAGCCATTTCAACATTAATAGAAGAACTCGAGAGACTATTTCAAGTATTGATAAAAATAATTAATGATCGTCCTCTAACTTTGACGAAAAGGTCAAGTTTCTGAAAGGAATTATCTTAAAAGCTATTTCATCATTAATGATAAAACTCGATAGGCTGTGTCAAGTATTAACAAAAGTAACAAATCGTGAAACCCAAAACCTAAAGGCCGTCGCATGACCACTATATGAGAACGATATTCTCAAAGAGTTCTCTTGCTTGAGGGTACATTCGGGCTCACTGTTCTATCTAGTTTCTCTTCCTCTTGTTTTGTGAAAGTTTTCATTGCTTATAAAGGAAATATTTATTTTAATGTTACTATTCTTAAAATATTTTATTTTTCCTTTTTTCCTTTCCTCACAGGGCTATTTTCCCTGTTGGGGCCCCTGGGCTTATAGCACGCCGCTTTTCCAACTAGGGTTGTAGCTTAGCATTTAATAGTTTCTCTTCCTCTTGTTTTGTTAAAGTTTTTATAGCTTATAAAAGAAATATTTATTTTAATGTTACTAATCTTAAAATATTTTATTTTTCCTTTTTTCCTTTCCTCACAGGGCTATTTTCCCTGTTGGGGCCCCTGGGCTTATAGCATGCCGCTTTTCCAACAAGGGTTGTAGCTTAGCATTTAATAATAATAATAATAATAATAATAAAAAGGAAACCATCGCGATTTTAGTGGGCCTATAGTCGTGGCCGCCCATAGTGGGCCTGTAGTCGTGGCCGCCCATAGTGGGCCTGTAGTCGTGGCCGCCCATAGTGGGCCTGTAGTCGTGGCCGCCCATAGTAGGCCTATAGTCATGGCTGCCCATAGTGGGCCTATAGTCGTGGCCGCCCATAGTGGGCCTGTAGTTGTGGCCGCCCATAGTGGGCCTGTAGTCGTGGCCGCCCATAGTAGGCCTATAGTCATGGCCTATAGTCATGGCTGCCCATAGTGGGCCTATAGTCGTGGCCGCCCATAGTGGGCCTGTAGTCGTGGCCGCCCATAGTGGGCCTGTAGTCGTGGCCGCCCATAGTGGGCCTGTAGTCGTGGCCGCCCCTAGTGGGCCTGTAGTCGTGGCCGCCCATAGTGGGCCTGTAGTCGTGGCCGCCCATAGTGGGCCTGTAGTCGTGGCCGCCCCTAGTGGGCCTGTAGTCGTGGCCGCCCCTAGTGGGCCTGTAGTCGTGGCCGCCCCTAGTGGGCCTGTAGTCGTGGCCGCCCCTAGTGGGCCTGTAGTCGTGGCCGCCCCTAGTGGGCCTGTAGTCGTGGCCGCCCCTAGTGGGCCTGTAGTCGTGGCCGCCCCTAGTGGGCCTGTAGTCGTGGCCGCCCCTAGTGGGCCTGTAGTCGTGGCCGCCCCTAGTGGGCCTGTAGTCGTGGCCGCCCCTAGTGGGCCTGTAGTCGTGGCCGCCCCTAGTGGGCCTGTAGTCGTGGCCGCCCCTAGTGGGCCTGTAGTCGTGGCCGCCCCTAGTGGGCCTGTAGTCGTGGCCGCCCCTAGTGGGCCTGTAGTCGTGGCCGCCCCTAGTGGGCCTGTAGTCGTGGCCGCCCCTAGTGGGCCTGTAGTCGTGGCCGCCCCTAGTGGGCCTGTAGTCGTGGCCGCCCCTAGTGGGCCTGTAGTCGTGGCCGCCCCTAGTGGGCCTGTAGTCGTGGCCGCCCCTAGTGGGCCTGTAGTCGTGGCCGCCCCTAGTGGGCCTGTAGTCGTGGCCGCCCCTAGTGGGCCTGTAGTCGTGGCCGCCCCTAGTGGGCCTGTAGTCGTGGCCGCCCCTAGTGGGCCTGTAGTCGTGGCCGCCCCTAGTGGGCCTGTAGTCGTGGCCGCCCCTAGTGGGCCTGTAGTCGTGGCCGCCCCTAGTGGGCCTGTAGTCGTGGCCGCCCCTAGTGGGCCTGTAGTCGTGGCCGCCCCTAGTGGGCCTGTAGTCGTGGCCGCCCCTAGTGGGCCTGTAGTCGTGGCCGCCCCTAGTGGGCCTGTAGTCGTGGCCGCCCCTAGTGGGCCTGTAGTCGTGGCCGCCCCTAGTGGGCCTGTAGTCGTGGCCGCCCCTAGTGGGCCTGTAGTCGTGGCCGCCCCTAGTGGGCCTGTAGTCGTGGCCGCCCCTAGTGGGCCTGTAGTCGTGGCCGCCCCTAGTGGGCCTGTAGTCGTGGCCGCCCCTAGTGGGCCTGTAGTCGTGGCCGCCCCTAGTGGGCCTGTAGTCGTGGCCGCCCCTAGTGGGCCTGTAGTCGTGGCCGCCCCTAGTGGGCCTGTAGTCGTGGCCGCCCCTAGTGGGCCTGTAGTCGTGGCCGCCCCTAGTGGGCCTGTAGTCGTGGCCGCCCCTAGTGGGCCTGTAGTCGTGGCCGCCCCTAGTGGGCCTGTAGTCGTGGCCGCCCCTAGTGGGCCTGTAGTCGTGGCCGCCCCTAGTGGGCCTGTAGTCGTGGCCGCCCCTAGTGGGCCTGTAGTCGTGGCCGCCCCTAGTGGGCCTGTAGTCGTGGCCGCCCCTAGTGGGCCTGTAGTCGTGGCCGCCCCTAGTGGGCCTGTAGTCGTGGCCGCCCCTAGTGGGCCTGTAGTCGTGGCCGCCCCTAGTGGGCCTGTAGTCGTGGCCGCCCCTAGTGGGCCTGTAGTCGTGGCCGCCCCTAGTGGGCCTGTAGTCGTGGCCGCCCCTAGTGGGCCTGTAGTCGTGGCCGCCCCTAGTGGGCCTGTAGTCGTGGCCGCCCCTAGTGGGCCTGTAGTCGTGGCCGCCCCTAGTGGGCCTGTAGTCGTGGCCGCCCCTAGTGGGCCTGTAGTCGTGGCCGCCCCTAGTGGGCCTGTAGTCGTGGCCGCCCCTAGTGGGCCTGTAGTCGTGGCCGCCCCTAGTGGGCCTGTAGTCGTGGCCGCCCCTAGTGGGCCTGTAGTCGTGGCCGCCCCTAGTGGGCCTGTAGTCGTGGCCGCCCCTAGTGGGCCTGTAGTCGTGGCCGCCCCTAGTGGGCCTGTAGTCGTGGCCGCCCCTAGTGGGCCTGTAGTCGTGGCCGCCCCTAGTGGGCCTGTAGTCGTGGCCGCCCCTAGTGGGCCTGTAGTCGTGGCCGCCCCTAGTGGGCCTGTAGTCGTGGCCGCCCCTAGTGGGCCTGTAGTCGTGGCCGCCCCTAGTGGGCCTGTAGTCGTGGCCGCCCCTAGTGGGCCTGTAGTCGTGGCCGCCCCTAGTGGGCCTGTAGTCGTGGCCGCCCCTAGTGGGCCTGTAGTCGTGGCCGCCCCTAGTGGGCCTGTAGTCGTGGCCGCCCCTAGTGGGCCTGTAGTCGTGGCCGCCCCTAGTGGGCCTGTAGTCGTGGCCGCCCCTAGTGGGCCTGTAGTCGTGGCCGCCCCTAGTGGGCCTGTAGTCGTGGCCGCCCCTAGTGGGCCTGTAGTCGTGGCCGCCCCTAGTGGGCCTGTAGTCGTGGCCGCCCCTAGTGGGCCTGTAGTCGTGGCCGCCCCTAGTGGGCCTGTAGTCGTGGCCGCCCCTAGTGGGCCTGTAGTCGTGGCCGCCCCTAGTGGGCCTGTAGTCGTGGCCGCCCCTAGTGGGCCTGTAGTCGTGGCCGCCCCTAGTGGGCCTGTAGTCGTGGCCGCCCCTAGTGGGCCTGTAGTCGTGGCCGCCCCTAGTGGGCCTGTAGTCGTGGCCGCCCCTAGTGGGCCTGTAGTCGTGGCCGCCCCTAGTGGGCCTGTAGTCGTGGCCGCCCCTAGTGGGCCTGTAGTCGTGGCCGCCCCTAGTGGGCCTGTAGTCGTGGCCGCCCCTAGTGGGCCTGTAGTCGTGGCCGCCCCTAGTGGGCCTGTAGTCGTGGCCGCCCCTAGTGGGCCTGTAGTCGTGGCCGCCCCTAGTGGGCCTGTAGTCGTGGCCGCCCCTAGTGGGCCTGTAGTCGTGGCCGCCCCTAGTGGGCCTGTAGTCGTGGCCGCCCCTAGTGGGCCTGTAGTCGTGGCCGCCCCTAGTGGGCCTGTAGTCGTGGCCGCCCCTAGTGGGCCCGTAGTCGTGGCCGCCCCTAGTGGGCCCGTAGTCGTGGCCGCCCCTAGTGGGCCTGTAGTCGTGGCCGCCCATAGTGGGCCCGTAGTCGTGGCCGCCCCTAGTGGGCCCGTAGTCGTGGCCGCCCCTAGTGGGCCCGTAGTCGTGGCCGCCCCTAGTGGGCCCGTAGTCGTGGCCGCCCCTAGTGGGCCTGTAGTCGTGGCCGCCCATAGTGGGGTCTATAGTCATGGCCGCCCATAGTGGGTCTATAGTCGTGGCCGCCCATAGTGGGCATATAGTCGTGGCCGCCCATAGTAGGCCTATAGTCATGGCCGCCCATAGTGGGCATATAGTCGTGGCCGCCCATAGTGGGCCTGTAGTCGTGGCCGCCCATAGTGGGCCTGTAGTCGTGGCCGCCCATAGTGGGCCTATAGTCGTGGCCGCCCATAGTCGTGGCCGCCCATAGTGAGCATATAGTCGTGGCCGCCCATAGTCGTGGCCGCCCATAGTGGGCATATAGTCGTGGCCGCCCATAGTGGGCCTGTAGTCGTGGCCGCCCATAGTGGGCCTGTAGTCGTGGCCACCCATAGTGGACCTATAGTCGTGGCCGCCCATAGTGGGCCTGTAGTCGTGGCCGCCCATAGTGGGCCTGTAGTCGTGGCCGCCCATAGTGGGCCTGTAGTCGTGGCCACCCATAGTGGGCCTGTAGTCGTGGCCGCCCATAGTGGGCCTGTAGTCGTGGCCGCCCATAGTGGGCCTGTAGTCGTGGCCGCCCATAGTGGGCCTGTAGTCGTGGCCACCCATAGTGGGCCTGTAGTCGTGGCCGCCCATAGTGGGCCTGTAGTCGTGGCCACCCATAGTGGACCTATAGTCGTGGCCGCCCATAGTGGGCCTGTAGTCGTGGCCGCCCATAGTGGGCCTGTAGTCGTGGCCGCCCATAGTGGGCCTGTAGTCGTGGCCGCCCATAGTGGGCCTGTAGTTGTGGCCGCCCATAGTGGGCCTGTAGTCGTGGCCGCCCATAGTGGGCCTGTAGTCGTGGCCACCCATAGTGGGCCTATAGTCGTGGCCACCCATAGTGGACCTATAGTCGTGGCCGCCCATAGTGGGCCTAAAGTCGTGGCCGCCCATAGTGGGCCTATAGTCGTGGCCACCCATAGTGGGCCTATAGTCGTGGCCACCCATAGTGGGCTTGTAGTCGTGGCCGCCCCTAGTGGGCCTGTAGTCGTGGCCGCCCATAGTGGGCCTATAGTCGTGGCCACCCATAGTGGGCCTGTAGTCGTGGCCGCCCATAGTGGGCCTGTAGTCGTGGCCGCCCATAGTGGGCCTGTAGTCGTGGCCGCCCATAGTGGGCCTGTAGTCGTGGCCGCCCATAGTGGGCCTGTAGTCGTGGCCGCCCATAGTGGGCCTGTAGTCGTGGCCGCCCATAGTGGGCCTAAAGTCGTGGCCGCCCATAGTGGGCCTGTAGTCGTGGCCGCCCATAGTGGGCCTGTAGTCGTGGCCGCCCATAGTGGGCCTGTAGTCGTGGCCGCCCATAGTGGACCTGTAGTCGTGGCCGCCCATAGTGGGCCTGTAGTCGTGGCCGCCCATAGTGGGCCTGTAGTCGTGGCCGCCCATAGTGGGCCTGTAGTCGTGGCCGCCCATAGTGGGCCTGTAGTCGTGGCCGCCCATAGTGGGCCTGTAGTCGTGGCCGCCCATAGTGGGCCTGTAGTCGTGGCCGCCCATAGTGGACCTTTAGTCGTGGCCGCCCATAGTGGGCCTAAAGTCGTGGCCGCCCATAGTGGGCCTGTAGTCGTGGCCGCCCATAGTGGGCCTGTAGTCGTGGCCGCCCATAGTGGGCCTGTAGTCGTGGCCGCCCATAGTGGGCCTGTAGTCGTGGCCGCCCATAGTGGGCCTGTAGTCGTGGCCGCCCATAGTGGGCCTGTAGTCGTGGCCGCCCATAGTGGGCCTGTAGTCGTGGCCGCCCATAGTGGGCCTATAGTCATGGCCGCCCATAGTGGGCCTATAGTCGTGGCCGCCCATAGTGGGCCTATAGTCATGGCCGCCCATAGTGGGTCTATAGTCATGGCCGCCCATAGTGGGTCTATAGTCGTGGCCGCCCATAGTGGGCCTATAGTCATGGCCGCCCATAGTGGGTCTATAGTCATGGCCGCCCATAGTGGGTCTATAGTCGTGGCCGCCCATAGTGGGCATATAGTCGTGGCCGCCCATAGTAGTCCTATAGTCATGGCCGCCCATAGTGGGCATATAGTCGTGGCCGCCCATAGTGGGCCTGTAGTCATGGCCGCCCATAGTGGGCCTATAGTCGTGGCCGCCCATAGTGGGCCTATAGTCGTGGCCGCCCATAGTCGTGGCCGCTCACAGTGGGCCTGAGTCGTGGCCGCCCACAGTGGGCCTGAGTCGTGGCCGCCCACAGTGGGCCTGTAGTCGTGGCCGCCCCTAGTGGGCCTGTAGTCGTGGCCGCCCCTAGTGGGCCTGTAGTCGTGGCCGCCCCTAGTGGGCCTGTAGTCGTGGCCGCCCCTAGTGGGCCTGTAGTCGTGGCCGCCCCTAGTGGGCCTGTAGTCGTGGCCGCCCCTAGTGGGCCTGTAGTCGTGGCCGCCCCTAGTGGGCCTGTAGTCGTGGCCGCCCCTAGTGGGCCTGTAGTCGTGGCCGCCCCTAGTGGGCCTGTAGTCGTGGCCGCCCCTAGTGGGCCTGTAGTCGTGGCCGCCCCTAGTGGGCCTGTAGTCGTGGCCGCCCCTAGTGGGCCTGTAGTCGTGGCCGCCCCTAGTGGGCCTGTAGTCGTGGCCGCCCCTAGTGGGCCTGTAGTCGTGGCCGCCCCTAGTGGGCCTGTAGTCGTGGCCGCCCCTAGTGGGCCTGTAGTCGTGGCCGCCCCTAGTGGGCCTGTAGTCGTGGCCGCCCCTAGTGGGCCTGTAGTCGTGGCCGCCCCTAGTGGGCCTGTAGTCGTGGCCGCCCCTAGTGGGCCTGTAGTCGTGGCCGCCCCTAGTGGGCCTGTAGTCGTGGCCGCCCCTAGTGGGCCTGTAGTCGTGGCCGCCCCTAGTGGGCCTGTAGTCGTGGCCGCCCCTAGTGGGCCTGTAGTCGTGGCCGCCCCTAGTGGGCCTGTAGTCGTGGCCGCCCCTAGTGGGCCTGTAGTCGTGGCCGCCCCTAGTGGGCCTGTAGTCGTGGCCGCCCCTAGTGGGCCTGTAGTCGTGGCCGCCCCTAGTGGGCCTGTAGTCGTGGCCGCCCCTAGTGGGCCTGTAGTCGTGGCCGCCCCTAGTGGGCCTGTAGTCGTGGCCGCCCCTAGTGGGCCTGTAGTCGTGGCCGCCCCTAGTGGGCCTGTAGTCGTGGCCGCCCCTAGTGGGCCTGTAGTCGTGGCCGCCCCTAGTGGGCCTGTAGTCGTGGCCGCCCCTAGTGGGCCTGTAGTCGTGGCCGCCCCTAGTGGGCCTGTAGTCGTGGCCGCCCCTAGTGGGCCTGTAGTCGTGGCCGCCCCTAGTGGGCCTGTAGTCGTGGCCGCCCCTAGTGGGCCTGTAGTCGTGGCCGCCCCTAGTGGGCCTGTAGTCGTGGCCGCCCCTAGTGGGCCTGTAGTCGTGGCCGCCCCTAGTGGGCCTGTAGTCGTGGCCGCCCCTAGTGGGCCTGTAGTCGTGGCCGCCCCTAGTGGGCCTGTAGTCGTGGCCGCCCCTAGTGGGCCTGTAGTCGTGGCCGCCCCTAGTGGGCCTGTAGTCGTGGCCGCCCCTAGTGGGCCTGTAGTCGTGGCCGCCCCTAGTGGGCCTGTAGTCGTGGCCGCCCATAGTGGGCCCGTAGTCGTGGCCGCCCCTAGTGGGCCTGTAGTCGTGGCCGCCCATAGTGGGCCCGTAGTCGTGGCCGCCCCTAGTGGGCCTATAGTCGTGGCCGCCCATAGTGGGCCCGTAGTCGTGGCCGCCCATAGTGGGCCTATAGTCGTGGCCGCCCATAGTGGGCCTATAGTCGTGGCCGCCCATAGTGGGGTCTATAGTCATGGCCGCCCATAGTGGGTCTATAGTCGTGGCCGCCCATAGTGGGCATATAGTCGTGGCCGCCCATAGTAGGCCTATAGTCATGGCCGCCCATAGTGGGCATATAGTCGTGGCCGCCCATAGTGGGCCTGTAGTCGTGGCCGCCCATAGTGGGCCTGTAGTCGTGGCCGCCCATAGTGGGCCTATAGTCGTGGCCGCCCATAGTCGTGGCCGCCCATAGTGAGCATATAGTCGTGGCCGCCCATAGTCGTGGCCGCCCATAGTGGGCATATAGTCGTGGCCGCCCATAGTGGGCCTGTAGTCGTGGCCGCCCATAGTGGGCCTGTAGTCGTGGCCACCCATAGTGGACCTATAGTCGTGGCCGCCCATAGTGGGCCTGTAGTCGTGGCCGCCCATAGTGGGCCTGTAGTCGTGGCCGCCCATAGTGGGCCTGTAGTCGTGGCCACCCATAGTGGGCCTGTAGTCGTGGCCGCCCATAGTGGGCCTGTAGTCGTGGCCGCCCATAGTGGGCCTGTAGTCGTGGCCGCCCATAGTGGGCCTGTAGTCGTGGCCACCCATAGTGGGCCTGTAGTCGTGGCCGCCCATAGTGGGCCTGTAGTCGTGGCCACCCATAGTGGACCTATAGTCGTGGCCGCCCATAGTGGGCCTGTAGTCGTGGCCGCCCATAGTGGGCCTGTAGTCGTGGCCGCCCATAGTGGGCCTGTAGTCGTGGCCGCCCATAGTGGGCCTGTAGTTGTGGCCGCCCATAGTGGGCCTGTAGTCGTGGCCGCCCATAGTGGGCCTGTAGTCGTGGCCACCCATAGTGGGCCTATAGTCGTGGCCACCCATAGTGGACCTATAGTCGTGGCCGCCCATAGTGGGCCTAAAGTCGTGGCCGCCCATAGTGGGCCTATAGTCGTGGCCACCCATAGTGGGCCTATAGTCGTGGCCACCCATAGTGGGCTTGTAGTCGTGGCCGCCCCTAGTGGGCCTGTAGTCGTGGCCGCCCATAGTGGGCCTATAGTCGTGGCCACCCATAGTGGGCCTGTAGTCGTGGCCGCCCATAGTGGGCCTGTAGTCGTGGCCGCCCATAGTGGGCCTGTAGTCGTGGCCGCCCATAGTGGGCCTGTAGTCGTGGCCGCCCATAGTGGGCCTGTAGTCGTGGCCGCCCATAGTGGGCCTGTAGTCGTGGCCGCCCATAGTGGGCCTAGTCGTGGCCGCCCATAGTGGGCCTGTAGTCGTGGCCGCCCATAGTGGGCCTGTAGTCGTGGCCGCCCATAGTGGGCCTGTAGTCGTGGCCGCCCATAGTGGACCTGTAGTCGTGGCCGCCCATAGTGGGCCTGTAGTCGTGGCCGCCCATAGTGGGCCTGTAGTCGTGGCCGCCCATAGTGGGCCTGTAGTCGTGGCCGCCCATAGTGGGCCTGTAGTCGTGGCCGCCCATAGTGGGCCTGTAGTCGTGGCCGCCCATAGTGGGCCTGTAGTCGTGGCCGCCCATAGTGGACCTTTAGTCGTGGCCGCCCATAGTGGGCCTAAAGTCGTGGCCGCCCATAGTGGGCCTGTAGTCGTGGCCGCCCATAGTGGGCCTGTAGTCGTGGCCGCCCATAGTGGGCCTGTAGTCGTGGCCGCCCATAGTGGGCCTGTAGTCATGGCCGCCCATAGTGGGCCTGTAGTCGTGGCCGCCCATAGTGGGCCTGTAGTCGTGGCCGCCCATAGTGGGCCTGTAGTCGTGGCCGCCCATAGTGGGCCTATAGTCATGGCCGCCCATAGTGGGCCTATAGTCGTGGCCGCCCATAGTGGGCCTATAGTCATGGCCGCCCATAGTGGGTCTATAGTCATGGCCGCCCATAGTGGGTCTATAGTCGTGGCCGCCCATAGTGGGCCTATAGTCATGGCCGCCCATAGTGGGTCTATAGTCATGGCCGCCCATAGTGGGTCTATAGTCGTGGCCGCCCATAGTGGGCATATAGTCGTGGCCGCCCATAGTAGTCCTATAGTCATGGCCGCCCATAGTGGGCATATAGTCGTGGCCGCCCATAGTGGGCCTGTAGTCGTGGCCGCCCATAGTGGGCCTATAGTCGTGGCCGCCCATAGTGGGCCTATAGTCGTGGCCGCCCATAGTCGTGGCCGCTCACAGTGGGCCTGAGTCGTGGCCGCCCACAGTGGGCCTGAGTCGTGGCCGCCCACAGTGGGCCTGTAGTCGTGGCCGCCCACAGTGGGCCTATAGTCGTGGCCACCCATAGTGGGCCTATAGTCGTGGCCCCCCACTCATGGAATCCACGATCTTCCCTCAGTGAAGGGACAGAAGGTTCAATATTTAGATTTGTTCAATAGAATTTACATTTGCACAATCAAAATCATGTAAAATAAAAAATTTGAATGAACGAGAGCATCTGCAGAATATTAACGATGGAATTACATCATAGAGATGATATTTTCATCTCTAGTTTTACACATTTTCAGAAGCGAACCAGAAAGTAATCAACTGAGGGCAATCTTGCCATAAAAGAACGCGCATTTTATTCGAGTACCAACTATTGAATCAGTAGAACTTCAAAAGTTCAAAGTTGGAGCAAAGGCTTTTTTGTTGACCAGGCGGACATGAGTCTTTTTATAGTTTATTTATGACATATTTGTTTTTGATGTTGTTAATAGTTTATATATGACATGTCTGTTTTGACGTTGTTACTTTTTATAGAATGATTTATTGTTAATTTGTTCTCTTCATTTATTTATTTCCTTTCCTCACTGGGCTATTTTTCCCTGTTGGAGCACCTGGGCTTATAGCATCTTGCTTTTCCAACTAGGGTTGTAGCTTGGATAGTAATAATAATAATAATAATAATAATAATAATAATAATAATAATAATAATAATATTATATTATATTATTGTTATTATGATGTTATTATTAATTATTATTATTATAAGGCTGCCAGCAAGAATCCGGGTACCAGCAGGAAATAAAAAAATCAACTCAAAAGACTCGTGGACACAGAAATGATATAATCCTTTCATTCGAGTATTGTTCTTCTATCTTGTTTTAAGCTGCTCACTCACATCTCAGTACACTCGGGCACACTATTCTATCTTATTTCTCTCCCTCTTGTTAAAGTGTTTATAGTTTTTAGAGGAAGTATTTATTTTAATGTTAGTACTGTACTTAAAATATTTGATTTTTCTTTGTTTCTTTTCCTCACTGGGCTATTTTCTCTGCTGGGGTCCCTGTGCTTATAGCATCCTACTTTTCCAAATAGGGTTACTTAGCAAGTAACAATGATAATAATAAAATTATAACTCACCCATAATCCAACAGAAAAAAAGAAACGACACATGATAATAATAATAATAATAATAATAATAATAATAATAATAATAATAATAATAATAATAAAAATAATAATAATAATAATAATAATAATAATAATTATTATTATTATCATTAATAATAATAATAATAATAATAATAATAATAATAATAATAATAACTATTATCATTATCATTAATAATAATAATAATAATAATAATAAATAATAATAATAATAATAATAATAAAAATAATTATTATTATTATTATCATTAATAATAATAATAATAATAATAATAATAATAATAATAATAATAATCTTTAGTCACATCTTTATCGTATCCACATTTCTCGAATGCTTCCTGCTTCCCACTTTTCAACATATTCTACAGGAGACTTTGTTTTCAACAGATTCCACATTCTCTGTGTTATTCAGATTCAACATCCATATCTGTCAGTTGCAAAGACCAAGAACGGTGAGCTCAACAATATCTGCATATATTGTTGTTGCTGTTGTTGTATGTTGCATGGCCCGCGGTAAAAGGCGACACAGACTCTTGCAAAATG
>NC_090725.1:286957911-286982911 GCF_036898095.1 Palaemon carinicauda
ATTCTGTTGTGATTACAGAAAGTTACAATTTGTGAGCAATGGAATTCAAAATAAATGAAGAGAAGCACCAACAATCAATGATTATTCTGTTGTGATTACAGAAAGTTACAATTTGTGAGCAATGGAATTCAAAACTAAATGAAGAGAAGCACCAACAATCAATGATTATTCTGTTGTGATTACAGAAAGTTACAATTTGTGAGCAATGGAATTCAAAATAAATGAAGAGAAGCACCAACAATCAATGATTATTCTGTTGTGATTACAGAAAGTTACAATTTGTGAGCAATGGAATTCAAAATAAATGAAGAGAAGCACCAACAATCGTGATTATTCTGTTGTGATTACAGAAAGTTACAATTTGTGAGCAATGGAATTCAAAATAAATGAAGAGAAGCACAAACAATCGTGATTATTCTGTTGTGATTACAGAAAGTTACAATTTGTGAGCAATGGAATTCAAAAATCAATGAAGAGAAGCACCAACAATCGTGATTATTCTGTTGTGATTACAGAAAGTTACAATTTGTGAGCAATGGAATTCAAAATAAATGAAGAGAAGCACAAACAATCGTGATTATTCTGTTGTGATTACAGAAAGTTACAATTTGTGAGCAATGGAATTCAAAAATCAATGAAGAGAAGCACAAATAATCGTGATTATTCTGTTGTGATTACAGAAAGTTACAATTTGTGAGCAATGGAATTCAAAATAAATGAAGAGAAGCACCAACAATCAATGATTATTCTGTTGTGATTACAGAAAGTTACAATTTGTGAGCAATGGAATTCAAAATAAATGAAGAGAAGCACCAACAATCAATGATTATTCTGTTGTGATTACAGAAAGTTACAATTTGTGAGCAATGGAATTCAAAATAAATGAAGAGAAGCACCAACAATCGTGATTATTCTGTTGTGATTACAGAAAGTTACAATTTGTGAGCAATGGAATTCAAAATAAATGAAGAGAAGCACAAACAATCGTGATTATTCTGTTGTGATTACAGAAAGTTACAATTTGTGAGCAATGGAATTCAAAAATCAATGAAGAGAAGCACCAACAATCGTGATTATTCTGTTGTGATTACAGAAAGTTACAATTTGTGAGCAATGGAATTCAAAAATCAATGAAGAGAAGCACCAACAATCGTGATTATTCTGTTGTGATTACAGAAAGTTACAATTTGTGAGCAATGGAATTCAAAAATCAATGAAGAGAAGCACCAACATAATCGTGATTATTCTGTTGTGATTACAGAAAGTTACAATTTGTGAGCAATGGAATTCAAAATAAATGAAGAGAAGCACCAACAATCAATGATTATTCTGTTGTGATTACAGAAAGTTACAATTTGTGAGCAATGGAATTCAAAATAAATGAAGAGAAGCACCAACAATCGTGATTATTCTGTTGTGATTACAGAAAGTTACAATTTGTGAGCAATGGAATTCAAAATAAATGAAGAGAAGCACCAACATAATCGTGATTATTCTGTTGTGATTACAGAAAGTTACAATTTGTGAGCAATGGAATTCAAAATAAATGAAGAGAAGCACCAACAATCAATGATTATTCTGTTGTGATTACAGAAAGTTACAATTTGTGAGCAATGGAATTCAAAATAAATGAAGAGAAGCACCAACAATCAATGATTATTCTGTTGTGATTACAGAAAGTTACAATTTGTGAGCAATGGAATTCAAAATAAATGAAGAGAAGCACCAACAATCAATGATTATTCTGTTGTGATTACAGAAAGTTACAATTTGTGAGCAATGGAATTCAAAATAAATGAAGAGAAGCACCAACAATCAATGATTATTCTGTTGTGATTACAGAAAGTTACAATTTGTGAGCAATGGAATTCAAAATAAATGAAGAGAAGCACCAACAATCAATGATTATTCTGTTGTGATTACAGAAAGTTACAATTTGTGAGCAATGGAATTCAAAATAAATGAAGAGAAGCACCAACAATCAATGATTATTCTGTTGTGATTACAGAAAGTTACAATTTGTGAGCAATGGAATTCAAAATAAATGAAGAGAAGCACCACCAATCGTGATTATTCTGTTGTGATTACAGAAAGTTACAATTTGTGAGCAATGGAATTCAAAACTAAATGAAGAGAAGCACCACCAATCGTGATTATTCTGTTGTGATTACAGAAAGTTACAATTTGTGAGCAATGGAATTCAAAACTAAATGAAGAGAAGCACCACCAATCAATGATTATTCTGTTGTGATTACAGAAAGTTACAATTTGTGAGCAATGGAATTCAAAACTAAATGAAGAGAAGCACCACCAATCAATGATTATTCTGTTGTGATTACAGAAAGTTACAATTTGTGAGCAATGGAATTCAAAACTAAATGAAGAGAAGCACCACCAATCAATGATTATTCTGTTGTGATTACAGAAAGTTACAATTTGTGAGCAATGGAATTCAAAACTAAATGAAGAGAAGCCCAAACAATCAATGATTATTCTGTTGTGATTACAGAAAGTTACAATTTGTGAGCAATGGAATTTAAAATAAATGAAGAGAAGCCCAAACAATCAATGATTATTCTGTTGTGATTACAGAAAGTTACAATTTGTGAGCAATGGAATTTAAAATAAATGAAGAGAAGCACCAACAATCAATGATTATTCTGTTGTGATTACAGAAAGTTACAATTTGTGAGCAATGGAATTCAAAACTAAATGAAGAGAGGCACCAACAATCAATGATGATTCTGTTGTGATTACAGAAAGTTACAATTTGTGAGCAATGGAATTCAAAACTAAATGAAGAGAGGCACCAACAATCAATGATGATTCTGTTGTGATTACAGAAAGTTACAATTTGTGAGCAATGGAATTCAAAACTAAATGAAGAGAGGCACCAACAATCAATGATGATTCTGTTGTGATTACAGAAAGTTACAATTTGTGAGCAATGGAATTCAAAACTAAATGAAGAGAGGCACCAACAATCAATGATGATTCTGTTGTGATTACAGAAAGTTACAATTTGTGAGCAATGGAATTCAAAACTAAATGAAGAGAGGCACCAACAATCAATGATGATTCTGTTGTGATTACAGAAAGTTACAATTTGTGAGCAATGGAATTCAAAACTAAATGAAGAGAGGCACCAACAATCAATGATGATTCGGTTGTGATTACAGAAAGTTACAATTTGTGAGCAATGGAATTCAAAACTAAATGAAGAGAGGCACCAACAATCAATGATGATTCGGTTGTGATTACAGAAAGTTACAATTTGTGAGCAATGGAATTCAAAACTAAATGAAGAGAGGCACCAACAATCAATGATGATTCGGTTGTGATTACAGAAAGTTACAATTTGTGAGCAATGGAATTCAAAACTAAATGAAGAGAAGCACCAACAATCAATGATGATTCGGTTGTGATTACAGAAAGTTACAATTTGTGAGCAATGGAATTCAAAACTAAATGAAGAGAAGCACCAACAATCAATGATTATTCGGTTGTGATTACAGAAAGTTACAATTTGTGAGCAATGGAATTCAAAACTAAATGAAGAGAGGCACCAACAATCAATGATTATTCGGTTGTGATTACAGAAAGTTACAATTTGTGAGCAATGGAATTCAAAACTAAATGAAGAGAGGCACCAACAATCAATGATTATTCTGTTGTGATTACAGAAAGTTACAATTTGTGAGCAATGGAATTCAAAACTAAATGAAGAGAAGCACCAACAATCAATGATTATTCTGTTGTGATTACAGAAAGTTACAATTTGTGAGCAATGGAATTCAAAACTAAATGAAGAGAAGCACCAACAATCAATGATTATTCTGTTGTGATTACAGAAAGTTACAATTTGTGAGCAATGGAATTCAAAATAAATGAAGAGAAGCACCAACAATCAATGATTATTCTGTTGCGATTACAGAAAGTTACAATTTGTGAGCAATGGAATTCAAAATAAATGAAGAGAAGCACAAACAATCAATGATTCTTCTGTTGCGATTACAGAAAGTTACAATTTGTGAGCAATGGAATTCAAAACTAAATGAAGAGCAGCACAAACAATCAATGATTCTTCTGTTGTGATTACAGAAAGTTACAATTTGTGAGCAATGGAATTCAAAACTAAATGAAGAGCAGCACAAACAATCAATGATTCTTCTGTTGTGATTACAGAAAGTTACAATTTGTGAGCAATGGAATTCAAAATAAATGAAGAGCAGCACAAACAATCATGATGATTCGGTTGTGATTACAGAAAGTGACAATTTGTGAGCAATGGAATTCAAAATAAATGAAGAGAAGCACCAACAATCAATGATGATTCGGTTGTGATTACAGAAAGTGACAATTTGTGAGCAATGGAATTCAAAATAAATGAAGAGAAGCACCAACAATCAATGATGATTCGGTTGTGATTACAGAAAGTGACAATTTGTGAGCAATGGAATTCAAAATAAATGAAGAGAAGCACCAACAATCAATGATGATTCGGTTGTGATTACAGAAAGTGACAATTTGTGAGCAATGGAATTCAAAATAAATGAAGAGAAGCACCAACAATCAATGATTATTCGGTTGTGATTACAGAAAGTGACAATTTGTGAGCAATGGAATTCAAAATAAATGAAGAGAAGCACCAACAATCAATGATTATTCGGTTGTGATTACAGAAAGTGACAATTTGTGAGCAATGGAATTCAAAATAAATGAAGAGAAGCACCAACAATCATGATTATTCGGTTGTGATTACAGAAAGTGACAATTTGTGAGCAATGGAATTCAAAATAAATGAAGAGAAGCACCAACAATCATGATTATTCGGTTGTGATCACAGAAAGTGACAATTTGTGAGCAATGGAATTCAAAATAAATGAAGAGAAGCACCAACAATCAATGATTATTCGGTTGTGATCACAGAAAGTTACAATTTGTGAGCAATGGAATTCAAAATAAATGAAGAGAAGCACCCACAATCGTGATTATTCTGTTGTGATTACAGAAAGTTACAATTTGTGAGCAATGGAATTCAAAATAAATGAAGAGAAGCACCCACAATCGTGATTATTCTGTTGTGATTACAGAAAGTTACAATTTGTGAGCAATGGAATTCAAAATAAATGAAGAGAAGCACCAACAATCAATGATTATTCTGTTGTGATTACAGAAAGTTACAATTTGTGAGCAATGGAATTCAAAATAAATGAAGAGAAGCACCAACAATCAATGATTATTCTGTTGTGATTACAGAAAGTTACAATTTGTGAGCAATGGAATTCAAAATAAATGAAGAGAAGCACCAACAATCAATGATTATTCTGTTGTGATTACAGAAAGTTACAATTTGTGAGCAATGGAATTCAAAATAAATGAAGAGAAGCACCAACAATCAATGATGATTCGGTTGTGATTACAGAAAGTTACAATTTGTGAGCAATGGAATTCAAAATAAATGAAGAGAAGCACCAACAATCAATGATGATTCGGTTGTGATTACAGAAAGTTACAATTTGTGAGCAATGGAATTCAAAATAAATGAAGAGAAGCACCAACAATCAATGATGATTCGGTTGTGATTACAGAAAGTTACAATTTGTGAGCAATGGAATTCAAAATAAATGAAGAGAAGCACCAACAATCAATGATTATTCTGTTGTGATTACAGAAAGTTACAATTTGTGAGCAATGGAATTCAAAATAAATGAAGAGAAGCACCAACAATCAATGATTATTCTGTTGTGATTACAGAAAGTTACCATTTGTGAGCAATGGAATTCAAAATAAATGAAGAGAGGCACCAACAATCAATGATTATTCTGTTGTGATTACAGAAAGTTACCATTTGTGAGCAATGGAATTCAAAATAAATGAAGAGAGGCACCAACAATCAATGATTTTTGTGTTGTGATTACAGAAAGTTACCATTTGTGAGCAATGGAATTCAAAATAAATGAAGAGAGGCACCAACAATCAATGATTTTTGTGTTGTGATTACAGAAAGTTACCATTTGTGAGCAATGGAATTCAAAATAAATGAAGAGAGGCACCAACAATCAATGATTATTCTGTTGTGATTACAGAAAGTTACCATTTGTGAGCAATGGAATTCAAAATAAATGAAGAGAGGCACCAACAATCAATGATTATTCTGTTGTGATTACAGAAAGTTACCATTTGTGAGCAATGGAATTCAAAATAAATGAAGAGAGGCACCAACAATCAATGATTATTCTGTTGTGATTACAGAAAGTTACCATTTGCGAGCAATGGAATTCAAAATAAATGAAGAGAGGCACCAACAATCAATGATTATTCTGTTGTGATTACAGAAAGTTACCATTTGCGAGCAATGGAATTCAAAATAAATGAAGAGAAGGACAAACAATCAATGATTATTCTGTTGTGATTACAGAAAAAGATTCCAGGAGTCGTAAATCCAGAAAAGTTTTCAAATGGTTTGATTAAACCTCCACCTTCGAGAACTGACTAAGAATTTGCAAATATTAATTATTCTACAGCAATCATTTACCTAAGCAGACACTGCGTCTGTTCGCTTATGAAACAATTAATTCGCAGATTATATATAAACATTAAATGCTAAATATTTTCATATAATTAATAAAATTATAAAAATATCATAAACGATGATGATAATAATAATAATATCATAAATGATAACAATAATAATAATAATGATAATAATATCATAAATGATAATAATAATAATAATAATATCATAAATGATAATAATAATAATAATAATAATAATAATAATAATAATAATAATAATAATATCATAAATGATGATGATAATAATAATAATAATAATAATAATAATAATAATAATAATAATAATATCATAAATGATAACAATAATAATAATGATAATAATAATAATAATAATAATAATAATAATAATAATAATAATATAGCAAACCTGGCACTAACCAAACCCTGTATGCCCTTGAAGGAAAAATCATATCGAATTGAATAAGAGTGACCATCCACAGCTAAGGGAAGCTGGTAACGATGAGATAAGACTTTAAAAAAAATAGATTAAAAAGACTTGATTTCCGGAGGATATGTCGACACAAAGTAACAAACTAACAAACTTACTACTCAAAAGAAATTTTATTAACTACTTAAAACTGGCGACAACACTACAGATGAATTGTCATAATTTCCGGAAAAATATTCTAAAATGATAAATCTTTTCATTAGATATAGGTAAGGCAAGATGGATGCTTGGTAAACGATAAATAAATAATTATTATTATTGTTAAATGCCAAGCTACAACCCTAGTTGGAAAAGCAGGATGCTATAAGCCCAGGGGCCCCAACAGGGAAAATAGCCCAGTGTGGAAAGGAAATAAAGAAAAATAAAATATTTCAAGTATAGTAACAACATTAAAATAAATATTTCCTATAAAAACTTTAACAAAACAAGAGGAAGAGAAACTAGATAGAAGTGTGCCCGAGTGTACCCTCAAGCAAGAGAACTCTAACCCAAGACAGTGGAAGGCCATGGTACAGAGGTTATGGCACTGCCCAAGACTATAGAACAATGGTTTGATTTTGGAGTGTCCTTCTCCTAGAAGATCTGCTTACCATAGCTGAGGAGTCTCTTCTACCCTTACCAAGAGGAAAGTAGCCACTGAACAATTACAGTACAGTAGTTAACCCCTTGGCTGAAGAATTGTTTGGCAATCTCAGTGTTGTCAGGTGTATGAGGAGAGAGGAGAATCTGCAAAGAATATGCCATACTATTCGGTGTCTGTGTAGGCAAAGGGAAAGAGCCGTAACCAGAGAGAAGGGTCCTATGGAGTACTGAAGTTAATCGAAGGAATCTATCTGTTGCCAGCAATGTTACTTGATCTTACTGCTTCTGTCTGATTTAATTTATCTACCAAATGCTACTTATAAAGTGCACAACTTCCCTGAATCAATCTTACTTCTAAACTTCTACTTTTAATGTAGTCTCCTCTGAATTAAGGCAACTTATAAAGTACCAGCTTCTCTCAAAGTTTTTTTTTTTTGCAGTGGAAAACCTGCTTCTCTCCCACTTCATTGTTTTTTCCAATTAAAGTTGTAGCTTAGCTTATAATAATAATAATAATAATAATAATAATAATAATAATAATAATAATAATAATAACAGCCAACTTAAACTCACATCATATTCAATGAACCCCTTTATAAAAGTCTGAATTAATCCCATAAGACTTACACTCTTCGTTTCTTCCATCTTGTTAACTATCTTGCTATATTTTCCTCCAGTCTCAACCCTTCTAAATATACCCTCCAGGGATGTAATCGCTTACATAACTAGACCAGGGTTGTGGTGGCTAATGTGTTAACGTCCCTAACTAGTGAACGCCAGAGGCTCAAACTCGTTAGTTTCTATGGTCACTGCAACCTCACCATCCTTGTGAGCTAAGGATTTGGGGGTTTGGGGGAGCCTATACATCTATCTGCTGAGTCATCAGCAGCCATTACCTGCCCCTCCTTGGTCCTTAGCTTGGGTGGAAAGGGGGCTCGTGCGCTAATCAAATGTATATATGGTCAGTCTCTAGGGCATTGTCCTGCTCGAGAGGTAAATGTCACTGTACGTTGCCTCTGCCATTCATGAGCTGCATTTAAACCTTCAAGGTTGTGGAGGCTAATGTGTTAACGTCCCTGACTGGTGAACGCCAGACTCGGAGCTCAAACTCGTTAGTTTCCATGGTCACTGCAACCTCACCATCTTTGTGAGCTAAGGATGGGGGTTTGGGGGAGCCTATACATCAATCTGCTGAGTCATCAGCAGCCATTACCTGGCCCTCCTTGGTCCTTAGCTTGGGTGGAAAGGGGGCTCGTGCGCTGATCATATGTATATATGGTCAGTCTCTAGGGCATTGTCCGGCTCGATAGGGCACTGTCACTGTCCCTTGCCTCTGCCATTCATGAGCTGCATTTAAACCTTCAAGGTTGTGGAGGCTAATGTGTTAACGTCCCTGACTGGTGAACGCCAGACTCGGGCTCAAACTCTTTAGTTTCTATGGTCACTGCAACCTCACCATCCTTGTGAGCTAAGGATGGGGGTTTGGGGGAGCCTATACATCTATCTGCTGAGTCATCAGCAGCCATTACCTGGCCTTCCTTGGTCCTTAGCTTTGGTGGAAAGGGGGCTCGTGCGCTGATCATATGTATATATGGTCAGTCTCTAGGGCATTGTCCTGCTCGAGAGGGCAATGTCACAGTACCTTGCCTCTGCCATTCATGAGCTGCATTTAAACCTTCAAGGGTATGTATTCGCCCCTCTCGTTATTTATTTGTGGGAAACTTTACACAAAAAATTTGGTAGCCATGATGAGTATGACCTAAGGACGACTGTAAAATTTTGGATAATGTACAGCAAAGTACAAGTATGCAGCAGTACTTTGAAAATAATCGTAATGTTAAGTATAGACTGAAATTACTGCCAGATCTTTGCTCAGACAGCATCTATAACGTTTGAAAATCTTCCAAAAAACTAAAATTAAGGCACATATAGTTTCAGTATCTTATCCAGTGGAAAGATTTTTTGGAAAAGATCAGAGAGAAATATTAAACAGAATACTTGTTCTAATACATAAAGGACTATTAGTCTAGGTTCAAACTAGGAAAACAGTACTAGTTTTCATGCAATCTCTCTTACTTAAGTATGAGTACTGTATATCTTATGAAAATTTGCTTGCTAGCACAGTATGGTGATTCTGCCTGTGAATTATACCATAAAATTTGCATTGCAAATTTCCACAAGTGTCTTCAAACCTACTGAATCTGATAAATTCAGTTATAAGTCAACTTCAACAATCTCTGAAGAATCACTACAATAAAAAGATCTCTAAAGCAGTTGTCCAAACTTTGATGGTGTGGACATGAACTACACTTGAACACTAAGTTGTCAGGCAGTACCAGAGACATAAAGGAAGTTACCATCAGCACACATTGAGGTCCTTCAACACCACATAGACAAGGAATGCTTCAATTTCTGTAATTAGCCTGGTTGTATTTAGATAGGTTCTAATGATTTACTTGGCAAATGAAAATTTGTAACTGATATGAGCTAAGGCTGTGGTAAAGTCAAACTCAATTATGGAGAAAGTGTCATGTGCAGTGAATCTGGCTGTAATATGCGATATCATGCTGCCAGATCTTTGCTCAGACAGCATCTATAATGTTTAAAACGCTGCCACAGATATATGGCAACTATTTTCAATTGTTTATTTTTTGTGAACATTACGAAAAAAACTACATAACTAATTTCAACGAAACTTGATGAAGACAAGGGGTGTGCCCAAAGGCAAAGCCATTTGATTTGAAAGAAAACACAACGAAGTACAAGTACGCAGTGAAGTTAAGAGTAAAATAAGACAGTGTGGCGTGACGAGGGCAAGAGTAAAATAAGACAGTCTGGTGTGACGAGGGCAAGAGTAAAATAAGACAGTCTGGTGTGACGAGGGCAAGAGTAAAATAAGACAGTCTGGCGTGGCGAGGGTATGCTCTCTCCTGAGCGATCCTATCGTTTAACGCTGTAATGCTACTTATAAAGTTACCAGCCTTCACCTCAGCAAATCAGATCTCTGACTCAATTTCCTGTAGTAATGTTTACTTGTGAATTAACCTTTCTGTTCAATTCGTTCACGTATCTCTGTATTTAGTTTTCCATATTATTATTATTATTATTATTATTATTATAATTATTATTATTATTACTTGCTAAGCTACAAACCTAGTTGGAAAAGCAGGATGCTACAAGCCCAGGGGTCCCAACAGGGTAAATAGCCCAGTGAGGAAAGGAAACAAGGAAAAAAAATATTCTCAAAAAAGTAACAACATTGAAATAAATGTTCCCTATATAAACTATAAAATCTGTAACAAAACCAGAATGAAAGAAATAAGATAGAATAGAGTGCCCGAGTGTACCCTCAAGCAAGAGAAATCCTTGATTAGTACAGCTGTTATCATGAAATTCGGTAAAATTTATAAGCTAAGAAAAGATCTGACATCTCCTCCATGTAACTGCTAAAAACATTTTTGCAATGAAACGTTTTTAACGTTGCCTTAGGAACAAAGTCATAAACCTGGCAAAAGGCACCTTTATAAAATAAAAGAGTAATGTTAATGACGTGATTACGATTTAATTGCAATTTGCCCTGATGATCTATAATTCAGAATATTCTAATGTCGAATCACACCCCCTAATATGCATGACTACAAATATTATATCCATTTTGAGGCAATTATGAAATACATATTTACGGATGAGTTTTATCCATATTCATATTTTTCTATAAAGAAGTGTCTCATATATCCGCAAGTAAGTAATAAAGACATGAATACTTATAGTATACCATCAATAATGATAATATAAGTAATCCTATTTATGGCAATATAGTGCACAATATTTAATGTTCACCTTTAACTTTTTAAAGGTGAAAGTTTGCAATATATAAAGCAGCCATTGCATAGTATATCCACGTAAATAACAATACATACACAGTAGTATTTTCTCTGCAGGTAAATAACAATACATTCACAGTAGTATTTTCTCTGCACGTAAATAACAATACATACACAGTAGTATTTTCTCTGCACGTAAATAACAATACATACACAGTAGTATTTTCTTACATACACAGTAGCATTTTCTCTGCACGTAAATAACAATACATACACGGTAGTATTTTCTCTGCACGTAAATAACAATACATACACGGTAGTATTTTCTCTGCACGTAAATAACAATACATACAAAGTAGTATTTTCTCTGCACGTAAATAACAATACATACACAGTAGTATTTTCTCTGCAGGTAAATAACAATACATACACAGTAGTATTTTCTCTGCACGTAAATAACAATACATACACAGTAGTATTTTCTCTGCACGTAAATAACAATACATACAAAGTAGTATTTTCTCTGCAGGTAAATAACAATACATACACAGTAGCATTTTCTCTGCACGTAAATAACAATACATACACAGTAGCATTTTCTCTGCACGTAAATAACAATACATACACAGTAGCATTTTCTCTGCAAGTAAATAACAATACATACACAGTAGCATTTTCTCTGCACGTAAATAACAATACATACACAGTAGTATTTTCTCTGCACGTAAATAACAATACATACACAGTAGCATTTTCTCTGCACGTAAATAACAATACATACACAGTAGTATTTTCTCTGCACGTAAATAACAATACATACACAGTAGTATTTTCTCTGCACGTAAATAACAATAACTACACAGTAGTATTTTCTCTGCACGTAAATAACAATACATTCACAGTAGTATTTTCTCTGCACGTAAATAACAATACATACACAGTAGTATTTTCTCTTTTTCCACACCGGATTACCCTTATCACCCTGATATGAATTGTCAATATCTTCACGAAGCAACATAATAGATTATATATTATTCTTTGGTATTGATTCACCTCTACCGAAAGAGGATTATGCTCTCAAAAGACGTCTGTGTCCCCGGCCGTAACCAAAGGATAGTCAGAATCATGGGAAATATTATGCAACATAAACAGAGAACCAACTGATCGACTGTGCCAGAGTTTAACCCTTTTACCCCCAGGCTATTTGGAAATTTCCAACCCTTAACCCCCAGGAGGTTATTTTTTCCCCAGCGCATTTTGCAGTATATTTCTTTTAAATTGCTCTACCAGCCTTAATTTTTGTCATAGAGAGGTCAGGTTGGTCTCATTCTCTTGGAAAATGCCTGAATTTTCTCAAAAAATTATCAAAAATATGAAAAAAAAAAAAAATTTACAGCATTTTTTGCAAGAACGTACCGGTACGTCCATGGGGGTAAAGGGATGGCTTTTGTGAAATGTACCAGTACGTCCTTTTGGGGTAAAAGGGTTAATATCTAGATCAAGAATGATAAATTCCATAAACGCAAGTTATTATACAATGAATTAAGATTTAAGGCAGTAGCCGTAGACCATATAGTACAACAATACTCAAAGCAAAGTAGGATGAAAGCATTAAAATTTTTTATTTTTTATTTCAGGATAGATTGGTCACAGAAAATCTCTCTTCATAGTTTATGTATGGCTAATCTAATTTAACGTTGCTAAGGAAATAAAATATTTCACATTTATTATCCACTACTTCTCATAAATAGTTTATTGATTTCCTTGTTGCTTTTCCTCTCTGAGATACTTTCCCCGTTGGATCCCTATGGATAGGAGCATCCTGTTTCACCAACTAAGGTTGTAGCTTGGTGAATAATAATAATAATAATAATAATAATAATAATAATAATAATAATAATAATAATATCTGCCTCAGTTGCGTTGATCTTGTATAAATGAGGAAGCCATTATTTTTTAACAACACTTCTCTGAAAGATGGTCTACTACCCCAAAATAATACAATAATAACAACAACAACAACAATAATAATAATAATAATAATAATAATATCTGCCTCAGTTGCGTTGATCTTGTACAAATGAGGAAGCCATTATTTTTTAACAAAACTTGTCTGAAAGATGGTCTACTACCCCAAAATAATACAATATTAACAATAATAATAATAATAATAATAATAATAATAATAATAATATTAATAATAATAATAATAATAATAATAATAACAACAACAACAACAATAATAGAAGGGTTACATGAAACCAATACGTCAGTCACAACGGTAATAAAAAAAAATTCTCCTCTAAGCGATACATAGCAAATAACTTCAATGATATTAAATGAAGTTAATAAAAAATAATTTGACCCTCGATGATTAATTAGGCAAAGACTTGCCATTTACACCGATTACTTTAGTCAACGTGATGTTTGTAATAATGACATAAATGTAATCATAATTAATGTCCTTCAAATAGACTCCGAGTATATTAAAAAGACCTTGATTATAATAGTTAAATGCCCGATGAAAATGGATTCAGTGTGAAAAACACTTTCCTTTTAAGGTGTAGTCAACGAAAGGTGACGAAACAGGGGCAGGAGGACAAAGTTATTTCGAAGTAGTAATGATTAAATCCAAAGAGAGAGAGAGAGAGAGAGAGAGAGAGAGAGAGAGCCCTGACTTATTGCTTTAATCTATGTTCGGGTTCCCCCAGGTCCCTCAGTGTGAGGGACCTCGTATATCCACCAGAGAGTTGCTAATGCATCTTCCGGTGTATTTTGCATCTTCCAGTCTTGGACGGTCTGAGAGAGAGAGAGAGAGAGAGAGAGAGAGAAAGAGAGAGAGAGAGAGAGAGAGAGAGAAATTACGAAATTCTTAAAAGTACTACTTAGCTAAGGGCCTTTAGACCTCTTCGAGAGAGTATGTGCGTGTGTTTGAGAGAGAGAGAGAGAGAGAGAGAGAGAGAGAGAGAGAGAGAGAGAGAGAGGGTGGCATTTCCTAAAATTTATTATAGGAGATTTAAACTCCATAAGACTATGATATATATTATTTTATTGTCTCAAAGTAATCCAAAATATTGTTACTTATTAACGTTTACTTTCCCATTTGGTTGAGGTCCTTTATTGAGGCAGCGTTGTCAACAGCTTCTCGTTGTTATCATTATCATTATTTGCTATTCTACAACCCTAGCTGGAAAAGCAGAATGCTATAAGCCCATGGGTTCCAATAAGGAAAATACCCCAGTGAGGAAAGGAAACAAGGAAAATTAAAAAGTTTTAAGAAGAATAACGACATTAAAATAAAAATCTCCTATATACAATACAAAAACTTTAGCAAAACAAGAAGAGAAATAAGATAGAATAGTGTGCCCAAGTGTACCCTCAAGCAAGCGATCTTTAATTAACCCAAGACAGTGGAAGACCATGGTATAGAGGCTATGGCACTACACAAGACTAGAGAACAATAGTTTGATGTATATATATATATATATATATATATATATATATATATATATATATATATATATATATATATATATATATATACACACAGTATTAGTTTCACACAGTTTATAATAAATAATGACGCTTACAACTCAGTAATGTTACAAAATTGAGGATTTTCCCCATCTTTCGTTTCCTGACTTACGAGTCTGTAGATACCATAGCTAAAATTCGTACTGCAGATAGGACAAAATAAATTGCCTCCTTAAGAATTGATCAATGCAATAGTTTCTCTCTCTCTCTCTCTCTCTCTCTCTCTCTCTCTCTCTCTCTCTCTCTCTCTCTCTCTCTCTCTCTCTCTCTCAAGTTCCCAAAACCATGACGAATTCTGATCGCTATTGTACAAGCATTTAGTTGTATCCATAAAATCTAGGTGTATTTGGCAACTCTCTGGCAACAGAACTGTCGTCAGCATCCTCTCTCTCGCTTTAACATCTCTTCTCCGATATTGTTATGGTTTAGAAAATTTCATTTGCTAAATATCTTTTATAATAATAATCTTATACTAGCATATGCAACACGTAAAAAAATGGCGGCTGATTTTTAACGTTTCAGCCTGGTGATCGCCAGACGGGGGTTCGAATCCCGCTCAGGTTCGTTAGTTCCTTTAGTGTCTGCAGCCTTACCATCCTTGTGAGCTATGGATGGGGAGTTTGGGGGAGCCAATAGGTCTATCCACTGAGTCATCAGCAGCCATTGCACCTCCCCCTCCCGGTCCTTGCTTGGGTGGAGAGGAGGCTTGGGCGCTGATCATACGATATATGGTCAGTCTCTAGGGCAATGTCACTGTCCCTTGCCTCTGCCATTCCTGAGTGACCGTAAAACCTTTAAACACGCATCAGGATATGACTACTTCCTCCCCGCCCTTCCCGAGGATATGTTACACACTCCCCAGGGTATTTATACACATACATATATATATACATATATATATACTGTACATATATATATATATATATATATATATATATATATATATATATATATATATACATATATATATATATACTGTACATATATATATGTATATATATACCTGCGGCTATATAATTATACATGTGTATATATATATATACTGTACATATATATATGTATATATATACCTGCGGCTATATAATTATACATGTGTATATATATATATATATATATATATATATATATATATATATATATAAATATATATATATACATATTATATATATAAATATATATATACATATTATATATATATATAAATATATATATACACATTATATATATATATATATATATATATATATATATTATATATATATACATACAGTATATATAAGGATATATCACCCGGTCATGGTGCCTGTGAGGCCATTTAGCTCAAAAATGGAGCTTTAGAAAAAAAAACCGGAGTTATCCCATGAAGTAAAAGTTAGAAGGGGTTGGAAAGCAAAATAAAAGAGAGAAAGTGGAAGGTGGGTAAAATAAAAGGATATAAAGCAAGCGCAGATAGGGGCTGATAGAATGTTGCAAAGATCCATACTAATGCCTACAGTGTACCGCGCAAGGCGTCCTGTGGAAACTAAATCTGTGCCTCTTAAGCCTTTAACCCCCAGGGTATTTGGAAATTTCCAACCCTTAACCCCCAGGAGGTTATTTTTTTCCCACCACATTTTGCAGTATATATTTTTTAAATTGCTATAACAGCCTTAATTTTTGTCATAGAGAGGTCAGGTTGGTCTCATTCTCTTGGAAAATGCCTGAATTTTCTCAAAAAATTATCAAAAATATGAAGAAAAAATTTTTTACAGCATTTTTCTGCAAGGACGTACCGGTACGTCCATGGGGGTAAAGGGATGGCTTTTGTGAAATATACCAGTACGTCCCTTGGGGTAAAAGGGTTAAGCCAGAAGGGATATTAGAGACTGGTAAGAAAATACCAGCTGTACTTTCTAAGAATCACTAATTTCACTATTGTTAATGATTAGAATTTCGGCAAGGAAGGGTCAGGGGGGGGGGGGGGGAAGTCTCCTCTCCAAAACCCCTTACCCCAACCAGTCACTAAGGAAATAAGGAAGTCAATTCTGATTTAGGGAGTGTGGAGAGAAGGTAAATGAGTATTCTTGATACAGCCTGTAAGATAGTGTATTATTGCCTAAATATTATTTGATAACCGTTAGTGTTCTAGTAAATATTTTTAACCGTATCCATTATTGGTTGATTTGTAAAAGACAGCAGCAGTAGAATAAAGTAGTTGTTGTTGCTGTTGTTGTTGGAAGTTTGAAAAGTAACGAAATTTAAGTATCGCCATTGCATAATAGATAATCAGTGATGGATGCAATATATACTGATGACTTCATAACACCTTGAATACAATAAGAATTTATTACTTCGTATCGAAAATAAATGAGAGCGCTATTATATTCTGGCAAAGGCTATCAAAATTTGTTAAAAAAGAATGAGCCTGTAGAAAGAGAAGGGCGCAACTTAGAAAATTGTCTAAATGGCTGAGTTATGACATAAAACCAGAGAAGGCTATTTAATAGGCGGTCAAGAAAATGGGTAAGAGCAATGTAACTGATGAAACCTGATAGTCCAAACAGGGACGAATTAGGTCCTTATGAAGCTTCAGTACTCCAAATACATACATATACCAAGGCACTTCCCCCAATTTTGGGGGGTAGCCGACATCAACAAATGAAACAAAACAAAAAAGGGGACCTCTACTCTCTACGTTCCTCCAGCCTAACAAGGGACTCAACCGAGTTCAGCTGGTACTGCTAGGGTGCCACAGCCCACCCTCCCACATTATCCACCACAGATGAAGCTTCATAATGCTGAATCCCCTACTGCTGCTACCTCCGCGGTCATCTAAGGCACCGGAGGCAGCAGCAGGGCCTACCGGAACTGCGTTACAATCGCTCGCCATTCATTCCTAGTTCTAGCACGCTCTCTTGCCTCACATCTATCCTCCTATCACCCAGAGCTTTCTTCACTTCATCCATCCACCCAAACCTTGGCCTTCCTCTTGTACTTCTCCCATCAACTCTTGCATTCATCACCTTCTTTAGCAGACAGCCATTTTCCATTCTCTCAACATGGCCAAATGAAAAAAAAGAAAATAAAGAATAACACTGAAATATGCTCGACTCTTTGTAGAGGCATTGAGTCACCATTCAGAGGTCCTCGCAAGATAATGAGACCCCAATTTGATTTCGATGATGTTAGAATTATAACTGACCGACAAGATAGAAGGATTGCAAGATTATATACCAATAAATGTACAGGAGCTACACAATGCAACCCTAATAAATGCCACGTTTCAAGAGAAAGAAACCTGAGAGATGATGTATATACTGCAACGTCAATAACTTAAATTGGTTAAATAAAGAACGATAAATTTATTTCAGTTTAAGAAGGACTTATAAGAAGAGGAAACCTTTCCAGAGGATATAAAATATCCATGGAGATGATGATATTGGAGAACTAAGAAAAGAATGGCTTAGCAAAGAACTGATTTCTGTAGTCCTAAGCCCCCTTTAATTCAAGACAAATTGTACCATTCTTTAAGAAAGTCATTATTTTGTTGATTGTGTGAAAACACTATTAATAAAAATGCATATATATATATATATATATATATATATATATATATATATATATAT
Source organism: Palaemon carinicauda (assembly GCF_036898095.1). Taxonomy (NCBI): domain Eukaryota; kingdom Metazoa; phylum Arthropoda; class Malacostraca; order Decapoda; family Palaemonidae; genus Palaemon; species Palaemon carinicauda. The sequence continues at coordinate 286,976,484 of NC_090725.1, forward strand.
ATATATATATATATATATATATATACAGTATATATATACAGTATATATATATATATATATATATATATATATATATATATATATATATATATATATATATATATATATATATTGCACGCAACCCTTCCAAAATGACGGCTAAACATTCAATTAGATAGGTACACACGCACACCCCTCTCATCAGGGCATAACTAATCCCTCTTCCCGTAACCTAGGGACGGGCAGAGCTTAGCGTGACCGGAAATATAAATATATAATATAATATACAATAATATATAAATATAATATATATATATATATATATATATATATATATATATATATATATATATATATATATATATATATACATATATAAAGAGAGAGAGAGAGAGAGAGAGAGAGAGAGAGAGAGAGAGAGAGAGAGAGAGACTTGCTCTTAATATAATATATGTATATATATATATATATATATATACATATATATATATATATATATATATATATATATATATATATATATATATATATAATATATACATACATATATATATATATATATATATATATATATATATATACATACAGAGAGAGAGAGAGAGAGAGAGAGAGAGAGAGACTTGCTCTTAATATAATATAATATATATAATATATATACATATATAAAGAGAGAGAGAGAGAGAGAGAGAGAGAGAGAGAGAGAGAGAGAGAGAGAGAGAGAGACTTGCTCTCCGTTATATAAGGGAAATCATATACATATTTCTTATTTTATCTTCCAAGCTTGAAAATTACAGTGCATTTTATCGGACATAAACTATATCGGCCTTTAATTACAATCAAGACAATCATTTTGCCCGTAAACACTTGCCTATTAGTCATGGGGCGAGATAATTATCTCCATTTTAGGAACATTTTGACGAAACAGATAAAATGAACATTTTGAGTAGCCATACCAACTGCTATCATTTCATCATTTCAGAAGCGAATCAGTTTAATATAGATAACTATTAGTGATATCCAATTCCCTGACCTTTTAAATTGATATCAACTGATATCTCTAAGGAGATAAAGTGGCAGGTATTTCAAAGAATGGTCGGCAAATTTCTAAGAAATTAAGAAGATAATTCCAAGGAAACTCGGTTCAGCATTTCAGTGAGAATAGCTGACATGCGAAATAACATCACCCGATATGCTTTGTAATATACACCATGGTTACTTTTTTTTTTAAGGAAACATAGGATTTATTCCAATATTTGCAAAATAAATGGCTAACGGCCTTCCATTCGTTTCTGATGACATAATCTTCAAATATGTGACCTTTAAAATAGCTGCTGCCTTATACAACAATACACATTAACTTTCCCTATGTTTCCTTTAGCTTTTGAAGATAAAATGATTCTCTATCAATTGATCTGATAAATTCCACACCCAGGGTACCGGAAGATTGCTTGTTCTGAATTTTTGCTTTTTTCAGCAATGGAAGCAAGTGGCACATAGCGCATATATCACACTTTACTTAGGAGTGAGGAATTAATGACGATGGATTTTTTATGCATAGATGAAAAAAACTCTTTGGAACTTTACTAATTTGATCATCCCATTTTCTTTGATTATCTTTTCATAATCATTGAATTACAGAAAAAAAAAATTCAGTATATTTGTTTCATTGTTGAAATTATTCAATTGGCCATTCATTTCGATATTCCATCAGCTGAAATCTTTAGAATAAGATCAATTGATATATGAAATAAAATCAGCTTAATGCTTACATAAGATCCCCCACTTCCTCAATTATTATTATTATTACTAGCCAAGCTACAACCCTAGTTGGAAAAGAAAGATGCTATAAGCGCAGGGACTCCAACAGGGAAAAATAGCCCAGTGAGGAAAGGAATAAGGAAATAAATAAATGAAGAGAACAAATTAACAATAAATCATTCTGAAATAAATAACGTCAAAACAGACATGTCATCATTATTACTATTATTACTTGCTAAGACACAACCCCAGTTGGAAAAGCAGGACGCTATAAGCCCAGGGGGCCCCAATAGGGAAAACAGCCCAGCGAGGAAAGAAAACAAGGAAAAATAAAATATTTTAAGAAGAGTAACATCAAAATAAATACTTCCTATATAAACTATAAAACTTTAACAAAACAAGAGGAAGAAAAATAAGACAGAATAGTATGCACGATTGTACCCTTAAGCAAGAGAACTCTAACCCAAGACAGTGGAGGACCATGGTACAGAAGCTATGGCACTACCCAAGACTAGAGAACAATGGTTTGATTTTGATTTTATACAAACTATAAAAAGACTTATGTCCGCCACTTCAACAAAAAAAACATTTGCTGCACCTTTGAACTTTTGAAGTTAAACCCCTCCAGTAGTTCTTGCCTTAAAAAACAATACTGACGAAACGACATAGAATCGATGGGTCTTGGAAAGTGAGATGTGAAGTTTGAAATACAAAGAAACTCAGCAGTTTTGGGAGGATTGAATAATACATTTCATTATGATTGGCTGAACTATAGTCCATTTCTTTTAGCGATGCATATTTGCGCCGACTCGCGGCGGTGCCCTTTTAGCTCGGAAAAGTTTCCGGATCGCTGATTGGTTAGAATGATATTGTCCAACCAATCAGCGATCCGGAAACTTTTCCGAGCAAAAAGGGCACCGCTGCGACTCGCGGCGGTGCCCTTTTAGCTCGGAAAAGTTTCCGGATCGCTGATTGGTTGGAATTATCTTCTCCAACCAATCAGCGATCCGGAAACTTTTCAGAGCTAAAAGGGCACCGCTGCGAGTCGGTGCAAATATGCATAGCTAAAAGAAATGGACTATAGGTACAACGGTTGATTTGACGCAATCAACTACAACAAAGAGAGAGAGAGAGAGAGAGAGAGAGAGAGAGAGAGAGAGAGAGAGAGAGAGAGAGAGAGAGAGAGAGAGATTGTCAATAATCTCCCCCTTGATAAAACAAAAAGAAAGCGTAAGCAGGGATTGACAGAAAAGAAAAAAATAAGAGGGGAAGGACTTATGTATCATATTGACTTCAGGATTAAACTGTTCTCTTTCGTATTATCTTAATTTGATTTATTAAGGTGATTTTCTCATTGTTTTTCCACTTGTTTTCATCTATTGGTATTTTCACAACTCCTTTACTATACTTAACCTGAGTTTGACCTTGAGGAAAAGACTGTAGGCACATTCTCTATAATAATAATAATAATAATAATAATAATAATAATAATAATAATAATAATAATAATAATAATAATAATAATATCGTGGTAGGAGACCCTCTTTTAGACTGATGAATTTTTCAAGTTTGCTGGCTGATTGTAGCGCTCTAGAGAAGAGAATTATCCGGAAAATAGAAAAATTGGATAAGAAAATAAACTCTGCCGATGCAGCCATTACTTTTAACTCAATAATAATAATAATAATAATAACAATAATAATAATAATAATAATAATAATAATCAAGAAACAGATAATGAAATCTCATAGCATATAAAATTTCGAAGTTCTTTCATGTCCATAAGACTCATAAAAGAAAAAAAAATCAATTTTAGCGCTACCAATAAATGATGTTAAAAATATCCCACAACTACTATTATAGCGTACCTAGCTTCTGCCCTATACGAAACCGTTGAAATCCGTCTCCTTTATCAAATTACTCTAAGACATATAGTCTTTTTATTGTTTATATATGACATATCTGTTTTTGACGTTGTTAATAGTTTTTAAAGGACATGTCTGTTTTGACGTTGCTACTGTTTTTAGAATGATATATTGTTAATTTATTATCATCATTTATTTATTTCCTTTCCTCACTGGGCTATTTTTCCCTGTTGGAGCCCTTGAGCTTACAGCATCTTGCTTTTCCAACTAGAGTTGTAGCTTGGCTAGTAATAATAATAATAATAATAATAATAATAATAATAATAATAATAATGTTGCTATTCTTAAATTTTTTTCTTTTTCTCTTTTTCTTTTCCTCACTGAGCTATTTTCCCTGTTTGGGCCCCTGGGCTTATAGCATCCCGCTTTTCCAACTAGGGTTGTAGCTTAGCAAGTAATAATAATAATAATAATAATAATAATTAGACAATGTGATAATATTCCTCAACAAAATAAAGAGGTCCCTTGTCCAACGAAAAAACTTCAGCTCCTTGAAAATGTAACGGGAGAGGTCCCTTGTCCAACGAAATAACCTCAGCTCCTTGAAAATGTAACGGGAGAGGTCCCTTGTCCAACGGAATAACCTCAGCTCCTTGAAAATGTAACGGGAGAGGTCCCTTGTCCAACGAAATAACCTCAGCTCCTTGAAAATGTAACGGGAGAGGTCCCTTGTCCAACGGAATAACCTCAGCTCCTTGAAAATGTAACGGGAGAGGTCCCTTGTCCAACGAAATAACCTCAGCTCCTTGAAAATGTAACGGGAGAGGTCCCTTGTCCAACGAAATAACCTCAGCTCCTTGAAAATGTAACGGGAGAGGTCCCTTGTCCAACGAAATAACCTCAGCTCCTTGAAAATGTAACGGGAGAGGTCCCTTGTCCAACGAAATAACCTCAGCTCCTTGAAAATGTAACGGGAGAGGTCCCTTGTCCAACGAAATAACCTCAGCTCCTTGAAAATGTAACGGGAGAGGTCCCTTGTCCAACGAAATAACCTCAGCTCCTTGAAAATGTAACGGGAGAGGTCCCTTGTCCAACGGAATAACCTCAGCTCCTTGAAAATGTAACGGGAGAGGTCCCTTGTCCAACGAAATAACCTCAGCTCCTTGAAAATGTAACGGGAGAGGTCCCTTGTCCAACAAAATAACCTCAGCTCCTTGAAAATGTAACGGGAGAGGTCCCTTGTCCAACGAAATAACCTCAGAACCTCAGCTCCTTGAAAATGTAACGGGAGAGGTCCCTTGTCCAACGAAATAACCTCAGCTCCTTGAAAATGTAACGGGAGAGGTCCCTTGTCCAACGAAATAACCTCAGCTCCTTGAAAATGTAACGGGAGAGGTCCCTTGTCCAACGAAATAACCTCAGCTCCTTGAAAATGTAACGGGAGAGGTCCCTTGTCCAACGAAATAACCTCAGCTCCTTGAAAATGTAACGGGAGAGGTCCCTTGTCCAACGGAATAACCTCAGCTCCTTGAAAATGTAACGGGAGAGGTCCCTTGTCCAACGAAATAACCTCAGCTCCTTGAAAATGTAACGGGAGAGGTCCCTTGTCCAACGAAATAACCTCAGCTCCTTGAAAATGTAACGGGAGAGGTCCCTTGTCCAACGAAATAACCTCAGCTCCTTGAAAATGTAACGGGAGAGGTCCCTTGTCCAACGAAATAACCTCAGCTCCTTGAAAATGTAACGGGAGAGGTCCCTTGTCCAACGGAATAACCTCAGCTCCTTGAAAATGTAACGGGAGAGGTCCCTTGTCCAACGAAATAACCTCAGCTCCTTGAAAATGTAACGGGAGAGGTCCCTTGTCCAACGAAATAACCTCAGCTCCTTGAAAATGTAACGGGAGAGATCCCTTGTCCAACGAAATAACCTCAGCTCCTTAAAAATGTAACGGGAGAGAACCCTTGTCCAACGAAATAACCTCAGCTCCTTGAAAATGTAACGGGAGAGATCCCTTGTCCAACAAAATAAGCTCAGCTCCTTGAAAATGTAACGGGAGAGATCCCTTGTCCAACAAAATAAGCTCAGCTCCTAAAAATATAACAGGAGAGATCCCTTGTCCAACGAAATAACCTCAGCCCCTTCCAACGAAATAACCTCAGCTCCTTGAAAATGTAACGGGAGAGGTCGCTTATCCAACGAAATAACCTCAGCTCTTTGAAAATGTAACGGGAGAGGTTCCTTGTCCAACGAAATAACCTCAGCTCCTTGAAAATGTAACGGGAGAGGTCCCTTGTCCAACAAAATAAGCTCAGCTCCTAAAAATATAACAGGAGAGATCCCTTGTCCAACGAAATAACCTCAGCCTCTTCCAACGAAATAACCTCAGCTCCTTGAAAATGTAACGGGAGAGGTCGCTTGTCCAACGAAATAACCTCAGCTCCTTGAAAATGTAACGGGAGAGGTCCCTTGTCCAACAAAATAAGCTCAGCTCCTAAAAATATAACAGGAGAGATCCCTTGTCCAACGAAATAACCTCAGCCCCTTCCAACGAAATAACCTCAGCTCTTTGAAAATGTAACGGGAGAGGTCGCTTGTCCAACGAAATAACCTCAGCTCCTTGAAAATGTAACGGGAGAGGTCCCTTGTCCAACGAAATAACCTCAGCTCCTTGAAAATGTAACGGGAGAGGTCCCTTGTCCAACGAAATAACCTCAGCTCCTTGAAAATGTAACGGGAGAGGTCCCTTGTCCAACGAAATAACCTCAGCTCCTTGAAAATTTAACGGGAGAGATCCTTGTCCAACGAAATAACCTCAGCTCCTTCCAA
>NC_090725.1:286988217-286993217 GCF_036898095.1 Palaemon carinicauda
ATATTATTAGCTAAGCTACAACTTTTGTTGGAAAAGCAGGGTGCTATAAGCCCAAGAGCTCCAAGTGGAAAAATAGCCCAGTGAGGAAAGGGAATAAGAAAATAAATAAACTACAAGAGAAGTAATAATCAATTAAAATAAAAATCCTTTCATATATAAACTATAAGTCTTCAGAAATACAAGAGTAAGAGAAATCAGATAGAATACTGTGACCGAGTGTACCTTCCAATCGCCTTGATTAAATGTTATTTAATTAATGAGATAGAAATTACAAGAAGGTGAATAGTTATGTTTGAAAAAAAAATTCCAGTGAGGGGAAGAGATAAATATGGCAGACCAATGCTGAAAATAGTGAATAAATGAGGGTCAAGAAAATTATTCACTGAAGAGGAATATTGTGAGTTAAATGGCAAGACAGGATTAGAAATGAAACTATAAGAGAGATTACTCGAGTGCCATATGTGGATGAGATCATGGTGAGAGGTAGATGGAGATGGTTCGGTCATGCTCTTCGCACTCCCCAAAAGAGATTAGTTCACCAAACTTTCAACTGGGCTCCACAAGGCACTAGAAGAGTAGGAAGGCTCAGGCCTACATGGCTGAGAACTATGAAGCGTAAAGTAGAAGATGAAAGGAGAAGTATTGATTTCAAAGCTCAAGATAGAGATGACTGGCGAAATCTAACCGAGGACCTTTGCATTAATAAGCGTAGGAGGTGATGATGATGATGATGATGATGAAGAGTAATGAGATTTTCAGCAGATAATTCAAGGGATTGTAGATGTTTACATGTGATTAGAGGTAACGAACATCGCACGAAAAAGGGACAGAAACTTTGATGAATTGTCTTAGGCTCTTTAAGATCATCTTAAAGGTCGTCTTCTATTTCTAATTCCATGGCATTTTTTGTTTCCCAACGTAAATTTTTTTTGTTTCTCATAGCATTTTTCAATTTATAGATTTTTTTTTAATTTTTACACATACTGTAGCCCCTTCACGATATACCATATCCATTCTCTCTTTTTTTTTTTTTTTTTTTTTTTTTGCTCCCTTTAAGCCCAGTTTGATAAATGTATCAAGATGATCTTCCCTTGGCCTTGCACTTAAAGGTTATCATAGTAATAACGGGAAGGATGTAATTATTATTACTATTATCATTATTTTCCATTCCTAATGTGTGTACATTCAAATGGACTAAAGTGGAAAGGGTCACTTTCTAAACAACCTTCAATGGACTGGAATGCATCTATATGAAAAGGAGATAATTGATATATATATATATATATATATACTGTATATATATATATATATATATATAGAGAGAGAGAGAGAGAGAGAGAGAGAGAGAGATATTTGTATATGTGTGCTTGTATATATATATATATATATATATGTATATATATACATATATATATATGTATATATATATATATATACATATATATATGTATGTATGTATGTATATATAAATATATATATATATAAATATATATATATGTGTATATATATATTCGTTTTTTGTGTTTCCTGAATTCTTGGCGTTCATTTGGATTACTTCACAAGCATTTAAGCTAATTTTAGGCAAACACATCTCAAAATGTGTGCAGACAGTCTAAGTAAAATGTAGAAATTGATTTTATGAATTATGTGATGTGGTAGGAATGGATTTTTTGAATGGCGTTTACATAAAGTTGTCACCGAGTTTCTCAACTTTATAATGTTGCCAGGTTTTATGTTATTTTTAGATATATTCGTGTTAAATGTGCTATGCATTCCTGCATTGATTCCATCTACAATTGTTGTTTTAGATTTTTATTCAAAGATTTCAACAATTTTATTTTATTTGATGACGTTAATTAACTTTTTTTTTTTTTAATACAGAACAACATAATGAAAAATGTAAGGTACATTTTTTTTAAAGAAAGCCATAGAACAAATTTTCAAACGCATCTAAATGTGATACAATGGTTTTATGTTGAACCAAAGGACTCCTGAATCTATACCTGATAATGAATACAATAAATCTCCCAGGCAAGAACGTTGGATTCCGCAAGTTTTAGTGTGCAATAAAAGATATTTAAGTACTATTAAAAGCATTGTGTTGTGTAAAAATAGCAGTTGGAATTCTTGGTGCATATTTAGGATAGCTCATCAGTGCTAGCAAGCTGAATAAAGCATTGGGGAGTAAGAGAATGGGGTTATAAGTTGTATTATTATTATTATTATTATTATTATTATTATTATTATTATTATCCAAGCTACAACCCTAGTTGGAAAAGCAAGATGCTATAAGCCCAGGGGCTCTAACAGGGAAAAATAGCCCAGTGAGGAAAGGAAATAAGGAAATACATAAATTAAGAGAACAAATTAACAATAAATCATTCTAAAAAAAAGTAACAACGTCAAAACAGACATGTCATATATAAACTATTAACAACATCAAAAACAAATATGTCATAAATAAACTATAAAAAGACTCATGTCCGCCTGGTCAACATTATTAAGTTAATAATGTTGGACTTAAGAACTTTTTAACTAAAGAACCTACTCTTGGACAAACCTGCCTTTATTTACTGCCATTCCTTCTTACATGATCAGTGTATTTCTGTTTGTACTGGAGTACTGTAGATTTCTGTATATTTTCCGATCATCTCCAGCCTTTAAAGGAGTCCTGGTATATATTTTTTGATAACAAGATTTTCTAATAGTTTTTAATGCAATGGTTTAGGCTAAGTTTGTACTTTATTGGTATTCCTGGCCTTTTTGCCATAGGGATGAACATTTTGGTAAGAGGATATATTTCCAGGGACACAATGCTAAGAAAACTGTGTCGTTTAAGGAAATAAAACATCATGCTAACTATATCGCAATAAAATGGAGCCAAGCGGTTGTACATATCGTTGAAATTAATGCTAACCCTCGTTCAATCAAGGAAAATAACCAGTCCCTTGAAAATGTTAGCCGTTTTCATATGCCAAAAAATTTGGAAAATACCCTCAAGCGATAAACCTTGCTTGATACTCCCTGATAACCAGATCAGTTTCAATGTGAACCAAGAAACCTTTGCTGAGAGGCCTCAGTGACATGCAAATTTTGTGAATTCGTCTAAAAATACATATCTATTTTAAACTAAGCTGAAGGAAGTAACATTTTTATTGGCCATTTCTTGGTCATTGCCCGTTTTGCAAGTCTTCCTCTATTAGTTATCATTGCTGGGAGAGATTATTTCCTTTATAAAGCAATTGCAGATTAGTTTTTAGAGCATCATGGACTCTCGACAGATCACGTGGTGTTTCCATTTGGTTTACTGACCCTATTCTACTGGGACTGACATACAAATAAGCCCCTGCTGATAACCACAGAGGCTTATCATTAGCTCGTCGAAGTCCTGTACACAAAATGAACCAGTGTAACGGAGTAGCTGCTTATAAGCTATATGTTCAGTGTGAATGAAGGAAACGTTCTGAGGGAAGGGGTGAGACGTGTATTATTTCATTGCATAAAGTTAAATGCGTCTACTTATTATATCATAGTGGGTGTATGGTAGGATTTTTGGTTGAAGAAGTATTAAAGATGGCAGAAAGAGTGATAAGAGAAGTTCAGTCTATGTTTAAACTTGGAGAAGGGTGTTTGTGGCTTCATTGTTTGCTATGAAACGTTAATATGAGAATTTGGAAGTAAATGGAAAAGTTGTTTGTGATATTCATAGACCTAGACAAAACTTGTGATAAAATCAACGAAGAGCAATATGGAGGGTATAGAGAGTGTGTGGTTTGAGATGATGAAGGTTAAATGCATTAGAGTATGCAAAATATGGATGATTTTAAGTATTTAAGAGTAATTATAAGATTATGGTATGAAGAGAGAAAATTCCAAGCAAAAGATGTAGCAGGGTATATGCAAAAGATTGCTATGAGGCTAGAATTGCTTGTGGAAGTGCACGGTGGAATGCATAAAAGGTATGTTGAGTCAACATTCCTCTGTGGAAGTAAAGTGAAGCTGCTGAATTTGAATGAAATGAAAAAGGTTAAAACTGTTGACACGAAATGTGTTCGTAGATGTAAGAAGAATTTTTAGGTTGTAAAAAAATGTGGAGAAATCTACGAACGGGTAAAAAGATTTACTTAGGTGAAAGGATTGATCCTATAGGTGGATCACGTGAACAGACTGGATGATATAGTACAGCGGAAAGAATTTATAGTTCTGAAATGCTGAAAGTTAAGGAAGGAGAGGGAGGTCTCTTCTTTAAAGTTTTGGATAGATGGCATGGCATTCTGGAATGGAAGGGCCTTGATGCCCAGGAAGTGCAAGAGTGCATGCAAGTTAAAGGTGAATGGTGCAGTGTTTTTAGGGGTATTCGACATGCTGCCCATGGATATTCTCTGTAAGTGTATGAAGTGACTATTGTTGGGAAAGTTTGAAAGCACAGGGTGCTCATTGACAATTCACTAGATAAAGTGGTGTGAATGTAGCAGTGACTATTATATTTTCCTCTGGAGTAAAATTGTTAAAGGAAACTGGTCAATATGTATATATATATATATATATATATATATATGCAGAAGAACCACAGGGAAAATGAAAATACGAAATATACGCTTAAGTCCTGACTAGTTTCGTGATACTTCCTCAGTCCTCTGAGGAAGTATCACGAAACTAGTCAGGACTTAAGCGTATATTTCGTATTTTCATTTTCCCTGTGGTTCTTCTGCATCTGAGCATCACGTTTTCCTGTGATTTTTACGCATATATATATATATATATATATATATATATAAATATATTAATGTACACGACACATCAAAAATGATGGTTCAACATTTAGATAGATGTGCAGATGCAACCTCCTCTCATCACTGTATGACTACGCCCTCTCCCCAGAAAAAAAATATATATACATATACATATACATATGCATATACATATTGTATATATATAGATAGATAGATAAATTTATTATATTGGGAGATATAAAATGGTTGTGATCACATGGGGGTTAA
>NC_090725.1:287013217-287015717 GCF_036898095.1 Palaemon carinicauda
AGAGGTGAATCAATACCAAAGAATAAGGTATAATCTAACTATCATGTTGCTTCGTGAAGATATTAACCATTCGTATCAGGGTGAGAAGGGTAATCCGGTGTGGAAAAAGAGAAAATATTACTGCGTATGTACTGTTATTTACGAGAATATACTACGCAATGACTGCTTTATATATTGCCAACTTTCACCTTTAAAAAACTAAAGGTGAACATTAGATATTGTGCACTATATTGCCATAAATAATATTTCTTATATTATCATTATTGATGGTATACTATAAGTATTCATGTCTTTATTACTCACTTGCGGATATATGAGACACTTCTTTATAGAAAAATATGAAGTTGGCTAAACTCATTCGTAAATATGTATTTCATAATTGCCCCAGAATGGATATAATATTTGTAGTCATGCATATTTGGGGGAGTAATTCGACATTAGAATATTCGGAATTATAGATCATCAGGGCAAATTGCAATTAAATCGTAATCACGTCAATAATGTTGATTCTCATTAACATTACTCTTCTATTTTATAAAGGTGCTTTTTGTCACGTTTATGACTTTGTTCCTAAAAACGTTTCCATTGCAAAAGTGTTTTTAGCAGTTACATAGCGGAGATGTCAGATCTTTTCTTAGCTTGTAAATTGTACCAAATTTCATGATAACAGCTATACTAAACATAGATTTCTCTTCCTTGAAGGGACACTCGGGCACACTATTCCATCATATGTGGCTTCCTCTTGTTTTGTTGAAGTTTTTATAGTTTATATAGGGAACATTTATTTCAATGTTGTTACTTTTTTGAGAATATGTTTTTCCTTGTTTCCTTTCCTCACTGGGCTATTTACCCTGTTGGGGCCCCTGGGCTTGTAGCATCCTGCTTTTCCAACTAGGTTTGTAGCTAAGCAAGTAATAATAATAATAATAATAATAATAATAATAATAATAATAATAATAATAATAATAATAATGATATGGGAAAACTACATATAGAGATACGTGAACGAATTGAACAGAAAGATTAATTCACAAGTAAACATTACTACAGGAAATGAGTTTGAGATCTGATTTGCTGAGGTGAAGGTTGGTAACTTTATAAGTAACATTACAATGTTGAACGAGAGGAGCGTTCAGCCACGCCACTGCGTACTTGTACTTCGTTGTATTTTCTTTCAAATCAAATGGATTTGTCTTCATCAAGTTTCGTTGAAATTAGTTATGTAGTTTTTTTCGGAATGTTGTTCACAAAAAATATACTATAAATAGTTGTCGTTTACTCAACATTACGAATATTTTCAAAGTACTGCTGCGTACTTGTACTTTGCTGTACATTATCCAAAATGTTACAGAGTCATCCTTGGGTCATACCCAACATGACTAACAAATTTTTGTGTTAAGTTCCCACAAATAAACGACGAGAGGGGTGAATACATACCCTTGAAGGTTTAAATGCAGCTCATGAATGGCAGAGGCATGGTACAGTGACATTGCCCTATCAAGCAGGACAATGTCCTAGAGACTGATCATATACACATATGATCAGCGCTCGAGCCCCCTCTCCACCCAAGCTAGGACCAAGGAGGGCCAGGCAATGGCTGCTGATGACTCAGCAGATAGGTCTATAGGCTCCCCCAAACCCCCATCCTTAGCTCACAAGGATGGTGAGGTTGCAGTGATCATAGAAACTAACGAGTTTGAGCGAGACTCAAACCTGAGTCTGGCGTTCAGTCAGGGACGTTGCCACATCGAGCACCTCAACCTTCGCAGTCTTCTATTTTCGCGAAGGCAGTGAAGTGGGAGAGAAGCAGGTTTTCCACTGCAAAAAATAGACTTTGAGAGAAGCTGGTACTTTATAAGTTGCCTTAATTCAGAGCAGAGTACATTGAAAGTAGACATTTAGAAGTAAGATTGATTCAGGGAAGTTGTGCACTTTACAAGTAGCATTTAGTAGTTAAATTATTTCAGATAGAAGCAATAAGATTAATTAACATTGCTGGCAACAGATAGATTCCTTCGATTAACTTAATTTATTTATCGTTTACCAAGTATCCGTCTTGCCTTACCTATATCTTATGAAAAGATTTCTCATTTTAAAATATTTTTCCGGAAATTATAACAATCCATCTGTAGTGTTGTCGCCAGTTTTAAGTAGTTAATAAAATTTGTTTTCAGTAGTAAGTTTGTTAGTTTGTGTCGACATATCCTCCGGAAATCAAGAGTCTTTTTAATCTATTTTTTTTTTAAGTCTTATCTCATCGTTACCAGCTTCCCTTAGCTGGGGATGGTCACTCTTATTCAATTCGATATGATTTTTCCTTCAAGGGCATACAGGGTTTGGTTACAGTGCCAGCTTTGCTATTATTATTATTATTATTATTATTATTATTATTATTGAAAGTGATTGCTACCTAAGTGGCGTTAATTTTGTGATTAACTTTTTCTATTGTTGTTATTATCTTTTTCTCTTCATTGCTACATCCGCCAGCAACTGGGAAAGG
>NC_090725.1:287020717-287028217 GCF_036898095.1 Palaemon carinicauda
CCACCCAAGCTAGGATTAAGGAGGGCTAGGTAATGGCTGCTGATGACTCTGCAGGTAGACCTATAAGCTCCCCCGAATCCTTAGCTCACAAGGACGGTGAGGATTCAGCGACCAAAGGAACCAACGAGCTTGAGCTTGATTTGAAAGTCTGGCAAATACCTGGCTATGACGCAACTACAGGCCAACACTACCCTATAGTCAATTTTTTTTTCATTTGGGCTGTTTTGCACCGACTCGCATGGGTGCCCTTTTAGCTCGGAAAAGTTTCCTGTGATCTGATTGGTTAGAATTATCTTTTCCTACCAATCAGTGAGCAGGGAACTTTTCCGAGCTAAAAGGGCACCCATGCGAGTCGGTGCAAATCTGGTCTCACTAAAAAGAATTAACTATAGTACTACCAGACCAACACAACCCTAGTACATTATCCTTTCTTCCCCTTCCCGTTCGCATGTGCTCAGGCAATTCGGTATTTTCGTTTAGCTACGAAGTCACGTTTACTCTTGTAATCAAAGTAAAAGCTTTTTTCCTACATTACGTGAAATTAATTTAGTTTTCATGAAGGCGTGGTTATGATTCCGGGAGGGGAACTAGTGAGCTCATGTGATTGGCTCTGACTTTATTCAACATACACCTCCTATACATGATTACGTACCCAAAGAGGTAGGGACAGAGAGAGGGCTCTCTCTCTCTCTCTCTCTCTCTCTCTCTCTCTCTCTCTCTCTCTCTCTCTCTCAACTTTAATATCACGGTGATATACAATTTTTGGTGTATCTTTATTTGTTATAGTTTTCTTCCTTCCTTTACTTTAATGTTTTTATGTTGAACAGGCTGACATAAGTCCTTTTACAGTTTATATATGACATATCTGTTTTGATGTTGTTACTGATTTTAGAATAATTTATTGTTATTTTTTTCTCATCGTTTATTTATTTCCTTATTTCCTTTCCTCACTGGACTATTTTTCCCTGTAGGAGCCCTTGGGCTTATAGCATCTTGCTTTTCCAACTAGGGTTCTAGCTTGGCTAGTAATAATAATAATAATAATAATAATAATAATAATGATAATAATAATAATAACCCCTACTACTTCACACATCAGTTGCATAACAACCAGGTGATTTATCAATTCTTAAGTCATCTTAAGTACGGTATTACGTAGGGAACATGAACATACCACTATTATTCCTACCCCTCTTGGCGATCAAACTTGGGGTTCCTTATAGGCCAAATTAGTCTCGCAGAGAGAGAGAGAGAGAGAGAGAGAGAGAGAGAGAGAGAGAGAGAGAGAGAGAGAGAGTAAACACATCTCACACAGATCTACATGTACACGAAAATCTCTTTGGAAAAATAACATTTTGTCATGACTGAACAGACTCGCTAGTTCAAATTAATAATTGATTATATATATATATATATATATATATATATATATATATATATATATATTGTGTATATATATATATATATATTGTGTATATATATATGTATATATATATATTTGTGTATATATATATTTATATATGTATATATATATATTTATATATATATATATGTATATATATATATATATATATGTGTGTGTGTGTGTGTGTGTGTGTGTGTATACTGTATATGTATATATATATATATATATATAAATAGATAGCTATATATATGTGTGTGTATATATATATATATATATATATATATATATATATATATATATATATATATATATATATATATATGATAACGCCTCATTGGGTTTTTTTTTTAACATTGTAACATTTTTAACCAGTATTATAGAGAAGTTTCATGACGAAAAGGGACCTTTCCCTACACTGTGATATTTGGTGTTGGCGTGTTAAACAAAAATAGCAGATGGGTCCATTTAAAGGCGCACGGAGAGAAGCTATTCGAATGGGTTATGATGCGCTATTCGTTTAGCGGAGGAAGGAGAATGTCATGAATAGATTTTCTATCGCTATAAACTGTTGTTGGGGAAATTGATTGTGAAAAAATGATTGCGAATGAGAGATAAAAGGAGAAGCTTCTTTGCTAATGTTTTAGTGTAAATTCGGACACACTATTCTATGTAATTTCTCTTCCTCTCGTTTTGTTAAAGTGTTTATAGTTTATATAGGAAATATGTATTTTAATGTTGTTACTGTTCTTAAATTATTTTTATTTTTCCTTGTTTCCTTTCCTCACTGGGGTATTTTCCCTGTTGGGGCCCCTTGGCTTATAGCATCTTGCTTTTCCAACTAGGGTTGTAGCTTAGCAAGTAATAATAATAATAATAATAATGATGATGATAATAATAATAATAATAATACTAAGAGGAGTGATGGAAAATATGGGAAATGCTGAGAACAGAAGATGCTATAGAAAGGGGGTTATACATGCTATACAAATAGGTCCCAGTAGTCGATGGTGGTTTGGTAATGTAGAGAGAATGTTGTGTGTAATTCCTTGGTTTTAAATGGTGAGAGTTCCTGTTGGGTAGAGGTAATAAAGAAATCGACCAGACCTCATGGGTCTTCTATTTAGCTGTTTTATATATACATATAAATATATATATGTATGTATATATATATATATATATATACATATATATATATATATATACATACAGTATATATAAGGGTCCCTTTCTGAGTGGAAATACCTTAACGGGGGGATAGGGTTTGCATATCGCCATGATCTACAAAGCTGTGCTAGCCAGAGCCACCCATCACTAATCCGCACTGGGCATCGTGGTGATGAAAAATGCCAAACCCCAGACATGAATTGTCATCATGTTTGTGGCCTTTGTCCTGCAGATGACTAGAAACGGCTACACTTGTTATTGTAAATAATGAGTGTGTGTATGTATGCATGTATCAATATACCCGAGAAATGATTAAATGTATGAAGACATTGTTGGGATGCATTTTGCAAGAGTCTGTGTCGCTTTTTCCCGCAGGCCATGCAACCTACAACAACAACAACATATGGAGATATTGTTGAGCTCACCGTTCTTGGTCTTTGCAGCTGACAGATATGGATGTTGAATCGGAATAACACAGAGAAGGTAGAATCTGTTGAAAACAAAGTCTCTTATAGAATATGTTGAAAAGTGGGAAGCAGGAATCATTCGAGAAATATGGATACGATAAAGATGTGACTAAATATTATTATTATTATTATTATTATTATTATTATTATTATTGTTATTATTATCATTATTATTATTATTATTATTAATGATAATGAGAATAATAATAATAATAATAATTATTATTATTATTATTATTATGTGTCGTTTCTTTTTCCGTTGGATTACGGGTGAGTTATGGTTTTATTATTATCATTGTTACTTGCTAAGCTACAACCCTAGTTGGAAAAGCAGGATGCTATAAGCACAGGGACCCCAACAGAGAAAATACCCCAGTGAGGAAAGGAAACAAGGAAAAATCAAATATTTTAAGTACAGTACTAACATTAAAATAAATACTTCCTCTATAAACTACAAACACTTTAACAAAAGGGAGAGAAATAAGATAAAATAGTGTGCCCGCATGTACCCTCAAGCAAGAGAACTCTACTCCAAGACAGTGGAAGACTATGGTACAGAGGCTATGGCACTACCCATGACTAGAGAACCCCGTAGAAAAAATAGATGATAGGTTAGGGAAGAATTGATTGATGAAATAGAGTTTGATGAGTAAAATAAGAATAGTGGAACCGAGAAAATTATGAACAGATGCATTGCTAGAGGCATAGGATCAGAAATGCGTTAGGATTCAGGAAGCACAAGAGAGTATACTAGCCAGACAGCTGAAAGTTGTATGTAAAGAAACTTCTGATGATATCGCTGTGTTTGAAGTAATTGGTCTTGGGGAAGTTCTGTACAGCACTTTAATCGTCAATTCCCTGGAAACCACCTATTGGGACAAAATACATGCATAAACACATATATAGGCTATATATGTGCAATATATTATGCGCTCTATGTAAATTTTATATATATATATATATATATATATATATATAAATATATATAGATATATACCTGTATTATATATATATATATATGTATGTATGTATGTATAAATATATATAGATATATCACCTGTATTTATATGTGCATATAGAAATCTATATATCTATCTATCTATCTCTATCTATATATATATATATATATATATACATATGTGTGTGTGTATACGTATACAATATATATTATTAATTATATTTGTGCATATATATATATATATATAGGCTATATATATATATATAGGCTATATATATATATATATATATAGGCTATATATATATATATATATATCATCACCTCCTACGCCTATTGACGCAAAGGACCTCAGTTAGCGAGAGAGAGAGAGAGAGAGAGAGAGAGTCAATGGGAAATGTTGAAATCTGTAATCACGTAGTGCTATTGTATCTTCAGGGTACAGTACAAAGCGAAATACAGCTGAGGGACGTCCACCGGCTGTATTTGACTTTGATAAGTATTGCTGGCATTTACAAAGTATTTGTCACCTGACCTTTGACCTTTGTAATTATATATATATATAATATATATATGTTTATATATATATATATTATATATATTTATATATATATATGTTTATATATATTATATATATATTTATATATATATATATATATATATTACAAAGCTATATATATATATATATATATATTTATATATATGTATAACATATATATATTATACAGTATATATATATACAGTATATATATATATATATACAGTGTATATATATATATATATATATATTATCCCTTAACTCCCTTAACTTGGTGAAAGGGTCATGTATCGCCAGGATCAGCATAGCTGCACTAGTCATCGCCACCCATGCTAGGTTGATTTGCTGTGAGTGATCAGGCAAATATCTCCCACCGTCACCAATCTGCACTGGCCAGCGTGGTGATGAAACTGGCCAAATACCAGACATGAATTGACACGTTTGAGGCCTTTGTCCTACAGAAGACTAGAAACTACTGGATTTGTTGATGATGTTGTTGTTGTGGTATATATATATAATATATATATAAAGTATATATATATATATATATATATAAATATATATATATATATTTATTTATTTATATATTTCTCTCTCTCTCTCTCTCTCTCTCTCTCTCTCTCTCTCGTGCACATTTGTTACATTTTTACTACGATTATGAAATAATTGAAATTCCTTAAGATCGATGAAGCATATTAAAGACTTGTAATTATGAATGCTTCTGACATATTATTATTATTATTATTATTATTATTATTATTATTATTATTATTATTAGTTAAGCCACAACCTTGGGTGGAAAAGCAGAATGTTACAAGCGCTATGGCTGTAATAGGAAAAATAGCACAATGAGGAAAGAAAATAACAAATAAACTATATATAAATATTGAATGGAAAATATAGATATTTTAAGCAACAACGTTAAAATGGATTAGTCATATATTGAAGTATAAAAGGAGGCTTATGTCGAGAAATGACAAAAAGTTTGAACCTCAGAAATTCCACTGATTCAATTGCCTGATTAGGAAGATCATTCCACAATCTGGTCACAATTGGAACAAAACTTTTAGAGTACTGTGTATTACTGATTTTTTTTTTTTTTTTTTTTTTTTTGACGGAGAAGGCATTAATGCTAGAATTAACTGCATACCCAATACTGTGTACAGGATGGTCCAGACTTTGAAGAAGTGAATGCAATGTATAATCTGAATAATGAAAGATCTTATGCAACATGCATAACGAACTAACTGAAAGACGGTGCCAGAGATTGACATCCAGATCAGGAATAAGACATTTGATAGACTGCAAGAATCTATCCAGGAATAAGACATTTGATAGACTGCAAGAATCTATCCATCAAATTGAGATGTGAGTCAGCAGCTTAAAACAAGATGGAAGAACAAAACTCGAGTTGATTCTTTTATTTCCTGCTGGTACCCGGATTCTTGTTGGCAGCCTTCCGTCCCTTCACAGAGGGAAGATCGTGGATTCCATGAATGGGCGACCAGGACTATCATCATCATCATTTCAGCCTTCAAAAGTCCTTTGTTGGATGTAGGCCTTCCCCAGGTTTCTCCACAGACTTATATCGCAAGCTATTCTGTGCCACTGTTGCTTATGTTGGTCTAAGTCATCTCGCCAGCGGGTTTTTTGTCTTCCTCGGTTTCTTGTGTATCCTCGGGGTGTCCATCGGTTGTCTGTCATCCTGGCAATGTGCCCTGCCCAGTTCCATTTGAGCTTGCTAATGGTTTCAAGGATATCCATTACAATCTCCCCAAATGAGTTACAACCACAGGCCATGACTATAGGCCCTCTAAATTGCCGATGGGTTCCTTTGAGAATATCGTTCTCATATAGTGGTCATGCGACGGCCTTTAGGTTTGGGGTTTGACGATTTGTTACTTTTGTTAATACTTAACACAGCTTATTGAGTTTTATCATTAATGATGAAATAGCTTTAAGATAATTCCTCTCAGAACTTGACCTTTTGGTTAAAGTTAGAGGACGATGATTAGTTATTTTTATCAATGCTTGACATAGCCTCTCGAGTTCTATCATTAATGTTGAAATGGCTTTACCATCGTACTGCTCAGAATTTGACATTTAAGATAGATAAGAGATGAAATTGTCGTTGCCACGAGTAAAAGGAAAAAAAAGTGCATTTCTGATTAAGAATACCACGGAGTTGCCTGCACATACACTGAATAGTGTGGCCTATTCATTACACATTCTTTCTTTCTTCATAGACCTGGCAAGACTAGGATAGCAGAAAAATTCTTCTCCGCTCAAGGGGTTAACTACTGCACTGTAATTGTTCAGTGGCTACTTTCCATTTGGCAAGGGTAGAAGAGATTCTTTAGCTATAGTTTGCAGCTCTTCCAGGAAAAAGACACTACAGAATCAAACCATTATTCTCTAGCGTTGGGTAGTGCCATAGCCACTGTCTTGGGTTAGAGTTCTCTTCCTTGGGGATACAGTCTGACATACTATTTTGTTTTAGAGCCCTTAGGCTTATATCATCCTTCTTTTCCAACTAGGGTTGTAGCTTAGCTAGTATTATTGATAATAATGGTGGATATATCAAATAGACATAGAGTCGAGTTTTAGTCTACCTGGGCCAGGATATCTTCATCTTTTCAATAATTTAACAATGAAATTGTTTTTTGTTGTAAATTCGTTGCTTCCTCCATTCTTGAAGATAGGAGCTTTACAAGATCAAATTTCCTTCCTTTCTAATTTTCACCTATTGATTTTTCAAAATGTACGGTGACTCTTACACTTAATACAAAAGAAGGCCATTGCCTTAGGTTGTTGAGCAAGGCTCCAATATAGAAACATCCAGATCGCTTAACCTTTAAATTTTCATATCATAACCAGGATTAAAACAAAGAACCATATATATATATATATATATATATATATATATATATATATATATATATATATGTAAATATATATATAATATATATAT
>NC_090725.1:287035717-287038217 GCF_036898095.1 Palaemon carinicauda
GACAAAGGCCTTATATGTCAATTCTGTCTAGTGCAATGGAGGACAAAGGCCTCATATGACAATTCTGTCAAGTCCACTGTAGGACAAAAGCCTCATATGTCAATTCTGTCTAGTGCACTGGAGGACACAGGCCTCAGATATGTCAATTCTGTCTAGTCCACTCTGGAGGACAAATGCCTCAGATATGTCAATTATGTCTAGTCCACTCTAGAGGAGAAATGCCTCAGATATGTCAATTCTGTCTAGTCCACTGTAGGACAAAGGCCTCATATGTCAATTCTGTCTAGTGCACTGGAGGACAAAGGCCTCATATGACAATTCTGTCAAGTCCACTCTGGAGGAGAAATGCCTCGGATATGTCAATTCTGTCTAGTCCACTGTAGGACAAAAGCCTCATATGTCAATTCTGTCTAGTGCACTGGAGGACACAGGCCTCAGATATGTCAATTCTGTCTAGTCCACTCTGGAGGACAAATGCCTCAGATATGTCAATTATGTCTAGTCCACTCTAGAGGAGAAATGCCTCAGATATGTCAATTCTGTCTAGTCCACTGTAGGACAAAAGCCTCATATGTCAATTCTGTCTAGTGCACTGGAGGACACAGGCCTCAGATATGTCAATTCTGTCTAGTCCACTCTGGAGGACAAATGCCTCAGATATGTCAATTATGTCTAGTCCACTCTAGAGGAGAAATGCCTCAGATATGTCAATTCTGTCTAGTCCACTGTAGGACAAAGGCCTCATATGTCAATTCTGTCTAGTGCACTGGAGGACAAAGGCCTCATATGACAATTCTGTCAAGTCCACTCTGGAGGAGAAATGCCTCGGATATGTCAATTCTGTCTAGTCCACTGTAGGACAAAAGCCTCATATGTCAATTCTGTCTAGTGCACTGGAGGACACAGGCTTCAGATATGTCAATTCTGTCTAGTCCACTGGAGGACATTGGCTTTAGATATGTCATCCCTCTCTCATCTATTGGAGGACAAAGGCCTCAGATATATCCTTATTCATATCTGGGGTTTGGCAAGTTTTCATCACCACACTGGCAACCGCGGATTGGTGATGGTGGGAGATTTTTGTTTGATCGCTCACAGCAAATGGAGCTAGTATGGGTGGCCCTGACTAGCAAAGCTTTGCTGGTCACGGCGATACACAAACCCCTTCACAGTCGTTTGTATGCGCGTGCACACACACACACACGCACATACACCTTCAAGTATTATAAATGAAAATCCCCAGGCAAAACAACTGTGAACGAAAGTATAGAAGATTAGAGAATTTAAAAGATAATGTAAAAGATGTTACAGAAGGCAATAGACAACGAATTCCCGATACAGGAGACCCTGTCTCACCTCTTGTAAATTCATAATCTGATTTTAAATGAATTCTGGTCGAAGAACATCTGGAATTGGATTACTATGAATTTTCAATATCGACATTGCTCTGTTCCCCCAGAACTCTTTAAATAGCTGGAAAGAGCATAATGAGGCAATCTCTTAATGAATATTTGAATTCATACATAGGTTTTGATTCATTTTTGTCACGGAGAAAGAAAATGAAAGTCCTTTTCTTATATCGAAGTATCAAGCAGGAATAGTGACAATGCCCTAGAGACTAACTATATATACATAGAATCAGCGCCCAAGGACCAAGGATTGCCAAACAATGGCTACTGATTGACTCAGCAGGCAGACCTATAGGCTCCCTCAAACCCCCTATCCTTTGCTCACAAGGATGGTGAGGTTGCAGACACTACAAGAAACTATCACACTTGAGCTGGTCTCGAACCTCAGTCCGACAGAACGCCAGGAGCATCCTGCTTTTCCAACTAGGGTTGTAGCTTAGCAAGTGATAATAATAATAATAATAATAATAATAATAATAATAATAATAATAATAATAATAGGCCTCTATACCTAGTTGGAAAAGCTGTTTAAATGTCTCATTTCAAGGTAGATAAACCTCGTGATTTAAAAAGTTTATACAATGGTTCATTTTGGAATTATATATATATATATATATATATGTATATATACAGTATATATATACACACATGTATATGTATATATATATATGTGTGTAAGTATGTATATATACTGTATACACACACACATATATATATATATATATATGTATGTATATATATATATATATATATATATATATATACATATATGTATGTATATATATATATGTATATATATATATATATATATATATATATATATATATATATATATAGAAGATTTACATGTATTAAATGAAGCAAGTTTATATTGGCCATTTATCATTGTGGGAGAAGCGTGTAGATATCCTTTCTCTATTTTATTAGAGAAAAAAAATGAAAAAAAGACTTAGAGAATTATGGAAACACGAAGTCAGAGGGAGAAATCCACTTACCTTATACCGAAGGTCTAATTACAGAAATGGGTCCTCGGTTATAACTTCCCACTATTCCCATGAAGACAAAGACACGGAGCAATTTCCACTTGTGAA
>NC_090725.1:287048217-287058217 GCF_036898095.1 Palaemon carinicauda
AACGTCACCATACTTGCGAGCTAAGGATGGGGGTTTGAGGGAGCCTCTAGGTCTATCTGCCGAGTCATTAGCAGCCATTGCCTGGCCCTCCTTAGTTCTAGATTGGGTGGAGAGGGGTCATGGGCGCTGATCATATATATGTATGGTCAGTTTAGGGCACTATTCCCTTGCTTCTACCATTTATTGATGGCCTTTAAACCTATAAAGGTTTTTTTCTTAAGCATATAAAATGTGTTTCAAGTTAATATAAAAGTCACCATCATTGTTTATTGCAAAGCAGATGTTAAGCATTTTACCATCATTTTGATATTATCAGTGTTGAGGTTGTTCATTGTTCGCTTGATTTTTATCAGAGGTGAGATTAGGAATTCTTCTTTTCATTCTAATCGGACAATGATTTTCATTACTGCGGTAAGTGGATCATTAATTAATCTTTTTCATTCATTTAAATCTGAAGAGGTTAATTGCCTCCTTTTTTTTTTTTTTTTTTTTTTTTTTTTTTTTGTGCTGGTAATGGTTGATTAAATCACTATCGATAATTTTGAAATATTTATGTGACTAAATCTCCGCAGCAACATAGTGTCGAGTGATGACATTTCAGCTCTTCTTCTATTATTTAGTTTGTCTTTTTGTTCTCGTTCTGGAAGAAATTCGTCTGGTGATTGGCTTCCATAAATTTGCCCTTGAATTGTCAAGTTCTTTATCGTTGGAAATATCTTACAAGTCATGATAGACAAAGTAGGGAAGTTCTTTTGAAAATATTAACTTTTATAAGTGTCATATCTACGTAGAACTTTTTTACCTCCGCCAACGAAGTTAGAAGTAGGTTATGTTTTACCCCCTGATTGTGAGTGTGTATGTGTGTGGTTGGTTGTGAACAGCTTTCTGACCACAATTTTAATCGTACTCTAATGAAACTTGCAGGGATTAATTGTTATGTAAAAAGCTGGAAATGATTAAATTTTGGAAGGTCAAAGGTCAAGGTCACGGTTAAGCTAATTTTTCAATTCTAATCAGCCATAAGTTTGGACATCGTTGTCACAGAGACTTCAAACTTGGTTCATATTTGACTGTTTGAAAATCCACGCCAATTAATACATGTTATAGTCAAAGGTCAAGGTCAAGCAAAAGGTCGAAAATTTAGCTGCTACGGCGGAGGTCTGCGCTCTACTGAGTGCCCATCTTGTTTAATCGTGGAGAGAGAGAGAGAGAGAGAGAGAGAGAGAGAGAGAGAGAGAGAGAGAGAGAGAGAGAGAATGTCAAAGTCGCTTAAAATATCAAATTTAGGTCGTCTAGGAATGTCTTCCGTCATGGAGGATTGTAGGCCACCAATGGTGTGACACCATTCAAATTCAAACAAGCTGAAAATATTTGGTTAAGAAAAAATTAGAGTAAGTTTTTTATAACAAATCCTTGAAAAAAAAATATATTTAAGAGCTATTTTCCCTTACAATATAGATACTCAATGCATTTACCTTTTTCACACGTCACAATCTCTTCTTGATTATTAAGAGAGCGCCTTTCGATCTCATTTTTATGCGCCAGTTATAATTACTATTGTAATATCATTGCTGCCTTACGGTCATGCAAAAATTGATTTTACCTGTTATGAATAACATTTAAAAGGGACAAAGACATAATTGTATATTTCCTGTTTTCTTTTCGTGAGTTGTGGTTGTGCGGGCTGTAGATAGGTAAAGTAAAAGTCTACGGTGTATTTAATGACAATTACACCCGAATAATTCACTGTAAGACGTTTAAATGTTTAAAGACATCTCATGAATGGTAGAGGCAGGGGACAGTGACATTGCCCTATCAAACAGGACAATGCCCCAGAGACTGACCATATTTGATCAGCGCCTAAGCCCCCTCTCCACCCAAGCTAGGACCAAGGAGGAACTGGGCAATGGCTCCTGACGACTCAGCAGATAGACCTATAAGGTCCCAAAACTTCTCTTCCTTGGCTCAGAAGGGGAGTGAGGTTGCAGCGACGAAAGGAATTAACGAGTTTGAGCAGCAAGGAAGGTACCGCTAGGCCACAACAACCCTTTTATGATTTTATGATTTTTTATCGGAACCATTTTTCGTTATGTAATTAAGGCTTGACAAGGTTTGGATTACCAGCTATTGCATCGTAAACCTCTATCATTTTACCCGTAAATATCTAGGAAGTGACAATATGGTGACCTTTCGGAAACATCCTTGACTAGCGATCTGTCGGACTGGGGTTCGAGTCCCACTCAAGCTCGATAGTTTCTCGTAGTGTCTGTAAGCTCACCATTTTTATGAGCCAAGACTCAGGGCATTGGGTGAGCCTGTAGGTCTGCCTGCTGAATCCTCAGCAGCCATTGCCTGGCTTTCCATGGTCATATCTTGGGTGGAGAGCGGTCTTAGACGCATTGTCACTATCCCTTGCCTTTCCCATTCATGAGAGACCTTTAAACCTTTTAAATGTGAATGAGTCAAAACAGCAACATTGTTCTCTAGTCTTGGGTAGTGCCATAGCCTCTCTACCATAGTCTTCCAATGTCTTGAGTTAGAGTTCTCTTGCTTGAGGGCACACTCAGGCACACTATTCAATCTTATATCTCTTCCTCTTTTTTCAAGTGTTTATAGTTTATATAGGAAAAATCTATTTTAATGCTGTTACTGTTCTTGAAATATTGAATCTTAATTGTTTATTACTTCTCTAATAGTTTATTTATTTGCTTGTTTCCTTTCCTCACTGGGCTATTTTTCCTTGTTGAAGCCCTTGGGCATATAGCATTCTGCTTTTCCAATTAGGGTTGTGTTTTAGGTAATAATAATAATAATAATAATAATAATAATAATAATAATAATAATAATAATAATGTTCATTTTCTTTAATGCAACGCAATTCTTTCCATATGACATTTTAAAGGTTTAAAGGCCACTCATGAATGGCAGGGGCAAGGAACAGTGACTAGAGACTGACCATATATACATATACTCAACGCCCAAGGCCCCTCTCCACCCAAACTAGGACCAAGGAGGGCCAGACAATGGCGGCTGATGACTCAGCAAATAGACCTGTAGGCTCCCCCAAAACCTCCATCCTTAGCTCACAAGGATGGTGAGGTTGCAGCGACCAAAGAAACTAATGAGTTTGAGGAGGACATGAACCCCAGTCTGGCGTTCACCAGTCAGGGACGTCACCACATCGGCCACCACAACCCTTCAAGAAATTAGAGCAAAAGTGGAAACCAAGAATTGATAAAACACCAAGTCACAAAACATTTGAACCTACACACGTGTAAGTTCTATGTTGCTATTATAATAGCAACATGGAACTCTTAGACTTCCCTGTCGATAAACAGGAAGCGTGAGTCAGAGTTGCAAGGTTTTCTAAATGAGAAAAACCCAACTTCTAATCAACCGCAGCTTTAAAAGGCCAACCTATTAGAAAAACGCCAAAAATATAGTATTTAAGGTCCACCTCTTTTAAGTTACTAAAGGCCAACCAATTTCAAAAAGGCCAAATTGAAGTTTTTTTTTTTTCTTTTTTTTTTTTTTTTTTTGGGGGGGGTCCTGAAAAAAGGCCAACCAGGCAACCCTGCCGTGAGTCAAGAGGAAGCGTTCTTTCGAAAAACTTTGGTGGCTACAAAACGCTGCTTATTTGGTGACGTTCCCTTATTAGCTGGAATAATTATATACCTTTTCCCGTATCGACCTGTTGCCTGCACGACCACTTAATGAAACCATTTTACACACCCTTTTGACTAGACTCTCTCTCTCTCTCTCTCTCTCTCTCTCTCTCTCTCTCTCTCTCTCTCTCTCTCTCTCTCTCTCTCTCTCTCTCAAAAGTGTTGTGTATGCGGCTGGATTTTTAGATAAGGATTGTTATTATTCTTAGAAACATAATATGAATAACCCGTATTTTTTAATATTTCTTTTTTTAATTAGACGATGTTAGATCATTTTTGACGTTATTATGCGATTGTGAAATGTCAGAAAGGTGGTAGGGCGCAAGTTAACCGTATGATAATTCTTAATTACGAAAAAATCATCAGTTGTAGCTAGTCTAGAAAATTATAATTTTAAACCAACTGATTTCCTGTGTAGCGGACTTTGAGAAAATGTCATTACTTTGAGAAAATGTCATTACTTTGAGAAAATGTCATTACTTTGAGAAAATGTCATTACTTTGAGAAAATGTCATTATGGACATTGAAAAAAATTTCATTACGAACTTTGAGAAAATTTCATTATGGACATTGAGAAAATTTCATTACTTTGAGAAAATTTCATTACGAACTTCGAGAAAATTTCATTACGAACTATGAGAAAATTTCATTACTTTGAGAAAATTTCATTATGGACATTGAGAAAATTTCATTACGAACTTTGAGAAAATTTCATTACTTTGAGAAAATTTCATTATGGACATTGAGAAAATTTCATTACGAACTTTGAGAAAATTTCATTACTTTGAGAAAATTTCATTACTTTGAGAAAATTTCATTATGGACATTGAGAAAATTTCATTACTTTGAGAAAATTTCATTACGAACTTTGAGAAAATTTCATTACTTTGAGAAAATTTCATTATGGACATTGAGAAAATTTCATTACGAACTTTGAGAAAATTTCATTACTTTGAGAAAATTTCATTATGGACATTGAAAAAAATTTCATTACGAACTTTGAGAAAATTTCATTACGAACTTCGAGAAAATTTCATTACGAACTTTGAGAAAATTTCATTACTTTGAGAAAATTTCATTACGAACTTCGAGAAAATTTCATTACGGACATTGAGAAAATTTCATTACGGACATTGAGAAAATTTCATTACGAACTTCGAGAAAATTTCATTACGAACTTCGAGAAAATTTCATTACGAACTTCGAGAAAATTTCATTACGGACATTGAGAAAATTTCATTACGGACATTGAGAAAATTTCATTACGAACTTCGAGAAAATTTCATTACGAACTTCGAGAAAATTTCATTACGGACATTGAGAAAATTTCATTACTTTGAGAAAATTTCATTACGAACTTCGAGAAAACTTCATTACGAACTTCGAGAAAATTTCATTACGGACATTGAGAAAATTTCATTACTTTGAGAAAATTTCATTACGAACTTCGAGAAAATTTCATTACGGACATTGAGAAAATTTCATTACTTTGAGAAAATTTCATTACGAACTTCGAGAAAATTTCATTACGAACTTCGAGAAAATTTCATTACGGACATTGAGAAAATTTCATTACTTTGAGAAAATTTCATTACGAACTTCGAGAAAATTTCATTACGGACATTGAGAAAATTTCATTACTTTGAGAAAATTTCATTACGAACTTCGAGAAAATTTCATTACGAACTTCGAGAAAATTTCATTACGGACATTGAGAAAATTTCATTACGAACTTCGAGAAAATTTCATTACGGACATTGAGAAAATTTCATTACTTTGAGATAATTTCATTACGAACTTCGAGAAAATTTCATTACGGACATTGAGAAAATTTCATTACTTTGAGAAAATTTCATTACGAACTTCGAGAAAATTTCATTACGGACATTGAGAAAATTTCATTACGAACTTCGAGAAAATTTCATTACGAACTTCGAGAAAATTTCATTACGGACATTGAGAAAATTTCATTACGAACTTCGAGAAAATTTCATTACGGACATTGAGAAAATTTCATTACGAACTTCGAGAAAATTTCATTACGAACTTCGAGAAAATTTCATTACGGACATTGAGAAAATTTCATTACGAACTTCGAGAAAATTTCATTACGGACATTGAGAAAATTTCATTACGAACTTCGAGAAAATTTCATTACGAACTTCGAGAAAATTTCATTACGGACATTGAGAAAATTTCATTACGAACTTCGAGAAAATTTCATTACGGACATTGAGAAAATTTCATTACGAACTTCGAGAAAATTTCATTACGGACATTGAGAAAATTTCATTACGAACTTCGAGAAAATTTCATTACGAACTTCGAGAAAATTTCATTACGGACTTTGAGAAAATTTCATTACGAACTTCGAGAAAATTTCATTACGGACATTGAGAAAATTTCATTACGAACTTCGAGAAAATTTCATTACGAACTTCGAGAAAATTTCATTACGGACTTTGAGAAAATTTCATTACGAACTTCGAGAAAATTTCATTACGAACTTCTAGAAAATTTCATTACGGACATTGAGAAAATTTCATTACGAACTTCGAGAAAATTTCATTACGAACTTCGAGAAAATTTCATTACGGACTTTGAGAAAATTTCATTACGGACTTTGAGAAAATTTCATTACGAACTTCGAGAAAATTTCATTACGGACATTGAGAAAATTTCATTACGAACTTCGAGAAAATTTCATTACGAACTTCGAGAAAATTTCATTACGGACTTTGAGAAAATTTCATTACGAACTTCGAGAAAATTTCATTACGAACTTCGAGAAAATTTCATTACGGACATTGAGAAAATTTCATTACGAACTTCGAGAAAATTTCATTACGAACTTCGAGAAAATTTCATTACGAACTTCGAGAAAATTTCATTACGGACTTTGAGAAAATTTCATTACGAACTTCGAGAAAATTTCATTACGAACTTCGAGAAAATTTCATTACGGACATTGAGAAAATTTCATTACGAACTTCGAGAAAATTTCATTACGAACTTCGAGAAAATTTCATTACGAACATTGAGAAATTTCATTACTTTGAAAAAATTTCATTACTTTGAGAAAATTTCATTACTTCATTTTCATGTAATTAAGACACCATAAGAAGACTCCATTTTAAGAGTAACGAAATAATGATAAGACCCCAAAATCAGGTAAGGTTTATAAGAATCCTCAACGGAAAGACAACTGGTGGTTTTGTAGTTTGAGCAATAACTTCATTTGGATGATTTTATAACATTGCAATCCTTAATGTAAGCTTAACATCTTGCTTGTGACGAACTATTTATTATCGGGATTAATCCTTGTAGATTATGTATCACTTAACAGTGGATTTGTATAAGAGGCCTTAGTTTTCAATGCTATTGTATCTAATTTCTATTCCTCTTGTTTCAAGTATTTATGTTTATATAGGAATTATTTATTTTAATGTTGTTACTGTTCTTAGAATATTTCATTTTCCTTGTTTCCTTTCCTCACTTGGCTATTTTCCCTGTTGGGGCCCCTGGGCTTGTAGCATTCTGCTTTTCCAACTAGGGTTGTAGCTTAGCAATTAATAATAATAATAATAATAATAATAATAATAATAATAATAATAATGATGATGGGAAATGACTTTTTCATCTTGGAAAACTTCTTTTCTTAACGACATGTGTAAAAGATTCCTGCACTGTACGCACTACTTAAGAGCCTTTGCAGAGTTCCTTTGGGCCCTAGCTGCACCTCCTTAATTTCCTTCTATTGTAGCTGTTTTCTCGCTCCTTTATTTCATCTCGCTGTCCAAACTCTTATCATTTACTCCTTAGGCTGAATCCCGTCTTTATTCATATAGTAGAAGTCTTGATTTTTCTTTCGTAAGGCCTAGTAACATGGCTTATAATAACAACATCAGCAATAATGATAGTCATGAATATGATTATTTGATATATTAACAATAATCGCAATTGTGTCTATTTATAGTAATAATAATCGCGATTATAATCATGATTTTAGTTATGATGAAATATTTAATAATAGTAATGATTATCTTGAGTATTATGATAATAATTATGGGTAGTCAGTAATTTAGTAAAGAGGAAGCAATGAGTCGGTGAAAGAAAAGAAAGTCAAAATTGACCTATGTTCAGCCCTCAATGTAAGAACTGTAGCCCACGTCTTAGAGGAAGTAGTTTGATATGAGTAACGTACAGTGATAAAGAATTATATGGCATAATTGGGTAGGCTTATATATGACTTGTGAACTTAAGTCATAAGAATAGTGAAAGAGAGATAGAGGGAGTTATCTTTTTTACAGCAATTTAAAGGTTTAGGTTTAAAGGCCACTCATGAATGGTAGAGGCAAGGAACAGTGACATTGCCCTATCGAGTAGGATAATGCCTTAGAGACTGACCTATATACACATATGATCAGCGCCTAAGCCCCCTCTTCACCCAAGCTAGGACCAAGGAGGGCCAGGCAATGGCTACTGATGACTCGGCAGATAGACTATAGGTTGCCCTAAACCCCCCATCCTTTGCTCACAAGGATGGTAAGGTTTCAGCGACCAAAGAAACTAACAAGTTTGAGCGGTACCTGAACCCCAGTCTGGCGATTACCAGTCAGGGACGTTACCACATTGGCTACTACAACCCTTCGCTATTGAATAAAATTATAACTGATGCTTTCATAATCCTATGGTTTTTAAGGTTATTTATTCCTTTTAAGGCTAGAATAAGGCTAAAATATGTTGAGACTCTCTCTCTCTCTCTCTCTCTCTCTCTCTCTCTCTCTCTCTCTCTCTCTCTCTCTCTAATAGTTAGTAGGGGGGAAATTTTTATTAAAACCTTCCATGGTAGTCCACCAATTCATATACTTCCGGCTATGAAGAAAAGTTCAAAGTCCTTTAAAATAGCTTAGTCGAAGGTATGCTTCAACAGTATGCTGACATGCGTGTCACGATTCATTTTTTACTGAGTGTGAATAAATGAGATTTTCTTAATTACTTTGCCATGTACAGTCGGACACAGGGGTTTCTGACACACCACGCCATGAGGAATTGCATCATGATGGCGCGTAACCAAACAGATAGTGTAGGGAGAGAGAGCAGTGGTTGATGAGCAGAGCTACACAGAAACTCTGAGCGAGGTGTGACAGGAATTTTTGTGTGCAATTGTACATTCCTGCAATAGTTATAGCTTAGATTAATTACCTGGATGTCTTTTTTACGTATGCAATATGATAATAGTTATTTATTTATATCAGCATTTTAGTCAAAATATAGTATTGGTGAAAAGAATTGGATATTCAGTTATTGGCTTAAATAAAAACATTATAGCGGGAGAGTGTCTGCTGGGACTTTTTTGTATGGCGAAAACTTATCGAATAATTCTGTATTGTTTTTGATAATCCTAATTATGTACATAATTAGGCTCCTCAAAATGAATCCTCCACCCTCCCCCTTCCCTTGGGGGTGATTCTTTTTCCTTGCGGTACCAAGAGTACCGTCTGGTGCCTAGAGCATCGTCTCGTACCTGGAGTACCATCTCGTATCTGGAGTACCGTCTCGTATATGGAGTACCATCTGGTACCTGGAGTACCGTCTCGTATATGGAGTACCATCTGGTACCTGGAGTACCGTCTGGTACCTGGAGTACCGTCTGGTACCTGGAGTACCGTCTGGTACCTGGAGTACCGTCTGGTACCTGGAGTACCGTCTCGGCCATTTTTCATCTTTCACATGGTCGTAAGGAGCAAGCAAAAAATGTCATATGTGTGATAGATAAATAACCAAAAATTAAAACCTCTAAATGTTAGAGAAACCACCAAATGAGGAAAGAAATTGTGTTTGAAAATTGAAATAGACATTTCAATGTTATAACCTTTTGCTATTGAAAATATCGTCACGATCCTCAGAAATATAAACTAACGTCACTTCCTGGATATTGAGAGTAAGATGACGTGGCCATCTCCTACCAATAAGTAGTTCATTATCCCCCCCCCCCTTCAGCTTCCCAGGGACATTCACCCTTTCATGGTATTTGGTGCACTGATCAATATTCCCAAATTATTGATGCACCTCTCAGATGCTGTAGATCACGTGACCTTTCGTGGCTGTTCGCGCGTTAGGGCTCTCTCCGTGTCTGAGAATCTCATGGGGAGAGTTTATCAGTCTTCGTTTTAAGGTTTTAAAGACTGCTCATGAATGGCAAAAGCCAGGAACAATGACAGTGTGTGTGTGTGTGTGTGTGTGTGTGTGTGTGTGTGTGTGTGTGTCAGATTGCCTTACCATTGTGTAAGACACGGGCTCTTGCCTTAGGCAGCCCGTAAACAATGACAGTG
>NC_090725.1:287065717-287070717 GCF_036898095.1 Palaemon carinicauda
TTAACGTGTTTTAATTTTTACCTATGGTGGAACTACGAGGTTTCCCCCAGATTAACCTTATTGATGAAAGGCCTGCCATATGGCCCAAATTAAAAATCCACTTCTAAAGGTAAATTTAATTACATAAACGTGATAAGAACTTCGGTATCCTTATCTTAAGTATTTTTTGCCTGGAAGGGGAGTTCCATGAGGACCCGAAGCTGTGTCTGCAAGGTCAAAGTACGACCCCACCCCTTAGGGCCTAAAGGGAGTGCGTGGGAGGGTAGAGGGCAGGTTAAACCTGAAGGGTGTTTTTTTTTTTTTTTTTTTTTTTTTTTTTTTTTTTTTTTTTTTTTTTTTTTTTGAAGGAGCATTGTGTGCAAGTTGGATGTTCATCTAGTTTCCGAGAGAGTCGGTCTATTTTGGGATCTTTCACCCAATGTCAGTTATTTGTTTCAAATAATCACGGGGAGATGATAGTAATTTAGCGTTGAACTTAGTACTATGATTTTCATAATATTCTGATAGAAAATTATGATAATGAATAAGGAAATTATAATATTACGGACGATACCTGTATGGTGAAGTTTAACCAAATCAGATGCTCATATCCAAACCCTCACAGTATAACCGAATAACATTGAGATTAATATCCTTTGTTTTTGAATAACAGCAAATCGTTTTCGGAAGGAAAAAAAAAGGCATATTCAGCCAATCTGTTTTTCATTTCACATTAAGGGGTCGCTCAAGTAGCAAAGTGCATGTGCTGACATAAGGCTAACTTGATTTGCGTACGTCATTCACTGCTTTATTCCACTCGGCTAAAACTCTTGGGCTTACAGCATCTTGCTTTTCCAACTGGGGTTGTAGCTTGGCCAGTATTAATAATAATGATAATAATAAGGGGTTTTACTGACAGAAACGCTGTTCCTGGGTTCGTGACCATACCATTAACTTAGAATTTTATGAACGTTAGAGGAGTTAGTGTGTGTTTTTTTATTCTTTCATTCTATTCTTGATTATCAATAATATTTTTGAAGCATTAAACTTGCACCTACAAACGATGAAAATGAATCTGCTAATGCAAACACATGAACAATATCATAGCTGAAGTAATTAAAAGTTGTGTTATACAGATATAAGTAGTATAATGGCTATTAAATTAACCTCCAGGACATGTATGGTCTATAGATACAAACGCTCATGTGTAAATATTAATGCAGTATTACATTTTTTATGAGTTCTCCCGATGTTATTGCTTGAGGCCTTACGAGGATAATTAATTATTTCAAGTAGGCCTACTCCAAATGAGCAAAACACAAATCATACCTTCTCTATTTTTAATCAACCTAAATAAATTTCTTCTTATTTGAGAATGCATTACCATTTAGTAGTTGAATCAGTAGAACTTCAAAAGTTCAAAGTTGGAGCAAATGTTTTTATGTTGACCAGGCTGACATGAGTCTTTTTAAAGTTTATATATATGACATATCTGTTTTTGACGTTGTTAATAGTTTATATATAACATATCTATTTCGACGTTGTTACTGTTTTTAGAATGATTTATTGTTAATTTGTTCTCATCATTTATTTATTTCCTTATTTCCTTTTCTCACTGGGCTACTTTTCCCTATTGGAGCCCTTGGAGCATCCTGCTTTTCAAACTAGGGTTGTAGCTTGGCTAGTAATAATAATAATAATAATAATAATAATAATAATAATAATTAAATCTTTACTGAATATACGCCTTGGTCTTCCAAGATTTCTTTATTTGGAACGAGGAAATTATATTCAATTACTTTGTTTCGACGGCGACAAGTCGTCATATTTTCACTGGTTTTATACAAAAAGTTATTTATTTTTAAATAAGGGTCACCCAATGAATGATGTTTGCATCTACTGGTATATTTGTAGTCATTGTGGTGTTCTTTATTAATGTTTTGTCAAGTGCAAAACAACGTAACCATTTCTAGCTTCGTTGGC
This sequence comes from Palaemon carinicauda, assembly GCF_036898095.1. NCBI lineage: Eukaryota > Metazoa > Arthropoda > Malacostraca > Decapoda > Palaemonidae > Palaemon > Palaemon carinicauda. The sequence goes on from NC_090725.1 coordinate 287,067,680, forward strand.
GTTTGGTGTTACTGTCTTCGTAACAGAACGAGCCCATATAAATATGTGAACCTTCTGTTTTCTATCTAGTTCCATTTTCTTTATGTACACTTTAGTAAGCCATTTTTTATGTCATCCAGCTATCGAGATTTATTTTTGTTGGAGGCTTTTTATTATTATTATTATTATTATTATTATTATTATTATTATTATTATGGTACAGATTTTAATAAACTTTGATTCAACATTAATCCTTGGAATTACCATTATCCCGGACCTTGCATAGTAGGCGACTGAAATAGTTTTTCCTAAGACATAAACTTCATTGCTTTCATGGCTCTCTCTCTCTCTCTCTCTCTCTCTCTCTCTCTCTCTCTCTCTCTCTCTCTCTCTCTCTCTCTCTCTCTCTCTCTCTCTCTATATATATATATATATTATATATATATATATATATATATATATATTGTATATATATATATACATGTGTGTGTGTGTGTGTATTATTATTACTAGCCAAGCTACAACCCTAGTTGGAAAAAGCAAGATGCAATAAGCCCACATGCTCCAACAGGGAAAAATAGCCCAGTGAGGAAAGGAAACAAATAAAAAACGATAGAAGAACCAACGAAAAAATTTAAATAAAATGTTTTGAAAAACATTAACAACATTAAAACAGATAATTCATATATATATAATATATATAAAGACTTATGTCAGCTTGTTCAACATAAAAATATTTGCTGCAAGTTTGAACTTTTGAAGTTCTGCTGATGTGTGTGTGTGTAAGTTTATATTTTCAGATGTGGATCTTAATTTAGAAGACATTGCAATGAAGGATTACTTAGACCTTAAACTAGGATTACCCGTTTGGAAATAGATTAGAAATATGGTCCCGTAATCATAAGAGAGATTACTCGAGTGCCATATGTGGATAAGATCATGATGAGGGGTAGATGGAGATGGTTTGGGCATGGTCTTGGCACTCCCCAAGAGAGATTAGTTCACCAAACGTTCAGCTGAGCTCCACCAGGTAATAGAAGAGTTAGAAGACCTAGGCCTACAGGGTTATGAAGCGCAAAGTAGGATATGATGAATGGAGAAGTACTGAATTGAAAGCTCAAGATAGAAACGACTGGCGAAATCTAACCGAGGCCCTTTGCGTCAATAGGCGTAGGAGGAGATGATGATGATGATGAATCGAATAATCTCAAACCAAGGACAGTTATGAAATCAAAGAGCAGTAACTTGCTCCTGATGCCTCAGAGTACTCAGCAGAGATTGTTATGTTTATGACTCAGGACAAAGGGGAAAGTTTGGCCCTGGTCGAATAGGCCTATGTCATTTAAAGGTTTAAAGCTATCTCATGAATGGCAGAGGCAAGGAACAGTGACAATGCCATTGGGCTTATAGCATCTTGCATTTACAATTAGGGTTATCGTTTGGCTTGTAATAATAATAATAATAATAATAATAATAATAATAATAATAATATATGCATATCATTAGCCCCCAAGCCCCCTGTCCAGCCAAGCTAGGACCAGGGAGGGCCAGACAATTGCTGCTGATGACTGGAATTAAGTGTCAAGTTTAGGTTGCACGGATTTTTTACTTCTAAAAATTTAATTTTGATTAACATGGTAATCTATTTCCTCTGTAATAATAAGCAACAATAAAACAATCATCTTTCAGTGTTTGAATAAAAATATTGTTTAACCAAGAATTGTTTGAGCAAACGTATGTTTTGAAATAAAGATTGTGAATTAAATAAGACGTATTTATCATATGGATGTTTTAGTTTGTTCTCGATTATCCTTTCCCAACAACTTGAGAAACTACCATAATTCGGGGTTAAAGAAATGCAGTGAGTTACATTCGTTTTGTAGAGCTTCATATATATATATATATATATATATATATATATATATATATATATATATATTTATTATTATTATTATTATTATTATTATTATTATTATTATTATTAGCTAAGCTACAATCTTACTTGGAAAAGCATGATGCTATAAGCCCAAGATCTCCAACAAGCAAAAATAGCCCACTGAGGAGAAAACAATGACAGATAAAATACAAGAGAAGTAGTGAACAATTAAAACATTCCTAACCCCGATAACTTGAACACTGTAGGGAGTTGGACCCCGTTAAGAAATCGTACCCCGACTCGTCTGTTGTAAAAAGCAAAGCGATACATGCAAGACTTGCATCGCTGTATATGAATGGAGTCACATGAGAATATCACGACCTTATCAGATTACAGCATCGCCCAACGCTTAGCAATTGTCCTGGGTTGCACCAGCATCCGAGGGCTGCAGACTATCAACAAGGAATATAAGTATATGACTGTACTTAATTGATGCCATCATTGCAGTGCAACTGTATCAACTGTATCAAACCAGAACCATCTAGAACTGAACGTCAGAGCAGACATATGTCTGATGACGTTAGACTCTACAAGTGAGCCAGCCGTTCAGTGCTTTATTGTAAGTGGCAACTGTTGCACACTCACTAGTTATCATTCGATCCGTTCGACCATGTAAACCTTTTACATGGTTGAACGGTTCGTCTAACCCGGTTTGTCGAACCTGCTTGTCAAACGGTTCGAAGAGGTGGAGTCGGCCACATATGCATAAGGTTTGTGGGCCATGAAGCCCCGCCCACAAAAGTCAGGCGAGAACAGACTCTCTTCGAACCGTTCGACAACCAAATACCCAATGGTTCGAACATCACTTCAAACACCTTTTCTGTCGAACCGTTTGACCGTTTAAGCCCGCCTTTAATGATAGTCCGTCCTTCAAACTCCCTCTTCAAGTTAAAGAGCCTCTGAGAGAAATGCTGATTAGCTGTGATACATCATTTCAAATTTACACATCGCTTTCCTTTGGATAATGAATACTATTTTTTTTAATGGGGCACATTTGCACTGACTCGCAGAGGTGCCCTTTTAGCTCGGAAAAGTTTCCTACTACCTGATTTGTTGGACAAAATAATTCTAACCAATCAAATAGTAGGAAACTTTTCCGAACTACAGGGACATCCCTGTGAGT
>NC_090725.1:287073217-287077908 GCF_036898095.1 Palaemon carinicauda
GACTCCTTCAATTACGACTGTTCGGTCCTCCTAACCAATTGGCACTCAGCCCCCGATTGGCACAATCTATATTGCTTGATAATGTTTCTTATCAGAGTGCCAGTGTGAAGAGGGTGACTAGCTTCGTTCCAAATACGTCGAGGGCACTTTGGGTCGACGAATTATCTTTTTTTTTTTTTTTTTTTTTTTTTTAAATACAATTTGCAATATTATGATTATTAAACTTTTACCAGTTTGTATATGTTTTTTTATTATTTATAAGTAGGCATTTTATTGGGATGTAGGGGTTATATAAATGCTTTCGCGTTCAAAAAATCATAATAGATTATTTCTTGTGAGTGTATGGATGCTTTTGCGTTCAAGAATCATATTAGATTATTTCTTGTGATTGTATGGATGCTTTTGCGTTCAAGAGTTATATTAGATTATTTCTTAGGGATTATATAGATGCTTTCGCCTTCAAGTATTATATAAATTGTTTCTTGTGATTGTATGGATGCTTTTGCGTTCAAGAATTATATTAAATTATTTCTTGTGATTTTATGGATGCTTTCGCGTTCAAGAATTATATTAGGTTATTTCTTAGGGATTATATAGATGCTTTCGCATTCAAGAATTATATCAAATTATTTATTGTGATTGTATGGATACTTTTGCGTTCAAGAATTGTATTAGATTATTTCTTAGGGATTTTATAGATGCTTTCGCGTTCAAGAATTATTTTAGATTATTTCTTGGGATTATATAGATGCTTTCGCGTTCAAAAAATTATGTTAGATTATTTCTGACATGGGCTTTACAGTAATACAATTACGTATCCCTTCTCATGCTATCTCCCCTATATGATAAAGAACGAGGGTCTGGCTCTTTATATGTATGTGTATATATATATATATATATATATATATATATATATATATATATATATATATATATATATATATTGAATGTATAATATATATATATATATATATATATATATATATATGTATATATATATATATATATATATATATATATATACATATTTATATATATATGTATATATATAAAATATATTGTATGTATATATATGTATATATATATATATTGAATGTATAATATATATATATATATATATATATATATATATATGTATATATATATATATATATATATGTGTATATATATATATATATATATACATATTTATATATATATGTATATATATATATAAAATATATTGTATGTATATATATGTATATATATATAAAATATATTGTATGTATATATAAATATATATATTTATATATACATATTTATATATATATATACGTATATATATATGTATATATATGTATATATGATATATATTGTATGCATATATATATATATATATATATATATATATATATTTATATATATATATTTATATATATATGTATATATATAAAATATATTGTATGTATATATATATATATATATATATATATATTTATATATATACATATTTATATGTATATGTATATATGTATATATGTATATATATGCATATGTATATATATATATATATATATATATATATATATATATATATATATATATATATCCGGTCACGCTCAGGTGGTAGATGGAGTACTCATACCTTGGTGATAGGGGTACCCGAGAGGTGCTCTTGGAAACCACACTCTTCCACAAATTGCCGAACCAGTGGCTTATAGCTAGAAAAAGGGAGGGAGGGGGAAGGATTGAATCTGTGTGCGTATGTGTGCATATTTATCCAAATGATTAGATGTCATTTTTAACGGCTCAGGTACACTAGTTATTATTATTATTATTATTATTATTATTATTATTATTATTAGCCAAGCTACAACCCCCATTTGGAAAAGCAAGACGCTATAAGCCCAAGGGCTCCAATAGGGAAAAATAGCCCAGTGAGGAAAGGAAATGAGGAAATAAATAAATGATGAGAACAAGTTAACAATAAATCATTCTAAAACAGTAACAACATCAAAACAGATATGTCCTATATAAACTATTAACAACGTCAAAAACAGATATGTCATATATAAACAATAAAAAGACTCATGTCAGCCTGGTCAACATAAAAACATTTGCTCCAACTTTGAACGTTTGAAGTTCTACTGATTCAACTACAAGATTAGGAAGATCATTTCACAACTTGGTAACAGCTGGAATAAAACTTCTAGAGTACTGTGTAGTATTAAGCCTCATGATGGAGAAGGCCTGGCTATTAGAATTAACTATTGATGGTAATAATAGCGAATATACACTACCGGGGTCTAAGCGATGTCAAGCAGGGCAGTCGATTGGGACTACGGTCTACCCCAAAGCCAAAGTAAAATCTTACGAAAATAAGGCAACCGTGTTTACCCCCATACAAATAGAAAAAAAAATCACGTTACAGTTACTTGTTACAGTGTTGCTCCATTTATTAAAAAATCAAATCATTGTTCTCTTGTCTTGTGTAGTGCCATAGCCTCTGTACTATGGTCTTCCACTGACTTGGGTTAGAGTTCTCTTGTTTGAGGGTACACTTGGGCATACTATACTGTCTTATCTCTCTTCGTCTTGTTTTGGTCAAGTTTTTATAGTTTATTTAGGAGATTCTTTTTAATATTGTTACTGTTCTTAAAATATATCATTTTCCTTGTTTCCTTTCCTCACTGGGCTATTATCCCTTTAGGAGCCCCTAGGGGTTATAGCATCCAGCTTTTTCAACTAGGGTTGTAGCTTAGCAAGTAATGATAATAATAATAATAATAATAATAATAATTGAAGAAGAGGAATGATAGATAATATCATCACTCATCAGCTGACCTGGAAATTATTTCCTTTATTACCATTATGATAAAGGAATCTCATTATATCGTTATAATGATCATCTTCAGGAATTTACTTCTTCGTGACTTCTTGCTTCTTTTGAAGACAGGAAATCTGGTCATGTGACGAGGGAGATTCTATCCCTTTACTGGTCTCACTCTCACAACACAATGGCTGACACCCCTCTCCCTCACTTCTCCCCTCTCACCCCCCCCCCCCCCAATTGCTCTAGCATCCTCGTGACTTTGGTGTCAGTTGTCAGTATGACTCTCTCTCTCTCTCTCTCTCTCTCTCTCTCTCTCTCTCTCTCTCTCTCTCCTCTCTCTCTCTCATCTCTCTCTCTCTCTCTGAAATGTAAGAAGTAGTACTTGCAATGATTGTTGAAGATCTTGTTTATATTATGACTGTTGGTAAACAGATCATGTAATGTATTAGCAAATACTTAAACGTGAAAGTCTATAACAGGATCCTATATGTAAAATTATCCTTCGATTAATCATATTTGTATACTAGTGTAGGCGACCCGTCAACAATGACAGATAAATATTTACACACATATAAACTTCCCACCCCTTATCATTGTTGTTGTTGTTGTTGTTGTTCTTGTTATTGTAGCTCTTCCCTATTTCGTTTTTATTGAAACTGTAGACTATCTGTATTTCATCGTCATTGCTAGTGTAGGCTAGTGTCAACAATGACAGATAAATATTTATACACATATACACTTCCCACCCCTTATTATCATTGTTGTTGTTGTTGTTATTGTAGCTCTTCCCTATTTCGTTTTTATTGAAACTGTAGAGTGTAGACTGTCTGTATTTCATCGTCATTGTCCCTTTTCCTATTCATATTTTTCTAATGAAGAAATATCCATCGACTGCATTAAAGCTTCTAAATTCGTATACCAGCTTGCAACAGTTTTTTTAATACTTAGACTTTTGTTTTTATAGAAGCTGCATTAACCTCCAATAAGCTTCTAAATTCTTATACCACCTAGCAACAGTTTTTTTAATACTTAGACTTTTTTTCTACAGAAGCTTACAAACAATGAAATTGTTAATCGGATTTTATTGAGCCTGTAATTTCTTGCAATCCTATTTATATTCAAGTGAAGTTAAAATATATATGCGATCGGTACGTGGATACGTTAAAAAAAAAAGAAAATTGTATGAAGATTATTGTATCATCCTCTGTGCATTTGCATATGACTATGTAGACATAGACATAAACACACACACACACACACACACATATATATATATATATATATATATACATATATATGGGTATATATATATATACATATATATGGGTATATATATATATATATATATATATATATATATATATTTATATATATATATATATATATATTTATATATATATATATATATGTGTGTGTGTGTGTGTTTAAGTATGTATGTAATATATATATATATATATATATATATATATATATATATATATATATATATGTGTGTGTGTGTGTGTGTGTTTAAGTATGTATGTAATATACATATATATATATATATATATATATATATATATATTTGTATGATTATGTATACATATTACATATATATAATACAAATAATAGTTATATAGTTATATATATATATATATATATATATATATATATATATATATAATTGAGAAACACGGTTGATTTTTATCATATATTCACTACACTAACACACCTTTAATGGTTTAGTAAATGTGCTGGAAACCCTTCATCATTCCTTAGTATCTAAAAAAAAACAAAAAACAAAGATAGTAAAGCGTTATTGCCTTCATTAGCCTTTATAAACTAAATGGTAACCTTTAATGCTGGGAGTCGTAGGTAGAAGGCACATTATTATTATTAT
>NC_090725.1:287080908-287090908 GCF_036898095.1 Palaemon carinicauda
AATAACAGACACAGATCTACTATTTTGTATGTTAATAACAGACACAGATCTACACTGTTGTAGGTTAATAACAGACACAGATCTACACTCTTGTAGGTTAATAACAGATACAGATCTACTATTTTGTATGTTAATAACAGACACAGATCTACACTGTTGTAGGTTAATAACAGACACAGATCTACACTCTTGTAGGTTAATAACAGATACAGATCACCAATTTTGTATGTTAATAACAGACACAGATCTACACTCTTGTAGGTTAATAACAGATACAGACATACTATTTTGTATGTTAATAACATACATAGATCTACACTGATGTAGGTTAATAACAGACAAAGATCTACACTCTTGTAGGTTAATAACAGATACAGATCACCAATTTTGTATGTTAATAACAGACACAGATCTACACTGTTGTATGTTAATAACAGATACTGATCTACTATTTTGTATGTTAATAACAGACACAGATCTACTCTCTTGTATGTTAATAACAAACACAGATCTACACTCTTGTAGGTTAATAACAGTCACATATCTAAGAGTCTCTAACGGCTAGAAAGCATCAACTCACTGAATCATTATCAGTATTAATAGTGTATGCCACCCGTCAAAAACACGGATAAATATGTAGATAGATATGTATACATACACCCCCACCCCCATCTATATATATATATATATATGTATATATATATATATATATATATATATCAAGACATTTGTTTTTGGTTATATAGGGGAGAAGAAAGTTAGGTAACACGAAAATTACATGGTAAAAATTGGAAAAAAACTTGAGAGAGAGAGAGAGTGAGTGAGTTTAGGTAGCACGAAAATTACATAGTAAAAATTGAAAAAAAAATTAAGAGAGAGAGAGAGAGAGAGAGAGAGAGAGAGAGAGAGAGAGTTTAAGTAGCACGAAAATTACATAGTAAAAATTGAAAAAAAAATTGAGAGAGAGAGAGAGAGAGAGAGAGAGAGAGAGAGAATACAAGATATAGGTGTTAGTGAATACATAAAATTCTTGATTAAAGGTGAAAGTTGAACACCTCACGACCTTTGCATTACCGTTGCAATAGTACAAGTGTATGTTACAAATGCCATCCAAATGTATGGTGATAATGGAATAATAATAATAATAATAATAATAACAATAATAATAAAAATAATAATAATAATAATAATAATAATAATAATAATAATAATAATAACCTTTGTTCTCTAGTCTTGGGTAGTGCCATAGCCTCTGCACCATGGTATTCCACTGCCTTGGGTTAGAGTTCTCTTGCTTGAGGGTACACTCGTGCACACTATTCTATCTAATTTCTCCTCTGGTTTTGTTAAAGTTTTTATAGTTTATATAGGAGATATATATTTTAATGTTACCGTTCTTAGAATATTTTATCTTTCCTTTATTTCCTTTCCTCACTGGGCTATTTTCCCTGTTGGGGCTCCTGGGCCTATAGCATCCTGCGTTTTCAATTTTCAACTGGGGTTATAGCTTAGCAAGAAATAATAATAATATTAAAAATAATAATAATATTAATAATAATAATAATAATAATAATAATAATTATTATTAATTTTGTTGTTTGTCTGTTTGTTTATGAACAACTTCCGGGCCACAATTTGGCTCATTTAGTAGTGAAACTGTCAGGGATTAATTTCCATGTTCATACGTGGAAGCCATTCAAATCTGAAAGTCCTAGGTCAAAGATCAAGGTCAAATTCGAGCAAAAGGTCGAGGAATAAGCTGTCGTGGCGGAGGTCTGCGCTCCACTGAATAAAGACCATAGCCTCTGTACCATGGTCTTCCACTGTCTTTAGTTAGAGTTCTCTTGCTTGAGGGTACACGCTGGCACACTTATTTCTCTTCCTCTTTTTCTGTTAAAGTTTTTATAGTTTGTATAGGAGATATTTATTCTGATCTTGTTGCTCTTCTTAAAATATTTTATTTTTCTTTGTTTCCTTTCCTCACTGAGCTATTTTCCTTGTTGGAGCCCGTGGGCTTATAGCATCCTGCTTTTCCAATAAGGGTTGTAGCTTAGCAAGTAATAATAATAATAATAATAATGGTTGTAGCTTAGCAAGTAATAATAATAATAATAATAATAATAATAATAATAATAATAATAATAATAATGGTTGTAGCTTAGCAAGTAATAATAATGATAATAATAATAATAAAAATAATAATAATATAAGTCAATTGTAAATAATTGAAAAAATAGACTATAAATAATGCAATCTAAGTGCAAATGATCACTATGTCAATCTCGGTATAAAAATGGAGTACTACGAATCAATGACACAAAAACTATTTCTATACATTTATTTTTTTTATTATATATATATATATATATATATATTGTTCACGATAAGCAGCTCAATGCTGATCCTTTCTTAAGGACATTTATTTTCATTTCCCAATACAGTATTGAATCCCTTCGTAGGCCTACGCAACATTCTCTCTCTCTCTCTCTCTCTCTCTCTCTCTCTCTCTGAGAGAGAATTAACTTCGGTATATATTTTATTTGGAGGAAAAGAATATAATATTAACAATATTCAAGGGACACGATAGCGCTAAATCTCTCTCTCTCTCTCTCTCTCTCTCTCTCTCTCTCAATGAGAGAGAATTAACTTCGGTATATATTTTATTTGGAGAAAAGAATATAATATTAACAATATTCAAGTGACGTGATAGCGCTAAATCTCTCTCTCTCTCTCTCTCTCTCTCTCTCTCTCTCTCTCTCTCTCTTATAATAATAATAATAATAATAATAGTTTATAAAGGCTAATAAAGGTAATAACGCTTTATTATCTTTGTTTTTTTTTTTTAGATACTAATGAATGATGAAGGGTTTCCAACACATTTAATAAACCATTAAAGGTGTGTTAGTGTAGTGAATATATGGTAAGTATCAACTGTGTTTCTCAATTACATATATATATATATATATATATATAATATATATATATATATTTATATATATATAAATATATAACTATTATTTGTATTATATATGTAATATATATACATAATCATACAGAAATATATATATATATATATATACTATATATATATATATATATATCACATACATACACACACACTTATATATATATAGTATATATATACCCATATATATGTATATATACCCATATACATACATACATATATATATATATATATATATATAATATGTTTATGTCTATGTCTACATAGTCATATGCAAATGCACAGAGAAAGATACAATAATCTCCATACATTTTTTTTTTATATATCCACGTACTGATCGCATATATATTTTTACTTCACTTGAATAGAAATAGGATTGCAAGAGATTTACAGGCTCAATAAAATCCGATTAAACCTTTTCATTGTTTGTAAGCTTCTATAGAAAAAAAGTCTAAGTATTAAAAAAAACTGTTGCAAGCTGTTATAAGAATTTACAAGCTTTCATGCAGTCGATGGAAATTTCTTCATTACAAAAATATGAATAGAAAAAGGGACAATGACGATGAAATATAGATAAGTCTACAGTTTCAATTAGAACGAAATAGGGAAGAGCTACAACAACAACAACAACAACAACGACAACAACAACAACAACAACGATATTAAGGGGTGGGAAGTGGTGTGTGTAAAATAGAAAAAGGGACAATGCCGATGGAATATAGATAGTCTACAGTTTCAATAAGAACGAAATAGGGAAGAGCTACAACAACAACAACAACAACAACAGCAACAACAACAACGATAATAAGGGGTGAGAAGAGTATATGTGTGTAAATATTTATCTGTCATTGTTGACGGGTCGCCTACACTAGTATACGAATATAATTAATCGAAGGATAATATTAAATAACAACAACAACAACGATAATAAGGGGGTGGGAAGTGTATATGAGTGTAAATATTTATCTGTCATTGTTGACGGGTCGCCTACACTAGTATACGAATATAATTAATCGAAGGATAATATTAAATCTAGGATCCTGTTATAGACTTTCACGTTTAAGTATTTGCTAATCGAGAGAGAGAGAGAGAGAGAGAGAGAGAGAGAGAGAGACTCATATTGATAACTGACACCAAAGTCACGAGGATGCTAGAGCAGTGGGAGGGGGGGGGAGGGGTGAGAGGGGGTGAGGAGAGGGGGTGAGAGGTAGGGGGTGAGAGGGGAGAAGTGAGGGAGAGGGGTGTCAGCCATTGTGTTGTGAGAGTGAGACCAGTAAAGGGATAGAATCTCCCTCGTCACATGACCAGATTTCCTGTCTTCAAAAGAAGGAAGAAGTCACGAAGAAGTAAATTCCTGAAGATGATCATTATAAGGATATAATGAGATTCCTGATGAGTGGTGATATTATCTATCATTCCTCTTCTTCTGGTATTATTATTATTATTGAGTTAAAAGTAATGGCTGCATCGGCAGAGTTCATTTTCTTATCCAATTTTTCTATTTTCTGGATAATTCTCTTCTCTAGAGCGCCATTACTTTTAACTCAACCTGCCTAAAAGAGGGTCTCCTACCACGATATTATTATCATTATTATCATTATTATTATTATTATTATTATTATTATTATTATTATTTGCTAAGCTACAATCCTAGTTGGAAAAGCAGGATGCTATAAGCCCAAGGGGCTCCTAAAGGGATAATAGCCCAGTGAGGAAAGGAAACAAGGGAAATGAAATATTTCAAGAACAGTAACAATATTAAAAAGAATATCTCCTAAAAAAACTAAAAGAATATCTCCTAAAAAAAACTATAAAAACTTGAAGAAAACAGGAGGAAGAGAGATAAGACAGTATAGTGTGCCCAAGTGTGCCCTCAAACAAGAGAACTCTAACCCAAGACAGTGGAAGACCATGGTACAGATGTTACGGTACTACCCAAGACAAGAGAACAATGGTTTGATTTTTGGACTTTGCTTTGGCTTTGGGGTAGACCGTAGTCCCAATCGACTGCCCTGCCTGACATCGTTTAGTGTATATTCGCTATTATTGCCATCAATAATTAATTCTAATAGCCAGGCCTTCTCCATCATGAGGCTCAATACTACACAGTACTCTAGAAGTTTTATTCCAGCTGTTATCAAGTTGTGGAATGATCTTCCTAATCGGGTAGTTGAATCAGTAGAACTTCAAAAGTTCAAAGTTGGAGCGAATGTTTTTATGTTGACCAGGCTGACATGAGTCTTTTTTATAGTTTATATATGACATATTTGTTTTTGATGTTGTTAATAGTTTATATAGGACATATCTGTTTTGACGTTGTTTGCTGTTTTAGAATGATTTATTGTTAACTTGTTCTCATCATTTATTTATTTCCTTATTTCCTTTACTCACTGGGCTATTTTTCCTATTGGAGCCCTTGGGCTTATAACATCTTGCTTTTCCAACTAGGGTTGTAGCTTGGCTAGTAATAATAATAATAATAATAATAATAATAATAATAATAATAATAATAATAATAATAATAATAATAATAATAATAATAACAATGAGTAATGTACCTGAGCTGTTGAAAATGACGTCTAATCATTTGGATAAATATGCACACATACGCACACACGGATTCATTCCTTCCCACTCCCTCCCCTTTTACTGAACTATAAGCGTGACAGGATATACAGTATATATATTTATATATATATATATACATATTTATATATATATATACAATATATTTTATAAATATATACATATATATACATATATATATAAATATGTATATATATAAATATATATATATATATATATATATTTCATATATACCTATAAATATACATATATATATATATATATATACATATACATACATATATATATGTATATATATAAATATAGATATATACATACAATAAATTTTATACATATACATATATATACATATATATATACATATATATACATATATATATATATATAAATATGTATATATATAAATATATATATATACATATATATATATATATATATATAATTTATATACATACAATATATTTTATATATACATATATAAATATATATATATATATATATATATAGAGCCAGACCCTTGTTCTTTATCATATAGGGGAGATAGTAATAGATTTCCATTTCCAATATCAGTGTTATTATGAGAAGGGATAGCCATTATGAAATACGTAATTGTATTACAGTAAAACCCGTGTCAGAAATAATCTAACATAATTTTTTGAACGCGAAAGCATCTACATAATCCCTAAGAAATAATCTAATATAATTCTTGAACGCAAAAGCATCTATATAATCCCTAAGAAATAATCTAATATAATTCTTGAACGCGAAAGCATCTAAATAATCCCTAAGAAATAATCTAATATAATTCTTGAACGCGAAAGCATCTATATAATCCCTAAGAAATAATCTAATATAATTCTTGGATGCAAAAGCATCTACATAATCCCTAAGAAATAATCTAATATAATTCTTGAACGCAAAAGCATCTATATAATCCCTAAGAAATAATCTAATATAATTCTTGGATGCAAAAGCATCTATATAATCCCTAAGAAATAATTAATATAATTCTTGAACGCGAAAGCATCTATATAATCCCTAAGAAATAATCTAATATAAATCTTGAACGCGAAAGCATCTACATAATCCCTAAATATAATATAATTCTTGAACGCGAAAGCATCTATATAATCCCTAAGAAATAATCTAATATAATTCTTGAACGTGAAAGCATCTACATAATCCCTAAATATAATATAATTCTTGAACGCGAAAGCATCTATATAATCCCTAAGAAATAATCTAATATAATTCTTGAACGCGAAAGCATCTACATAATCCCTAAATATAATATAATTCTTGAACGCGAAAGCATCTATATAATCCCTAAGAAGTAATCTAATATAATTCTTGAACGCGAAAGATATAATCCCTAAGAAATAATCTTATATAATTCTTGAACGCAAAAGCATCCATACGATCACAAGAAATAATCTAATATGATTTTTTGAACGCGAAAGCATCTACATAACCCCTACATCCCAATAAAATACCTTACTTATAAATTACAAAAATAAATGTATACAAACTGGTAAAAGTTTAATATTCGTAATATTGCAAATTGTATTGAAAAAAAAAAAAAAATGTATACAAACTGGTAAAAGCCTAATATTCGTAATATTACAAATTGTATTGAAAAAAAAAAATTATAAATTGGTAAAAGTTTAATATTCGTGATATTACAAATTGTATTGAAGAAAAAAAATTACAAATTGGTAAAAGTTTAATATTCGTAATATTACAAATTGTCTTGAAAAAAAATTTACAAATTGGTAAAAGTTTAATATTCGTAATATTACAAATTGTATTGAAAAAAAAGAAAAAAAAAAGTATACAAATTGGTAAAAGTTTAATATTCGTAATATTACAAATTGTATTGAAAAAAAAAATTACAAATTGGTAAAAGTTTAATATTCGTAATATTACAAATTGTATTGAAAAAAAAAATTACAAATTGGTAAAAGTTTAATATTCGTAATATTACAAATTGTATTGAAAAAAAAAATTACAAATTGGTAAAAGTTTAATATTCGTAATATTACAAATTGTATTGCGAAAAAAAGTATACAAATTGGTAAAAGTTTAATATTCGTAATATTACAAATTGTATTGAAATAAAAAAGAAAAAAAAAGTATACAAATTGGTAAAAGTTTTATATTCGTAATATTACAAATTGTATTGAAAAAAAAAATTATACAAATTGGTAAAAGTTTAATATTCGTAATATTACAAATTGTATTGAAAAAAAAGTATACAAACTGGTAAAAGTTTAATATTCGTAATATTACAAATTGTATTGAAAAAAAAAAAAATTACAAATTGGTAAAAGTTTAATATTCGTAATATTACAAATTGTATTGAAAAAAAAGTATACAAACTGGTAAAAGTTTAATATTCGTAATATTACAAATTGTATTGAAAAAAAAAAGAAAAAAAAAGTATACAAATTGGTAAAAGTTTAATATTAGTAATATTACAAATTGTATTGAAAAAAAAGAAAAAAAAAGTATACAAATTGGTAAAAGTTTAATATTCGTAATATTACAAATTGTATTGAAAAAAAAAAGAAAAAAAAGTATACAAATTGGTAAAAGTTTAATATTCGTAATATTACAAATTGTATTGAAGAAAAAAAAATTACAAATTGGTAAAAGTTTAATATTCGTAATATTACAAATTGTATTGGAAAAAAAAGAAAAAAAAGTATACAAATTGGTAAAGTTTAATATTCGTAATATTACAAATTGTATTGAAAAAAAAAGAAAAAAAAAGTATACAAATTGGTAAAAGTTTAATATTCGTAATATTACAAATTGTATTGAAAAAAAAGAAAAAAAAAAGTATACAAATTGGTAAAAGTTTAGTATTCGTAATATTGCAAATTGTATTGAAAAAAAAGTATACAAATTGGTAAAAGTTTAATATTCGTAATATTACAAATTGTATTGGGAAAAAAAGTATACAAATTGGTAAAAGTTTAATATTCGTAATATTACAAATTGTATTGAAAAAAAAAAAAAAAAGATAATCCGAAGACCCAGAGTGCCCTCGACGTATTTGGAACGATACTAGTCACCCCTCTTCACACTGGCACTCCGATAAGAAACATTATCAAGCAATATAGATTGTGCCAATCGGGGGCCGAGTGCCAATTGGATAGAAGGACCGAAGAGTCGTAATTGAAGGAATCGTCCGGATATATAAACTCGTTATTACTTACATCCATCAAAAGAAGGACGATAAATACGTTTAATGTTAAATAAAATAAGATTTGAAACTTCTATTAAAAAAGTATTCACTAGATATATTTTTTACTTAAAACATATTTAGATGAATAGTAAAAATTCAAATTGTAAATGGACTATATGTAAAATGAAAAAAAAAATATTTATTCAAATATACTATGATGTATAAATAAATTGTAAGATTGTAAATGTGTATTTCATTATTATTATTATTATTATTATTATTATTATTATTATTATTATTATTATTATTATTATTATTACTTGCTAAGCTACAACCCTAGTTGGAAAAGCAGGATGCTATAAGCCCAGGGGCCCAACAGGGAAAATAGCCCAGTGAGGAAAGGAAACAAGGAAAAATACAATAATTTCAGAGTAATAACATTAAAATAAATATTTCTTATATAAAACTATAAAAAGCTTTAACAAAACAAGAGGATGAGAAATTTGATAGAATAGTGTGCCCGAGTGTACCCTCAAGCTAGAGAACTCTAACCCAAGACAGTGGAAGACCATGGTACAGAGGCTATGGCGAAAGACTGAAGAACAATGGTTTGATTTTGGAGTGTCCTTCTCCAACAAGAGCTGCTTGCCAAAGCTAAAGAGTCTCTTCTACCCTTACCAAAAGGAAATCAGCTAAATAACACTTACAGTGCAGTAGTTAACCCCTTGGGTGAAAAAGAATGGTCTGGTAATCTCAGTGTTGTTAGATGTATGAAGACAGAGGAGAATTCGGTGTACGTGTAGACAAATGGAAAATGAACCGTAACCAGAAGGATCCAATGTAGTACTATCTGGCCAGTCAAAGGACCCCATAACTCTCAAGCGGTAGTGTCTCAACGGGTGGCTAGTGCCCTGGCCAAAAATAATAAACCCGACATATAAAGCCGAGTGCTAAAGTACCCGGCTACATAGAGGGGCCTCAAGTCACATGACAGACCACATACATAAGAGAGTTGACCTGATAATTTTCTCGTTATCATTGTTATCATCATTATCATTACTGACCTATGACTGTAAGTCCCCTAGGTTATTGGGCCATAAATATCCATTTGCAGATGACATAGGTTTATTTAGTGAATTGCAAAAGAAGATAGATTTGAATAGACAGCAGAAATGTAGGACTGAAAATGAAAATGAGTAAAGCTAAAGTAATGTTCAATGTAAATGTAGAGAAAAAGTAAATGTTTATTGATGAACCTC
>NC_090725.1:287095908-287098408 GCF_036898095.1 Palaemon carinicauda
ACGGTTCGACACACAAGGGTTTGAAGTGATGTTCGAACGTGTGAACGGGGTAAAATTGGTTGTCGAACGGTTCGACAGACAAGAGTTTGAAGTGATGTTCAAACGTGTGAACGGGGTAAAATTGGTTGTCGAATGGTTCGACAAACAAGAGTTTGAAGTGATGTTCCAATGTGTGAAAGGGGTATTTGGTTGTCGAACGGTTCGACAGACAAGAGTTTGAAGTGATGTTCCAACGTGTGAACGGGGTAAAATTGGTTGTCGAACGGTTCGACAGACAAGAGTTTGAAGTGATGTTCCAACGTGTGAACGGGGTAAAATTGGTTGTCGAACGGTTCGACAGACAAGTGTTTGAAGTGATGTTCGAACGTGTGAAAGGGGTAATTGGCTGTCGAACGGTTCGACAAACAAGAGTTTGAAGTGATGTTCGAACGTGTGAAAGGGGTAAAATTGGTTGTCGAACGGTTCGACAGACAAGAGTTTGAAGTGATGTTCGAACGTGTGAACGGGGTAAAATTGGTAGTCGAACGGTTCGACAGACAAGTGTTTGAAGTGATGTTCGAACGTGTGAAAAGGGTAATTGGTTGTCGAACGGTTCGACAAACAAGAGTTTGAAGTGATGTTCCAACGTGTGAAAGGGGTATTTGGTTGTCGAACGGTTCGACACACAAGAGTTTGAAGTGATGTTCGAACGTGTGAACGGGGTAAAATTGGCTGTCGAACGGTTCGACAGACAAGAGTTTGAAGTGATGTTCGAACGTGTGAAAGGGGTAAAATTGGTTGTCGAACGGTTCGACACACAAGAGTTTGAAGTGATGTTCGAACGTGTGAACGGGGTAAAATTGGTTGTCGAACGGTTCGACAGACAAGAGTTTGAAGTGATGTTCGAACGTGTGAACGGGGTAAAATTGGTTGTCGAACGGTTCGAAGAGAGTCTGTTCTCGCTTGACTTTTGTGGGCGGGGCTTCATTGCCCACAAACCTTATGCATTTGTGGCTGCCTCCACCTCTTCGAACCGTTTGACTAGCAGGTTCGACAAACCGGGTTAGACGAACCGTTCAATAAAGGTTTATATGGTCGAACGGATCGAATGATGAATATAGTCCATTTCTTTTAGTGATGCATATTTGCACCGACTCACAGCGGTGCCCTTTTAGCTCGGAAAAGTTTCCGGATCGGTGATTGGTTGGACAAGATAATTCTAACCAATCAGCGATCAGGAAACTTTTCCGAGCTAAAAGGGCACCTGCACCGACTCGCAGCGGTGCCCTTTTAGCTCGGAAAAGTTTCCGGATCGGTGATTGGTTGGACAAGATAATTCTAACCAATCAGCGATCCGGAAACTTTTCCGAGCTAAAAGGGCACCGCCGCGAGTCGGTGCAAATATGCATCGCTAAAAGAAATGGACTATAGTGAGTGTGCAACAGTTGCTACTGACAATAAGGCACTGAATGGCTCGCTCACTTGTAAGAGTCTAACGTCATCAGACATATGTCTGCTCTGACGTTCAGTTCTAGATGGTTCTGGTTCGATACAGTTGCACTGCAATGAAGGCATCAATTAAGTACAGTCATATACTTATATTCCTTGTTGATAGTCTGCAGCCCTCGGATGCAGCAACACAGCACGATTGCTAAGCGTTGGGCGATGCTGTAATCTGATAAGGTCATGATGGTCTCATGTGACTCCATTCATATACAGCGATGCAAGTCTTGCATGAGTCGCTTTGCTTTTTTACAACAGGCGAGTCGGGGTACGATTTCTTAACGGGGTCCGGCTCCCTACAGTGTTCAAGTTATCGGGGTTAGGGATGTTTTAATTGTTCACTACTTCTCTTTGTAGTTTATCTGTTATTGTATTCTTTCCTCAGTGGGCTAGTTTTGCAAGTTGGAGACCTTGGGCTTATAACATCATGCTTTTCCAATCAGGGTTGTAGCATAGATAATGATGATGATGATGATAATAATAATAATAATAATAATAATAATGATAATGATAATGATAATAATAATAATAATGGTAATATTAATGATAAGAATAATAATAATAATAATAATAATAATAATAATAATAATAATAATAATAATAAAAACCCTCCAACAAAAATAAATCTCAAGTGCTGTTTATCTGTCATTGTTTTCTTTCCTCAGTGGGATATTTTTGCATGTTGGAGACCTTGGGCTTATAACATCATGCTTTTCCAATCAGGGTTGTAGCATAGATGATAATAATAATAATAATAATAATAATAATAATAATAAAAACCCTCCAACAAAAATAAATCTCAAGTGCTGTTTATCTGTCATTGTTTTCTTTCCTCAGTGGGATATTTTTGCATGTTGGAGACCTTGGGCTTATAACATCATGCTTTTCCAATCAGGGTTGTAGCATAGATAATGATGATGATGATGATAATAATAATAATAATAATAATAATAATGATAATGATAATGATAATAATAATAATAATGGTAATATTAATGATAAGAATAATAATAATAAT
>NC_090725.1:287103408-287108398 GCF_036898095.1 Palaemon carinicauda
AGTTATGGTAGAAAAGTGAAGGATAATTTCTCCGTACGTATTCCTGAAGAAATGAAGGAGAAGGGAATTTAAAATGCATGGTAGAACACAGATACACTTTTTTCTATTTTTTTTTTAAATTGGGGTATATTTAATTTCTCTACGAGATACATATATTGCAATCGTTCCAAAAAATCACTGACATAATATTTTTTAGTGTTTTTCGGTTTTCTCATAAAGTCTCCTACATTTTTAAACGATCAACCTCACTTTTTTTTATCTTTTTATTAAAAAGTTAAATTACATATTCTTTACAATCACAATATTCACAGTATAATCACATTTAATTGTATTTTTCTATAAACAAATCCATTTAATTTAACAATTTACAACATCACACATCTTGATTTTAATTTTTAGTCACTCAAAAACAATAATTTATATACTTTTTTTTTTAATTAGAGATATTTGGAAACCGGGAACAAAGAAGGAAGCAGTGAAAACTAACTTGTTTAACATCTCCACAGGTCAGAATTTCCTTTTTTCCACGTAAATACATTCGTAGGCCTACTCATCATATCAATGGCTTCTTCAATGTCTTCACATAATGAAAACAGGAAAGAATAGGAAGATAAGGCAGAGGAAGAGGAGCAAGAGGATGTGAATGAGAGGGAACCAGAAGGGGAAGAAAAAGTAGAAAGAATCTAAACCTCCTTGGCTCTAGCTTGATGGAGAGGGGGGGGGGGGGGGCCTTGGGTGCTTATCATATGTATATATGGTCAGTCTCTAGGTCACTGTCATTGTTCCTGGCTTTTGCCATTCATGAGTGGCCTTTAAACATTTTAAACCTTTAAATCTCCCTGGCTCTAGCTTGATGGAGAGGGGGGCTTGGGTGCTTATCATATGTATATATGGTCAGTCTCTAGGTCACTGTCATTGTTCCTGGCTTTTGCCATTCATGAGTGGCCTTTAAACATTTTAAACCTTTAATCCTCCCTGGCTCTAGCTTGATGGAGAGGGGGGCTTGGGTGCTTATCATATGTATATATGGTCAGTCTCTAGGTCACTGTCATTGTTCCTGCTTTTGCCATTCATGAGTAGCCTTTAAAACCATCAAATGAAGACTGATAAACTCTCCCTAATGCGCGAACAGCCACGAAAGGTCACGTGATCTACAGCATCTGAGAGGTGCATCAATAATTTGGGAATATTGATCAGAGCACCAAATACCATGAAAGGGTGTATGTCCCTGGGATGCTGAAAGGGGTGGGGGGGGGAGATAATGAACTACTTATTGGTAGGAGATGGCCACGTCATCTTACTCTCTATATCCAGGAAGCGACGTTAGTTTATAATTCTGAGGATCGTGACGATATTTTCAATAGCAAAAGGTTATAGACATTGAAATGTCTATTTCGATTTTCAAACACCATTTCTTTCCTCGTTTATTGGTTTCTCTGACATTTAGTGGTTTTAATCTTTGGTTATTTATCTTACACATATATGACACTTTTTACTTACTCCTTACCACCATGTAAACGACGAAAAAGGGACAAGATGGTACTCTAGGTACCAGACGGTACTCCATATACGAGACGGTACTCCATATACGAGACGGTACTCCAGATACGAGATGGTACTCCAGAAACGAGACGGTGCTCTAGGTACCAGAGGGTACTCCAGGTACGAGATGGTACTCCAGAAACGAGACGGTGCTCTAGGTACCAGATGGTACTCCAGGTACGAGAGGGTGCTCTAGGTACCAGACGGTACTCCATATACGAGACGGTACTCCAAGTACCAGACGGTACTCCAGGTACCAGATGGAACTCCATATACGAGACGGTACTCCATATACGAGACGGTACTCCATATACGAGACGGTACTCCATATACGAGACGGTACTCCAGGTACCAGATGGTACTCCTTATACGAGACGGTACTCCATATACGAGACGGTACTCCAGGTACCAGACGGTACTCCATATACGAGACGGTACTCCAGGTACCAGATGGTACTCCATATACGAGACGGTACTCCATATACGAGACGATACTCCAGGTACCAGACGGTACTCCAAGGACCAGACGGTACTCCAGAAACAAGACGGTGCTCTATGTACGAGACGGTACTCTAGGTACGAGACGGTGCTCTAGGTACCAGAGGGTACTCCAGGTACCAGACGGTACTCCAGGTACCAGACGGTACTCCATATACGAGACGGTACTCCATATACGAGATGGTACTCCAGAAACGAGACGGTGCTCTAGGTACCAGACGGTACTCCATATACGAGACGGTACTCCAGGTACCAGACGGTACTCATATACCAGACGGTACTCATATACGAGACGGTACTCCAGAAACGAGACGGTGCTCAAGGTACCAGAGGGTACTCCAGGTACCAGACGGTACTCCATATACGAGACGGTACTCCATATACGAGACGGTACTCCAGGTACCAGACGGTACTCTAGGTACCAGACGGTACTCTAGGTACCAGACGATACTCCATATACGAGACGGTACTCCAGGTACCAGACGGTACTCCAGGTACCAGACGGTACTCCATATACAAGACGGTACTCCAGATACGAGATGGTACTCCAGATACGAGATGGTACTCCAGATACGAGACGGTGCTCTAGGTACCAGACGGTGCTCCATATACAAGACGGTACTCCAGATACGAGACGATACTCCAGAAACGAGACGGTGCTCTAGGTACCAGAGGGTACTCCAGGTACCAGAGGGTAATCCAGGTACCAGAGGGTACTCCAGGTACGAGACGGTACTCCAGGTACCAGACGGTACTCCTGGTACCGCAAGGAATAAGAATCACCCCCAAGGGAAGGGGGAGGGTGGGGGATTCATTTAGAGAAGCCTAATTATGTACATAATTAGGATTATCAAAATCAATAGAGAATTATTCGATAAATTTTCGCCATACAAAATAAAAGTCCCAGCAGACACTCTCCCGAAATAATGTGTTTATTTAAGCCAATAACTGAATATCCAATTCTTTTCACCAATACTATATTTTGACCAAAACATAGATATAAATAAATATTATCATATTGCATTGGTAAAAAAAGACATTCAGGAAATTAATCTAAGCTATAATTATTGTGGGAATGTACAGTTGCATACAAGAATTCCTGTCACACCTCGCTCAGAGTTTCTGTGTGTAGCTATGCCCACCAACCACTGCTCTTTTTCCCTACACTATCTGTTTGGTTACGCGCTA
Source organism: Palaemon carinicauda (assembly GCF_036898095.1). Classification (NCBI taxonomy): domain Eukaryota; kingdom Metazoa; phylum Arthropoda; class Malacostraca; order Decapoda; family Palaemonidae; genus Palaemon; species Palaemon carinicauda. Next base: position 287,106,637 of record NC_090725.1, read on the forward strand.
TCGTGGTGCAATTCCCCAGAGCGTGGTGTGTCAGAAACCCCTTGTGTCCGACTGTACATGGCGGATTAATTAAGAAAATCTCATTAAGGTATTTTAAGGGATTCGGACCTTTTCATCATAGCCGGAAGTTTGTAAATAAGTGGACTGTCATGGAGGGTTTTAATGGAAACAGAGAGAGAGAGAGAGAGAGAGAGAGAGAGAGAGAGAGAGAGAGAGAGAGAGAGAGAGAGAGAGAGAGAGAATATACTCTATACTGTATTAAAACTGTACTTATAAACTTGCGAGAGAGAGAGAGAGAGAGAGAGAGAGAGAGAGAGAGAGAGAGAATATACTCTATACTGTATTAAAACTGTACTTATAAACTTGCAGAGAGAGAGAGAGAGAGAGAGAGAGAGAGAGAGAGAGAGAGAGAGAGAGAGAGAGAGAGAGAGATTTAGTAAAGAGGATACTCTATATTCTATAAAAACTTTACTTATAAACTAAATATATAAAAAATATACGAGAGAGAGAGAGAGAGAGAGAGAGAGAGAGAGTCAACATATTTTAGCCTTATTCTATCCTTCACAAAAGGAACAGGTAACGTTCAAAACCATAGGATTATGAAAGCATAAATTATAATCTTATTCAATAGCGTAGGGTTGTAGTGGCCGATGTAGTAACGTCCCTGACTGGTAATCTCCAGACTAGGGTTCGAGTACAGCTGAAACTCGTTAGTTTCTTTGGTCGCTGCAACCTTACCATACTTGTGAGCAAATGATGGGGGGGGGCAGCCTATATGTCTATCTGCTGAGTCATCAACAGAAATTGCCTGGCCCTCCTTGGTCCTAGCTTGGGCGAAGAGGGGGGCTTGGGGCGCTGATCATGTGTATATAGGTCAGTCTCTAAGGCATTGTCCTACTCGATAGGGCAATGTCACTGTTCCTTGCCTCTAACATTCATGAGTGGCCTTTAAACCTGAACCTTTAAATTGCTGTAAAAAAAGATAACTCTCTCTCTCTCTCTCTCTCTCTCTCTCTCTCTCTCTCTCTCTCTCTCTCTCTCTCTCTCACTATTCCTATGACTTAAGTTCACAAGTCATATATAAGCCTACCCAATTATGCCATATAATTCTTTATCACTGTACGTTACTCATATCAAACTACTTCCTCTAAGACGTGGGCTATAGTTCTTACATTGAGGGCTGAACATGGGTCAATTTTGACTTTCTTTTCTTTCACCGACTCATTGCTTCCAACTTACTAATTATCCTCATGATAATCATCATTATCATTACTATTATCAAATCTATTATAAAAAAATATAACCATGAATATAATTGTGATTATTTTTATTATAAATAATCACGATCACCCTAGCAGTACCAGCTGAACTCGGTTGAGTCCCTTGTTAGGCTGGGAAGAACGTAGAGAGTAGAGTTCCCCTTTTTGTTTTTTTTTGTTGATGTCGGCTACCCCCCAAAATTGGGGGAAGTGCCTTAGTATATATATGTATGTATGTACAATTGTGATTATCGTCAACATATTAAATAATCCAGTTCATGGCTATCATTATTGATGATGTTATTATAAGCCAAGTTACCAGGCCTCACGAAGGAGAAATCCAGACTTCTAATATATGAATAAAGGCCAGATTCTGCTTAAGGACTAAATGATAAGAGTGACGTCAGCGAGATGGAAGAAAGGAGTGAGAAAAGAGGTAAAGTAGAAGGAAATTAGGGAGGTGCAGCTAGGGCTCAAAAAAAATTTACTGTGATTTTTTCTTA
>NC_090725.1:287108898-287123898 GCF_036898095.1 Palaemon carinicauda
AAAGGAATACTATTCGCCCCTTTCAGAATGAAAGGAATACTATTCGCCCCTTTCAGAATGAAAGGAATACTATTCTCCCCTTTCAGAATGAAAGGAATACTATTCGCCCCTTTCAGAATGAAAGGAATACTATTCTCCCCCTTCAGAATGAAAGGAATACTATTCGCCCCTTTCAGAATGAAAGGAATACTATTCTCCCCTTTCAGAATGAAAGGAATACTATTCGCCCCTTTCAGAATGAAAGGAATACTATTCGCCCCTTTCAGAATGAAAGGAATACTATTCGCCCCTTTCAGAATGAAAGGAATACTATTCGCCCCTTTCAGAATGAAAGGAATACTATTCTCCCCTTTCAGAATGAAAGGAATACTATTCGCCCCTTTCAGAATGAAAGGAATACTATTCTCCCCTTTCAGAATGAAAGGAATACTATTCGCCCCTTTCAGAATGAAAGGAATACTATTCTCCCCTTTCAGAATGAAAGGAATACTATTCTCCCCTTTCAGAATGAAAGGAATACTATTCTCCCCCTTCAGAATGAAAGGAATACTATTCGCCCCTTTCAGAATGAAAGGAATACTATTCTCCCCTTTCAGAATGAAAGGAATACTATTCTCCCCTTTCAGAATGAAAGGAATACTATTCTCCCCTTTCAGAATGAAAGGAATACTATTCTCCCCTTTCAGAATGAAAGGAATACTATTCTCCCCCTTCAGAATGAAAGGAATACTATTCGCCCCTTTCAGAATGAAAGGAATACTATTCGCCCCTTTCAGAATGAAAGGAATACTATTCTCCCCTTTCAGAATGAAAGGAATACTATTCTCCCCTTTCAGAATGAAAGGAATACTATTCGCCCCTTTCAGAATGAAAGGAATACTATTCTCCCCCTTCAGAATGAAAGGAATACTATTCTCCCCTTTCAGAATGAAAGGAATACTATTCGCCCCTTTCAGAATGAAAGGAATACTATTCTCCCCTTTCAGAATGAAAGGAATACTATTCTCCCCTTTCAGAATGAAAGGAATACTATTCGCCCCTTTCAGAATGAAAGGAATACTATTCTCCCCTTTCAGAATGAAAGGAATACTATTCTCCCCTTTCAGAATGAAAGGAATACTATTCTCCCCTTTCAGAATGAAAGGAATACTATTCGCCCCTTTCAGAATGAAAGGAATACTATTCGCCCCTTTCAGAATGAAAGGAATACTATTCTCCCCTTTCAGAATGAAAGGAATACTATTCTCCCCTTTCAGAATGAAAGGAATACTATTCGCCCCTTTCAGAATGAAAGGAATACTATTCGCCCCTTTCAGAATGAAAGGAATACTATTCGCCCCTTTCAGAATGAAAGGAATACTATTCGCCCCTTTCAGAATGAAAGGAATACTATTCTCCCCTTTCAGAATGAAAGGAATACTATTCTCCCCCTTCAGAATGAAAGGAATACTATTCTCCCCTTTCAGAATGAAAGGAATACTATTCGCCCCTTTCAGAATGAAAGGAATACTATTCTCCCCTTTCAGAATGAAAGGAATACTATTCTCCCCCTTCAGAATGAAAGGAATACTATTCTCCCCTTTCAGAATGAAAGGAATACTATTCGCCCCTTTCAGAATGAAAGGAATACTATTCTCCCCTTTCAGAATGAAAGGAATACTATTCTCCCCTTTCAGAATGAAAGGAATACTATTCGCCCCTTTCAGAATGAAAGGAATACTATTCTCCCCTTTCAGAATGAAAGGAATACTATTCGCCCCTTTCAGAATGAAAGGAATACTATTCTCCCCTTTCAGAATGAAAGGAATACTATTCGCCCCTTTCAGAATGAAAGGAATACTATTCTCCCCCTTCAGAATGAAAGGAATACTATTCGCCCCTTTCAGAATGAAAGGAATACTATTCTCCCCTTTCAGAATGAAAGGAATACTATTCGCCCCTTTCAGAATGAAAGGAATACTATTCTCCCCTTTCAGAATGAAAGGAATACTATTCGCCCCTTTCAGAATGAAAGGAATACTATTCTCCCCTTTCAGAATGAAAGGAATACTATTCGCCCCTTTCAGAATGAAAGGAATACTATTCTCCCCTTTCAGAATGAAAGGAATACTATTCTCCCCTTTCAGAATGAAAGGAATACTATTCTCCCCTTTCAGAATGAAAGGAATACTATTCTCCCCTTTCAGAATGAAAGGAATACTATTCTCCCCTTTCAGAATGAAAGGAATACTATTCTCCCCTTTCAGAATGAAAGGAATACTATTCTCCCCTTTCAGAATGAAAGGAATACTATTCGCCCCTTTCAGAATGAAAGGAATACTATTCTCCCCTTTCAGAATGAAAGGAATACTATTCGCCCCTTTCAGAATGAAAGGAATACTATTCTCCCCTTTCAGAATGAAAGGAATACTATTCTCCCCTTTCAGAATGAAAGGAATACTATTCTCCCCTTTCAGAATGAAAGGAATACTATTCTCCCTTTCAGAATGAAAGGAATACTATTCTCCCCTTTCAGAATGAAAGGAATACTATTCTCCCCTTTCAGAATGAAAGGAATACTATTCTCCCCTTTCAGAATGAAAGGAATACTATTCTCCCCTTTCAGAATGAAAGGAATACTATTCTCCCCTTTCAGAATGAAAGGAATACTATTCTCCCCTTCAGAATGAAAGGAATACTATTCTCCCCTTTCAGAATGAAAGGAATACTATTCTCCCCTTTCAGAATGAAAGGAATACTATTCGCCCCTTTCAGAATGAAAGGAATACTATTCTCCCCCTTCAGAATGAAAGGAATACTATTCTCCCCCTTCAGAATGAAAGGAATACTATTCTCCCCCTTCAGAATGAAAGGAATACTATTCTCCCCCTTCAGAATGAAAGGAATACTATTCTCCCCCTTCAGAATGAAAGGAATACTATTCTCCCCCTTCAGAATGAAAGGAATACTATTCTCCCCCTTCAGAATGAAAGGAATACTATTCTCCCCCTTCAGAATGAAAGGAATACTATTCTCCCCCTTCAGAATGAAAGGAATACTATTCTCCCCCTTCAGAATGAAAGGAATACTATTCTCCCCCTTCAGAATGAAAGGAATACTATTCTCCCCCTTCAGAATGAAAGGAATACTATTCTCCCCCTTCAGAATGAAAGGAATACTATTCTCCCCCTTCAGAATGAAAGGAATACTATTCTCCCCCTTCAGAATGAAAGGAATACTATTCTCCCCCTTCAGAATGAAAGGAATACTATTCTCCCCTTTCAGAATGAAAGGAATACTATTCGCCCCTTTCAGAATGAAAGGAATACTATTCGCCCCTTTCAGAATGAAAGGAATACTATTCGCCCCCTTTCAGAATGAAAGGAATACTATTCGCCCCTTTCAGAATGAAAGGAATACTATTCTCCCCTTTCAGAATGAAAGGAATACTATTCGCCCCTTTCAGAATGAAAGGAATACTATTCGCCCCTTTCAGAATGAAAGGAATACTATTCGCCCCCTTTCAGAATGAAAGGAATACTATTCGCCCCTTTCAGAATGAAAGGAATACTATTCGCCCCCTTTCAGAATGAAAGGAATACTATTCTCCCCTTTCAGAATGAAAGGAATACTATTCGCCCCTTTCAGCATGAAAGGAATACTATTCGCCCCTTTCAGAATGAAAGGAATACTATTCGCCCCTTTCAGAATGAAAGGAATACTATTCGCCCCTTTCAGAATGAAAGGAATACTATTCTCCCCTTTCAGAATGAAAGGAATACTATTCGTCCCCTTTCAGAATGAAAGGAATACTATTCGTCCCCCTTTCAGAATGAAAGGAATACTATTCTCCCCCTTTCAGAATGAAAGGAATACTATTCTCCCCCTTCAGAATGAAAGGAATACTATTCTCCCCTTTCAGAATGAAAGGAATACTATTCTCCCCCTTCAGAATGAAAGGAATACTATTCTCCCCCTTCAGAATGAAAGGAATACTATTCTCCCCCTTCAGAATGAAAGGAATACTATTCTCCCCTTTCAGAATGAAAGGAATACTATTCTCCCCTTTCAGAATGAAAGGAATACTATTCTCCCCTTTCAGAATGAAAGGAATACTATTCTCCCCTTTCAGAATGAAAGGAATACTATTCTCCCCTTTCAGAATGAAAGGAATACTATTCTCCCCTTTCAGAATGAAAGGAATACTATTCTCCCCTTTCAGAATGAAAGGAATACTATTCTCCCCTTTCAGAATGAAAGGAATACTATTCTCCCCTTTCAGAATGAAAGGAATACTATTCTCCCCTTTCAGAATGAAAGGAATACTATTCTCCCCTTTCAGAATGAAAGGAATACTATTCTCCCCTTTCAGAATGAAAGGAATACTATTCTCCCCTTTCAGAATGAAAGGAATACTATTCTCCCCTTTCAGAATGAAAGGAATACTATTCTCCCCTTTCAGAATGAAAGGAATACTATTCTCCCCTTTCAGAATGAAAGGAATACTATTCTCCCCTTTCAGAATGAAAGGAATACTATTCTCCCCTTTCAGAATGAAAGGAATACTATTCTCCCCTTTCAGAATGAAAGGAATACTATTCTCCCCTTTCAGAATGAAAGGAATACTATTCTCCCCCTTCAGAATGAAAGGAATACTATTCTCCCCTTTCAGAATGAAAGGAATACTATTCTCCCCTTTCAGAATGAAAGGAATACTATTCTCCCCTTTCAGAATGAAAGGAATACTATTCTCCCCTTTCAGAATGAAAGGAATACTATTCTCCCCTTTCAGAATGAAAGGAATACTATTCTCCCCTTTCAGAATGAAAGGAATACTATTCTCCCCTTTCAGAATGAAAGGAATACTATTCTCCCCTTTCAGAATGAAAGGAATACTATTCTCCCCTTTCAGAATGAAAGGAATACTATTCTCCCCTTTCAGAATGAAAGGAATACTATTCTCCCCTTTCAGAATGAAAGGAATACTATTCTCCCCTTTCAGAATGAAAGGAATACTATTCTCCCCTTTCAGAATGAAAGGAATACTATTCTCCCCTTTCAGAATGAAAGGAATACTATTCTCCCCTTTCAGAATGAAAGGAATACTATTCTCCCCCTTCAGAATGAAAGGAATACTATTCTCCCCTTTCAGAATGAAAGGAATACTATTCTCCCCTTTCAGAATGAAAGGAATACTATTCTCCCCCTTTCAGAATGAAAGGAATACTATTCTCCCCTTTCAGAATGAAAGGAATACTATTCTCCCCTTTCAGAATGAAAGGAATACTATTCTCCCCCTTTCAGAATGAAAGGAATACTATTCTCCCCCTTCAGAATGAAAGGAATACTATTCTCCCCCTTCAGAATGAAAGGAATACTATTCTCCCCCTTCAGAATGAAAGGAATACTATTCTCCCCCTTCAGAATGAAAGGAATACTATTCTCCCCCTTCAGAATGAAAGGAATACTATTCTCCCCCTTCAGAATGAAAGGAATACTATTCTCCCCCTTCAGAATGAAAGGAATACTATTCTCCCCCTTCAGAATGAAAGGAATACTATTCTCCCCCTTCAGAATGAAAGGAATACTATTCTCCCCCTTCAGAATGAAAGGAATACTATTCTCCCCCTTCAGAATGAAAGGAATACTATTCTCCCCCTTCAGAATGAAAGGAATACTATTCTCCCCCTTCAGAATGAAAGGAATACTATTCTCCCCTTCAGAATGAAAGGAATACTATTCTCCCCCTTCAGAATGAAAGGAATACTATTCTCCCCCTTCAGAATGAAAGGAATACTATTCTCCCCCTTCAGAATGAAAGGAATACTATTCTCCCCCTTCAGAATGAAAGGAATACTATTCTCCCCCTTCAGAATGAAAGGAATACTATTCTCCCCCTTCAGAATGAAAGGAATACTATTCTCCCCCTTCAGAATGAAAGGAATACTATTCTCCCCCTTCAGAATGAAAGGAATACTATTCTCCCCCTTCAGAATGAAAGGAATACTATTCTCCCCCTTCAGAATGAAAGGAATACTATTCTCCCCCTTCAGAATGAAAGGAATACTATTCTCCCCCTTCAGAATGAAAGGAATACTATTCTCCCCCTTCAGAATGAAAGGAATACTATTCTCCCCCTTCAGAATGAAAGGAATACTATTCTCCCCTTTCAGAATGAAAGGAATACTATTCGCCCCTTTCAGAATGAAAGGAATACTATTCGCCCCCTTCAGAATGAAAGGAATACTATTCTCCCCCTTTCAGAATGAAAGGAATACTATTCGCCCCTTTCAGAATGAAAGGAATACTATTCTCCCCTTTCAGAATGAAAGGAATACTATTCGCCCCTTTCAGAATGAAAGGAATACTATTCGCCCCTTTCAGAATGAAAGGAATACTATTCGCCCCTTTCAGAATGAAAGGAATACTATTCGCCCCTTTCAGAATGAAAGGAATACTATTCGCCCCTTTCAGAATGAAAGGAATACTATTCTCCCCTTTCAGAATGAAAGGAATACTATTCGCCCCTTTCAGCATGAAAGGAATACTATTCGCCCCTTTCAGAATGAAAGGAATACTATTCGCCCCTTTCAGAATGAAAGGAATACTATTCGCCCCTTTCAGAATGAAAGGAATACTATTCTCCCCTTTCAGAATGAAAGGAATACTATTCGTCCCCTTTCAGAATGAAAGGAATACTATTCGTCCCCTTTCAGAATGAAAGGAATACTATTCTCCCCTTTCAGAATGAAAGGAATACTATTCTCCCCCTTCAGAATGAAAGGAATACTATTCTCCCCTTTCAGAATGAAAGGAATACTATTCTCCCCCTTCAGAATGAAAGGAATACTATTCTCCCCTTTCAGAATGAAAGGAATACTATTCTCCCCCTTCAGAATGAAAGGAATACTATTCTCCCCCTTCAGAATGAAAGGAATACTATTCTCCCCTTTCAGAATGAAAGGAATACTATTCTCCCCTTTCAGAATGAAAGGAATACTATTCTCCCCTTTCAGAATGAAAGGAATACTATTCTCCCCCTTCAGAATGAAAGGAATACTATTCTCCCCTTTCAGAATGAAAGGAATACTATTCTCCCCTTTCAGAATGAAAGGAATACTATTCTCCCCTTTCAGAATGAAAGGAATACTATTCTCCCCCTTCAGAATGAAAGGAATACTATTCTCCCCTTTCAGAATGAAAGGAATACTATTCTCCCCTTTCAGAATGAAAGGAATACTATTCTCCCCTTTCAGAATGAAAGGAATACTATTCTCCCCTTTCAGAATGAAAGGAATACTATTCTCCCCTTTCAGAATGAAAGGAATACTATTCTCCCCTTTCAGAATGAAAGGAATACTATTCTCCCCTTTCAGAATGAAAGGAATACTATTCTCCCCTTTCAGAATGAAAGGAATACTATTCTCCCCTTTCAGAATGAAAGGAATACTATTCTCCCCTTTCAGAATGAAAGGAATACTATTCTCCCCCTTCAGAATGAAAGGAATACTATTCGCCCCTTTCAGAATGAAAGGAATACTATTCTCCCCTTTCAGAATGAAAGGAATACTATTCTCCCCTTTCAGAATGAAAGGAATACTATTCTCCCCTTTCAGAATGAAAGGAATACTATTCGCCCCTTTCAGAAGGAAAGGAATACTATTCTCCCCTTTCAGAATGAAAGGAATACTATTCGCCCCTTTCAAAATGAAAGGGAACATTCCTTTTCTAAGTGTTCTTGATCCTTGACCTTTCTAGCGCAACAAGTGTCCCGTCAGTTGCATCATGCAGCAAAAATAGTACTGTGAAATTTTTCTATAAATCTAATGTTACGGTACGCCAGCACTTGGTCTCTCTCTCTCTCTCTCTCTCTCTCTCTCTCTCTCTCTCTCTCTCTCTCTCTCTCTCTCTCTCTCTGTTTTTTACCTGTCTCGCATTTTCTGAACTTGCAGTACTTTTCATTTAGTTATTTTCTATATATATATATATATATATATATATATATATATATATATATATATATATATATATATATATATATATATATATACTTTTATATATATACTTTATATATATATATATATATATATATATATATATATATATATATATGTATATATATACATATATAAACATATACATGTATATATAAAGTATATATATATATATATATATATATATATATATATATATATATATATATATATATGTATGTATATATATATATATACTTTATGTATATATATATACAGTATATATATATATATATATATATATATATATATATATATATATATATATATATATATATATATATGTATATGTATATATACATATATATATATGTATATATACATATATATATATATATATATATATATATATATATATATATATATATATATATATATATATATTTATATATATATCCAGACACTGGGTCCTCATTATAAATGGGCGATTATTGTTTTTGTCGTTGTTACATAGTTTGTCGCAGCTTTTGTTTTATGGGATATTATTTATCCTGCGAAGTAAATATCGAAGTGTAAGCCGTCTAGTTGTAGTAGGTATGACAGCAATTATTCCTGTTTTCCTTGTATTGTGTTCAATCTAGAATGATACCTGGAATATACTGTTGTATTTTTTTTTTTTTTTTTTTTAACTGATACTGAAAATGCTGTTTGGTCTTAAGGCCGAGAACAGTATCATCTTTGGTGTGTAGCATACTGGAACAAAAGTTCATGAACCTCATCCCTTGACTGTGAGGAAAAAGCGATCTGTTGGATTATGACTTAATAAATAAAAATGGGAAGCCTGGTGTAAAAATGAGGCCTTAAAGTGAACTGTAATACTTATGAAGTGACCATTATGGTATTTATGGAGAGAATGATGTAGCTTTTATAGCTGTGATAAGGAGAAAGAAGAATCCTTTGTGCTCTTGATGAGGAGAAAGAAGCAGTCTTGGTACTTCTTTTAAAGAAAAACAAGTGGTCATTATGTTTGAAAGACTGATTTGGTCTACTGTATGTGGTCACGATAAATGGAAGAAGGTAGTCTTTTCAGATTCGTTGAAGAGAGTTTTGTGTTTTTTTCTAATAGTAAGGCCTTCTCCATCATAAGACTCAATACTACGCAGTACTCTAGAAGTTTTATTCCAGCTGTTACCAAGTTGTGGAATGATCTTCCTAATCGGGTTGTTGAATCAGTAGAACTTCAAAAGTTCAAAGTTGGAGCAAATGCTTTTTTGTTGACCAGGCGGACATGAGTCTTTTTATAGTTTATATATGACATATCTGTTTTTGACGTTGTTAATAGTTTATATATGACATATCTCTTTTGACATTACTTTTTTTAGAATGATATATTGTTAATTTGTTCTCTTCAGTTATTTATTTCCTTATTTCCTTTCCTCACTGGGCTATTTTTCCCTATTGGAGCCCTTGGGCTTATAGCATCTTGCTTTTCCAATTAGGGTTGTAGCTTGGATAGTAATAATAATAATAGTAAGGAGAGAGAAGTGGTTTTCCTTGCCTAGGGTGAAGAGAATAGATATCTTGGTCTTTTGTTAAAGAAGGAACGGATAATGAGGCCTCAATTGAAAACTAAAGAAAAATGTTTTATTTCAGGTTTATTAAGTGAAATGGTCGGCCTGGAGAATGAAGACCACATTCTGCAATGTTCGTGGGAGAATGTTGGGGAGGTGCCCGAAAAATCCTTCATTAACTACATGATAGATAGGATGAGACTGGAAGGGGACAAACCGGCCATGGTGAGCATTTTAATTGTTGTTATTATTATTATTATTATTATTATTATTATTATTATTATTATTATTATTATTATTATTATTATTATTATTATTTTATTTTTATTGTTATTATCATTATTGTTATTATTTCATTTTTATTATTATCATTATTATTATTATTATTTTATTTTTATTATTATTATTATTATTATTATTATTATTATTATTATTATTCTATTTTTATTATTATTATTGTTATTATTATTATAATTATTATTATTATTATTATCATTATTATTGTTATTGTTATTATTATTATTACTATTATTACTATTATTATTGTTATTGTTATTGTTATTATTACTATTATTACTATTATTATTATCATTACTTAGCTCTGTCCAATTATTTCACCTTTTGCCCCCTGATAGAGATCTTGTTCATTATCAACAAAGGAAAATCTATGTAGTATAAAAATTGGAAGGAATCTAAAAACATAAATATACATAAAATTAACATAGATGGATATTTGAAGAGATTGTGTTTAAAATTTATGAGAAATGTAAAATTAACATAGATGGATATTTGAAGAGATTGTGTTTAAAATTTATGAGAAATGTAAAATTAACATAGATGGATATTTGAAGAGATTTTGTTTACAATCTATGAGAAATGTAAAATTAACATAGATGGATATTTGAAGAGATTGTGTTTAAAATTTATGAGAAATGTAAAATTAACATAGATGGATATTTGAAGAGATTTTGTTTACAATCTATGAGAAATGTAAAATTAACATAGATGGATATTTGAAGAGATTGTGTTTAAAATTTATGAGAAATGTAAAATTAACATAGATGGATATTTGAAGAGATTTTGTTTACAATCTATGAGAAATGTAAAATTAACATAGATGGATATTTGAAGAGATTGTGTTTAAAATTTATGAGAAATGTAAAATTAACATAGATGGATATTTGAAGAGATTTTGTTTACAATCTATGAGAAATGTTAAATTAACATAGATGGATATTTGAAGAGATTTTGTTTGAAATATATGAGAACTGTAAAATTAACATAGATAGATATTTGAAGAGATTTTGTTTACAATTTATGAGAAATGTAAAATTAACGTAGATGGATATTTGAAGAGATTTTGTTTACAATTTATGAGAAATGTTAAATTAACAAAGATGGATATTTGAAGAGATTTTGTTTGAAATATATGAGAACTGTAAAATTAACATAGATAGATATTTGAAGAGATTTTGTTTACAATTTATGAGAAATGTAAAATTAACGTAGATGGATATTTGAAGAGATTTTGTTTACAATTTATGAGAAATGTTAAATTAACAAAGATGGATATTTGAAGAGATTTTGTTTGAAATATATGAGAACTGTAAAATTAACATAGATAGATATTTGAAGAGATTTTGTTTACAATTTATGAGAAATGTAAAATTAACAAAGATGGATATTTGAAGAGATTTTGTTTGAAATATATGAGAACTGTAAAATTAACATAGATAGATATTTGAAGAGATTTTGTTTACAATTTATGAGAAATGTAAAATTAACAAAGATAGATATTTGAAGAGATTTTGTTTGAAATATATGAGAACTGTAAAATTAACATAGATAGATATTTGAAGAGATTTTGTTTACAGTTTATGAGAAATGTTAAATTAACAAAGATGGATATTTGAAGAGATTTTGTTTGAAATATATGAGAACTGTAAAATTAACATAGATAGATATTTGAAGAGATTTTGTTTACAATTTATGAGAAATGTAAAATTAACAAAGATGGATATTTGAAGAGATTTTGTTTGAAATATATGAGAACTGTAAAATTAACATAGATAGATATTTGAAGAGATTTTGTTTACAATTTATGAGAAATGTAAAATTAACGTAGATGGATATTTGAAGAGATTTTGTTTACAATTTATGAGAAATGTTAAATTAACAAAGATGGATATTTGAAGAGATTTTGTTTGAAATATATGAGAACTGTAAAATTAACATAGATAGATATTTGAAGAGATTTTGTTTACAATTTATGAGAAATGTAAAATTAACAAAGATGGATATTTGAAGAGATTTTGTTTGAAATATATGAGAACTGTAAAATTAACATAGATAGATATTTGAAGAGATTTTGTTTACAATTTATGAGAAATGTAAAATTAACGTAGATGGATATTTGAAGAGATTTTGTTTACAATTTATGAGAAATGTAAAATTAACGTAGATGGATATTTGAAGAGATTTTGTTTACAATTTATGAGAAATGTAAAATTAACGTAGATGGATATTTGAAGAGATTTTGTTTACAATTTATGAGAAATGTAAAATTAACGTAGATGGATATTTGAAGAGATTTTGTTTACAATTTATGAGAAATGTAAAATTAACAAAGATGGATATTTGAAGAGATTTTGTTTACAATTTATGAGAAATGTAAAATTAACATAGATAGATATTTGAAGAGATTTTGTTTACAATTTATGAGAAATGTAAAATTAACGTAGATGGATATTTGAAGAGATTTTGTTTACAATTTATGAGAAATGTTAAATTAACAAAGATGGATATTTGAAGAGATTTTGTTTGAAATATATGAGAACTGTAAAATTAACATAGATAGATATTTGAAGAGATTTTGTTTACAATTTATGAGAAATGTAAAATTAACGTAGATGGATATTTGAAGAGATTTTGTTTACAATTTATGAGAAATGTTAAATTAACAAAGATGGATATTTGAAGAGATTTTGTTTGAAATATATGAGAACTGTAAAATTAACATAGATAGATATTTGAAGAGATTTTGTTTACAATTTATGAGAAATGTAAAATTAACGTAGATGGATATTTGAAGAGATTTTGTTTGAAATATATGAGAACTGTAAAATTAACATAGATAGATATTTGAAGAGATTTTGTTTACAATTTATGAGAAATGTAAAATTAACAAAGATGGATATTTGAAGAGATTTTGTTTGAAATATATGAGAACTGTAAAATTAACATAGATAGATATTTGAAGAGATTTTGTTTACAATTTATGAGAAATGTAAAATTAACGTAGATGGATATTTGAAGAGATTTTGTTTACAATTTATGAGAAATGTTAAATTAACAAAGATGGATATTTGAAGAGATTTTGTTTGAAATATATGAGAACTGTAAAATTAACATAGATAGATATTTGAAGAGATTTTGTTTACAATTTATGAGAAATGTTAAATTAACAAAGATGGATATTTGAAGAGATTTTGTTTGAAATATATGAGAACTGTAAAATTAACATAGATAGATATTTGAAGAGATTTTGTTTACAATTTATGAGAAATGTAAAATTAACAAAGATGGATATTTGAAGAGATTTTGTTTACAATTTATGAGAAATGTAAAATTAACGTAGATGGATATTTGAAGAGATTTTGTTTACAATTTATGAGAAATGTTAAATTAACAAAGATGGATATTTGAAGAGATTTTGTTTGAAATATATGAGAACTGTAAAATTAACATAGATAGATATTTGAAGAGATTTTGTTTAGAATTTATGAGAAATGTTAAATTAACATAGATGGATATTTGAAGAGATTTTGTTTAGAATTTATGAGAAATGTTAAATTAACATAGATGGATATTTGAAGAGATTTTGTTTAGAATTTATGAGAAATGTTAAATTAACGTAGATGGATATTTGAAGAGATTTTGTTTAGAATTTATGAGAAATGTTAAATTAACGTAGATGGATATTTGAAGAGATTTTGTTTAGAATTTATGAGAAATGTTAAATTAACGTAGATGGATATTTGAAGAGATTTTGTTTAGAATTTATGAGAAATGTTAAATTAACGTAGATGGATATTTGAAGAGATTTTGTTTAGAATTTATGAGAAATGTTAAATTAACGTAGATGGATATTTGAAGAGATTTTGTTTAGAATTTATGAGAAATGTTAAATTAACATAGATGGATATTTGAAGAGATTTTGTTTAGAATTTATGAGAAATGTTAAATTAACATAGATGGATATTTGAAGAGATTTTGTTTAGAATTTATGAGAAATGTAAAATTAACATAGATGGATATTTGAAGAGATTTTGTTTAGAATTTATGAGAAATGTAAAATTAACATAGATGGATATTTGAAGAGATTTTGTTTAGAATTTATGAGAAATGTTAAATTAACATAGATGGATATTTGAAGAGATTTTGTTTAGAATTTATGAGAAATGTTAAATTAACATAGATGGATATTTGAAGAGATTTTGTTTAGAATTTATGAGAAATGTTAAATTAACATAGATGGATATTTGAAGAGATTTTGTTTAGAATTTATGAGAAATGTTAAATTAACATAGATGGATATTTGAAGAGATTTTGTTTAGAATTTATGAGAAATGTAAAATTAACATAGATGGATATTTGAAGAGATTTTGTTTAGAATTTATGAGAAATGTAAAATTAACATAGATGGATATTTGAAGAGATTTTGTTTAGAATTTATGAGAAATATTAAATTAACATAGATGGATATTTGAAGAGATTTTGTTTAGAATATATGAGAAATGTAAAATTAACATAGATGGATATTTGAAGAGATTTTGTTTAAAATATATGAGAAATGTAAAATTAACATAGATGGATATTTGAAGAGATTTTGTTTAAAATTTATGAGAAATGTAACTTAATGAGTTTAAATAAGGAAAGGAAATCAACAGTCAAGATTGAAAAGGAGAGGATTTATTCAGTTACTATCTTATTTTTGATGTAACCGATGTTATGCTTTCGTTAAAAGATTCCTCACTAGCACCAACTATATACTTAATACAAATTAAATTTTGATTATCTTAAACGGTATTGGAAGTTATATGACTTTTAAGATAAAACGTGTCTTAATTTGTATTGGATGGAAATGAAAATATTACAGGTATGGCGGCATTGATAAATATTTCAAAGAATTTTGAAAAAAATTCTCTTCAAATATTCATCTATGGTAATTCTATGTATACTTGTCTTTAGATTTCTTTCAATTATCGTTTGTATGAATGCACTGCCATTATATAAAGATTATGATTATTTGTAAAGATGCTGTGAGGAAAGCCATTAGTGACCAAGTTGTGAAATGATCTTCCTAATCGGGTAGTTGAATCGGTAGAACTTCAAAAGTTCAAACTTAATCAAATGTTTTTATGTTCAACAGACATAAGTCTTTTTTAGTTAATTATTTCTCATATTGTTTATTTATT
>NC_090725.1:287126398-287176398 GCF_036898095.1 Palaemon carinicauda
CATTCGCTTGAGGGTACACTTGGAACCGCTATTCTATAAAATGTTTTGGGGTAGAGTTCATTTGCTTGAGGATACACTCGGACACGCTATTCTATCTTATTTCTCTCCCCCTAGTCTTTTTTTAAGTTTTTTCTTGGGTCTAAAACTGTTTTGGGATAGAGTTCATTTGCTTGAGGGTACACTCGGACACGCTATTCTATAAAACTGTTTTGGGGTAGATTTCATTTGCTTGAGGGTACACTCGGACACGCTATTCTATCTTATTTCTCTCCCTCTAGTCTTTTTTTAAGTTTTTTCTTGGGTCTAAAACTGTTTTGGGGTAGAGTTCATTTGCTCGAGGGTACACTCGGACACGCTATTCTATAAAACTGTTTTGGGGTAGAGTTCATTCGCTTGAGGGTACACTCGGACACGCTATTCTATAAAACTGTTTTGGGGTAGAGTTCATTCGCTTGAGGGTACACTTGGAACCGCTATTCTATAAAATGTTTTGGGGTAGAGTTCATTTGCTTGAGGATACACTCGGACACGCTATTCTATCTTATTTCTCTCCCCCTAGTCTTTTTTTAAGTTTTTTCTTGGGTCTAAAACTGTTTTGGGATAGAGTTCATTTGCTTGAGGGTACACTCGGACACGCTATTCTATAAAACTGTTTTGGGGTAGAGTTCATTCGCTTGAGGGTACACTTGGAACCGCTATTCTATAAAATGTTTTGGGGTAGAGTTCATTTGCTTGAGGATACACTCGGACACGCTATTCTATCTTATTTCTCTCCCCCTAGTGGGTCTAAAACTGTTTTGGGGTAGAGTTCATTTGCTTGAGGGTACACTCGGACACGCTATTCTATAAAACTGTTTTGGGGTAGAGTTCATTCGCTTGAGGGTACACTTGGAACCGCTATTCTATAAAATGTTTTGGGGTAGAGTTCATTTGCTTGAGGATACACTCGGACACGCTATTCTATCTTATTTCTCTCCCCCTAGTCTTTTTTTAAGTTTTTTCTTGGGTCTAAAACTGTTTTGGGATAGAGTTCATTTGCTTGAGGGTACACTCGGACACGCTATTCTATAAAACTGTTTTGGGGTAGAGTTCATTCGCTTGAGGGTACACTTGGAACCGCTATTCTATAAAATGTTTTGGGGTAGAGTTCATTTGCTTGAGGATACACTCGGACACGCTATTCTATCTTATTTCTCTCCCCCTAGTCTTTTTTTAAGTTTTTTCTTGGGTCTAAAACTGTTTTGGGATAGAGTTCATTTGCTTGAGGGTACACTCGGACACGCTATTCTATAAAACTGTTTTGGGGTAGAGTTCATTCGCTTGAGGGTACACTTGGAACCGCTATTCTATAAAATGTTTTGGGGTAGAGTTCATTTGCTTGAGGATACACTCGGACACGCTATTCTATCTTATTTCTCTCCCCCTAGTGGGTCTAAAACTGTTTTGGGGTAGAGTTCATTTGCTTGAGGGTACACTCGGACACGCTATTCTATAAAACTGTTTTGGGGTAGAGTTCATTTGCTTGAGGGTACACTCGGACACGCTATTCTATAAAACTGTTTTGGGGTAGAGTTCATTTGCTTGAGGGTACACTCGGACACGCTATTCTATAAAACTGTTTTGGGGTAGAGTTCATTCGCTTGAGGGTACACTCGGACACGCTTTTCTATCTTATTTCTCTCCCTCTAGTCTTTTTTTAAGTTTTTTATTGGGTCTAAAACTGTTTTGGGGTAGAGTTCATTTGCTTGAGGGTACACTCGGACACGCTATTCTATAAAACTGTTTTGGGGTAGAGTTCATTCGCTTGAGGGTACACTCGGACACGCTATTCTATAAAACTGTTTTGGGGTAGAGTTCATTCGCTTGAGGGTACACTTGGAACCGCTATTCTATAAAATGTTTTGGGGTAGAGTTCATTTGCTTGAGGATACACTCGGACACGCTATTCTATCTTATTTCTCTCCCCCTAGTGGGTCTAAAACTGTTTTGGGGTAGAGTTCATTCGCTTGAGGGTACACTCGGACACGCTATTCTATAAAACTGTTTTGGGGTAGAGTTCATTCGCTTGAGGGTACACTTGGAACCGCTATTCTATAAAATGTTTTGGGGTAGAGTTCATTTGCTTGAGGATACACTCGGACACGCTATTCTATCTTATTTCTCTCCCCCTAGTGGGTCTAAAACTGTTTTGGGGTAGAGTTCATTTGCTTGAGGGTACACTCGGACACGCTATTCTATAAAACTGTTTTGGGGTAGAGTTCATTCGCTTGAGGGTACACTTGGAACCGCTATTCTATAAAATGTTTTGGGGTAGAGTTCATTTGCTTGAGGATACACTCGGACACGCTATTCTATCTTATTTCTCTCCCCCTAGTGGGTCTAAAACTGTTTTGGGGTAGAGTTCATTTGCTTGAGGGTACACTCGGACACGCTATTCTATAAAACTGTTTTGGGGTAGAGTTCATTCGCTTGAGGGTACACTTGGAACCGCTATTCTATAAAATGTTTTGGGGTAGAGTTCATTTGCTTGAGGATACACTCGGACACGCTATTCTATCTTATTTCTCTCCCCCTAGTCTTTTTTTAAGTTTTTTCTTGGGTCTAAAACTGTTTTGGGATAGAGTTCATTT
Source organism: Palaemon carinicauda (assembly GCF_036898095.1). Lineage (NCBI taxonomy): Eukaryota > Metazoa > Arthropoda > Malacostraca > Decapoda > Palaemonidae > Palaemon > Palaemon carinicauda. The sequence goes on from NC_090725.1 coordinate 287,129,029, forward strand.
GCTTGAGGGTACACTCGGACACGCTATTCTATAAAACTGTTTTGGGGTAGAGTTCATTCGCTTGAGGGTACACTTGGAACCGCTATTCTATAAAATGTTTTGGGGTAGAGTTCATTTGCTTGAGGATACACTCGGACACGCTATTCTATCTTATTTCTCTCCCCCTAGTCTTTTTTTAAGTTTTTTCTTGGGTCTAAAACTGTTTTGGGATAGAGTTCATTTGCTTGAGGGTACACTCGGACACGCTATTCTATAAAACTGTTTTGGGGTAGAGTTCATTCGCTTGAGGGTACACTTGGAACCGCTATTCTATAAAATGTTTTGGGGTAGAGTTCATTTGCTTGAGGATACACTCGGACACGCTATTCTATCTTATTTCTCTCCCCCTAGTGGGTCTAAAACTGTTTTGGGGTAGAGTTCATTTGCTTGAGGGTACACTCGGACACGCTATTCTATAAAACTGTTTTGGGGTAGAGTTCATTTGCTTGAGGGTACACTCGGACACGCTATTCTATAAAACTGTTTTGGGGTAGAGTTCATTTGCTTGAGGGTACACTCGGACACGCTATTCTATAAAACTGTTTTGGGGTAGAGTTCATTTGCTTGAGGGTACACTCGGACACGCTATTCTATAAAACTGTTTTGGGGTAGAGTTGATTCGCTTGAGGGTACACTCGGACACGCTTTTCTATCTTATTTCTCTCCCTCTAGTCTTTTTTTAAGTTTTTTATTGGGTCTAAAACTGTTTTGGGGTAGAGTTCATTTGCTTGAGGGTACACTCGGACACGCTATTCTATAAAACTGTTTTGGGGTAGAGTTCATTCGCTTGAGGGTACACTCGGACACGCTATTCTATAAAACTGTTTTGGGGTAGAGTTCATTCGCTTGAGGGTACACTTGGAACCGCTATTCTATAAAATGTTTTGGGGTAGAGTTCATTTGCTTGAGGATACACTCGGACACGCTATTCTATCTTATTTCTCTCCCCCTAGTGGGTCTAAAACTGTTTTGGGGTAGAGTTCATTCGCTTGAGGGTACACTCGGACACGCTATTCTATAAAACTGTTTTGGGGTAGAGTTCATTCGCTTGAGGGTACACTTGGAACCGCTATTCTATAAAATGTTTTGGGGTAGAGTTCATTTGCTTGAGGATACACTCGGACACGCTATTCTATCTTATTTCTCTCCCCCTAGTGGGTCTAAAACTGTTTTGGGGTAGAGTTCATTTGCTTGAGGGTACACTCGGACACGCTATTCTATAAAACTGTTTTGGGGTAGAGTTCATTCGCTTGAGGGTACACTTGGAACCGCTATTCTATAAAATGTTTTGGGGTAGAGTTCATTTGCTTGAGGATACACTCGGACACGCTATTCTATCTTATTTCTCTCCCCCTAGTGGGTCTAAAACTGTTTTGGGGTAGAGTTCATTTGCTTGAGGGTACACTCGGACACGCTATTCTATAAAACTGTTTTGGGGTAGAGTTCATTCGCTTGAGGGTACACTTGGAACCGCTATTCTATAAAATGTTTTGGGGTAGAGTTCATTTGCTTGAGGATACACTCGGACACGCTATTCTATCTTATTTCTCTCCCCCTAGTCTTTTTTTAAGTTTTTTCTTGGGTCTAAAACTGTTTTGGGATAGAGTTCATTTGCTTGAGGGTACACTCGGACACGCTATTCTATAAAACTGTTTTGGGGTAGAGTTCATTCGCTTGAGGGTACACTTGGAACCGCTATTCTATAAAATGTTTTGTGGTAGAGTTCATTTGCTTGAGGATACACTCGGACACGCTATTCTATCTTATTTCTCTCCCCCTAGTCTTTTTTTAAGTTTTTTCTTGGGTCTAAAACTGTTTTGGGATAGAGTTCATTTGCTTGAGGGTACACTCGGACACGCTATTCTATAAAACTGTTTTGGGGTAGAGTTCATTCGCTTGAGGGTACACTTGGAACCGCTATTCTATAAAATGTTTTGGGGTAGAGTTCATTTGCTTGAGGATACACTCGGACACGCTATTCTATCTTATTTCTCTCCCCCTAGTGGGTCTAAAACTGTTTTGGGGTAGAGTTCATTTGCTTGAGGGTACACTCGGACACGCTATTCTATAAAACTGTTTTGGGGTAAAGTTCATTTGCTTGAGGGTACACTCGGACACGCTATTCTATAAAACTGTTTTGGGGTAGAGTTCATTTGCTTGAGGGTACACTCGGACACGCTATTCTATAAAACTGTTTTGGGGTAGAGTTCATTCGCTTGAGGGTACACTCGGACACGCTTTTCTATCTTATTTCTCTCCCTCTAGTCTTTTTTTAAGTTTTTTATTGGGTCTAAAACTGTTTTGGGGTAGAGTTCATTTGCTTGAGGGTACACTCGGACACGCTATTCTATAAAACTGTTTTGGGGTAGAGTTCTTTTGCTTGAGGGTACACTCGGACACGCTATTCTATCTTATTTCTCTCCCTCTAGTCTTCTTTTAAGTTTTTTATTGTTTATATATGAAAGGTATATTTTAATGATGTTACTATCTTAAAATATCTAGAATATTTTATTTAGATTGTTCATTACTTCTCCCGTAGTGTATTTATTACATTGTTGCCTTTCTTTACTGGGCTATTTTTCCCTGTTGGAGACCTTGGGCTTATAGCATCCTGCTTTTCCAACCAGGGTTGTAGCTGAGCTAGTAATAATAATAATAATAATAATAATAATAATAATAATAATAATAGCTGAAATTTGTCGTGGTGTGAATTGTGAATCTAGAGAAGGGAGAAGTTTAAACTTAACAAATATATTTATATAAATATATATTTAGATTAAAAAACTGGATGGAACAAAAAAAAAAATAATGGTTTAATGATAATTTCTTTTAAAAGATTTTTCGAATCCCGTCTGGCACAATATTTTTATTATAATTCTTTAATATTATGGTATATTTTTTATGTTTTTATCTATTAGTCTAAACAGGGAATATTCATCTTTTATTAACTCATTGTTGCTTATATTAACCATGATCTCAATTTAGGCCTTACCTCGCTCTGCCTTCCACCGCGTATTATTATTATTATTATTATTATTATTATTATTATTATTATCACTATCCAAGCTACAACCCTAGTTGGAAAAGCAAGATGCTGTAAGCCCAGGGGCTCCAACAGGGAAAAATAGCCCAGTGAGGAAAGGAAATAAGGAAATAAATAAATGAAGAGAACAAATTAACAATAAATCATTCTAAAATAAGTAACAACGTCAAAACAGACATGTCATATATAAACTATTAACAACATCAAAAACAAATATGTCATAAATAAACTATAAAAAGACTCATGTGCGCAGTAAATGTGACTAGGTTATGAAATAACTTTTTTATTTCATTCTTATTGTAGTTTGTCTGTTATTCATCTTATTAGTTATCTTATTATTATTATTATGATTATTATTATTATTAATATTATTATTATTAAAATTATTATTATTATTATTAATATTATTATTATTATCGTCATCATTATTATTATTATTATCATCTTTATTATTATTATTATTATTATTATTATTATTATTATTATTATTATTATTATTATTTTTATTATTATTATTATTATTATCTTTATTTTTATTTTATAGTTAGCCTAGTCAGTTACTTCCCAGTAGCGTTTTCTGCACTGAGCTGTTATGGTTTGTGCTTGGAGTAATAATAATGATATTTTTTATTATACTATTAGTAGTAGTATTATGATTGATATAATGGTTACAAGAAAGAGATAGTAATAACAACAAAGACAATAATAATAATGATAATGAATGTAATAATAATGATGATGATGATGATAATGGTAATGATAATAATAATGATAATAATAATAGTAATATTAATAATAATGATAATAATAATAATTATAATAATAATGATAATAATAATGGTAATAATAACAATAATAATAATTATAATAATAATAATAATAATAATATTAATAATAATGATAATAATGATAATTATAATAATAATGATAATAATAATGGTAATAATAACAATAATAATAATTATAATAATAATAATATTAATGATTATAATAATGATAATAATATTGATAATAATATAATGATAATAATAATGATAATAAGGGTAATAATAATAATAATAGTAATAATGATAATAATAATAATAATAATGATAATGATAATAATAGTAATAATAATAATAATAATAATAATGATAATCGTCATTAATAATAATGATAGTTAAAGCCCTAGGTTTAAACTTGAGCAAGTGGCCATTAGCTTAGAAGCTGCTGCTTTTTATCTTAGATTACCTTAAGACATCCAATTCCCTTAAATTTGAAGCTCGTCATTTCGTTAAAACCGAAATTACCTTAGAATTATCTTAAAAGTTTACCTTAAACCATGCAAATTACATCAAATTAAAGTAATTACCTTAGAATTGTCTTGAGAATGAAGTTCAAACCATGCAAATTACCTCAAACTAAGGTCATTCCCTTAGAATTGTCTTGAGAATGAACTTGAAACCATACAAATTACCTCAAACTAAGGTCATTACCTTAGAACTGTCTTGAGTATTAACTTGAAACCATGCGAATTACCTCAAACTAAGGTCATTGCCTTAGAATTGTCTTGAGTATTAACTTGAAACCATGCAAATTACCTCAAACTAAGGTCATTACCTTAGAATTGTCTTGAGAATGAACTTTAAACCATGCAACTTACCTCAAACTAAGGTCATTCCCTTAGAACTGTCTTGAGAATGAACTCGAAACCATGCAAATTACCTCAAACTAAGGTCATTCCCTTAGAATTGTCTTGAGAATTAACTTGAAACCATGCGAATTACCTGAAACTAAGGTCATTCCCTTAGAATTGTCTTGAGAATTAACTTGAAACCATGCGAATTACCTGAAACTAAGGTCATTCCCTTAGAATTGTCTTGAGTATTAACTTGAAACCATGCAAATTACCTCAAACTAAGGTCATTACCTTAGAATTGTCTTGAGAATGAACTTTAAACCATGCAACTTACCTCAAACTAAGGTCATTCCCTTAGAACTGTCTTGAGAATGAACTCGAAACCATGCAAATTACCTCAAACTAAGGTCATTCCCTTAGAATTGTCTTGAGAATTAACTTGAAACCATGCGAATTACCTGAAACTAAGGTCATTCCCTTAGAATTGTCTTGAGAATTAACTTGAAACCATGCGAATTACCTGAAACTAAGGTCATTCCCTTAGAATTGTCTTGAGAATTAACTTGAAATCATGCAAATTACCTCAAACTAAGGTCATTGCCTTAGAATTGTCTTGAGAATTAACTTAAAACTATGCAAATTACCTCAAACTAAGGTAAATTACCTTAGAATTGTCTTGAGAATGAACTTAGAACCATGCAAATTACCTCAAACTAAGGTCATTCCCTTAGAATTGTCTTGAGAATGAACTTAAAACCATGCAAATTACCTGAAACTAAGTTAATTACCTTAGAATTGTCTTGAGAATGAACTTAAAACCATGCGAATTACCTCAAAATAAGGCAATTACCTTAGAATTGTCTTGAGAATGAACTTGAAACCATGCAAATTACCTCAAACTAAGGTCATTCCCTTAGAATTGTCTTGAGAATGAACTTGAAACCATGCAAATTACCTCAAACTAAGGTCATTCCCTTAGAATTGTCTTGAGAATGAACTTGAAACCATGCAATTTACCTCAAACTAAGGTAAATTACCTTAGAATTGTCTTGAGAATGAACTTGAAACCATGCGAATTACCTCAAACTAAGGTAATAACCATAGAATTGTCTTGAGAATGAACTTGAAACCATGCAAATTACCTCACATTAAAGTCATTCCCTTAGAATTATCTTGAGAATTAACTTGAAACCATGCAAATTACCTCAGACTAAGGTCATTCCCTTAGAATTGTCTTGAGAAATAACTTGAAACCATGCAAATTACCTCAAACTAAGGTCATTACCTTAGAATTGTCTTGAGAATGAACTTGAAACCATGCAAATGACCCCAAACTAAGGTCATTCCCTTAGAATTGTCTTGAGAATTAACTTGAAACCATGCAAATTACCTCAAACTAAGGTCATTACCTTAGAATTGTCTTGAGAATGAACTCAAAACCATGCAAATTACCTCAAACTAAGGTCATTCCCTTAGAATTGTCTTGAGTATGAACTTGAAACCATGCGAATTACCTCAAATTAAAGTAATTACCTTAGAATTTGCTTAAGTATTAACTTGAAACCATGCAAATTACCTCAAATTAAAGTAATTATCTTAGAATTTTCTTAAGTATTAACTTGAAACCATGCAAATTACCTCAAACTAAGGTCATTCCCTTAGAATTGTCTTGAGAATGAACTCAAAACCATGCAAATTACCTCAAACTAAGGTCATTCCCTTAGAATTGTCTTGAGAATGAACTTAAAACCATGCAAATTACCTTAAACTAAGGTCATTACCTTAGAATTGTCTTGAGAATGAACTCAAAACCATGCAAAATACCTCAAACTAAGGTATTTACCTTAGAATTGTCTTGAGAATGAACTTAAAACCATCCAAATTACCCCTTTCTTACAGATGAACTCCGCCGACACATCGTCAACAGCCAGACCAAATGGGTGGTGTGTCATCCTGTGTGCATTCCAAGCGTCCAGGCAGCTACCAAAGACTTAGATGACATAAAGGTGAGACTAAGTCATAACTATTTTCATGTTAAACGTTTTTGGGATTTTAATGATATTAATCTTGTCTATTTAAATGAGTTAATTCACTGAATAATCTTATCTATATAGATGTGATTTATTAATTTTCCTTTGCTCAGTTTATTTTAATGTATATTCCTTGTGTATAGGTTTCTGTTAGATCCATATCTATTTAGTATGTATCAATGAGCTACTTAATGTTTATTTATTTATATGCAATTTACTAGTTTTCTTACGCTCTATGTATTTTATTGTTTATTATGTATAGGTTACAGTTAGCAGAATTCTTTCTTGGCAACCTATAATTGGGTTATTTCTAGGCCTTCGGAATGTCTTCGGTTAATTTACATATTCATTATGATTTATTGGTGGATTTGCGATTTTAAGCATCATGTTTGTGGATGGAATATGCCTATGATATGTATTAACTTCTTTAAGGGTGATATTTATATCAAGGGGTTGTTGTGGCCTGATTGTTACTTATTTTAGAATGATTTATTGTTAATTTATTCTTTTCATTTATTTATTTCCTTTCCTCACTGGGCTATTTTTCCCAGTTGGAGCCCCTGGGCTTATAGCATCTTGCTTTTCCAACTAGGGTTGTAGCTTGGATAGTAATAATAATGATAATCTGTCTGGTGTTTCCAGACGGGGGTTGGAGTCCCGCTCAGACTCGATAGTCCCTTTAGTGTCTGCAACCTTACCAGCCTTGTGAGCTAAGTTTGGGGAGTATTGGGGGAGCCTATAGGTCTATCTATTGAGTCATCAGCAGCCATTGCCTGGCTCTCCCTGGTCTTAGGTTGGGAGGAGAGGGGGGGGGGCTTGGGCGCTGATCATGTGATGGCACTGTCCCTTGCCTCTGCCATTCATGAGCGACTTTTGAACCTTTAAGAGTGGAATTATAAATAATCTTAGAAATCTTGTATAGAATACTGTTTTTCATGTTATTCTTTATCGTCATGTGCAGTCTTTGAACCTTAGAAACATTAATTTTGCTGTTATTAGATATTGAAATGTCTCTTCTTAAATATTCCAGATATTCGTATGAATTACACAAAGGATCTCTCTCTCTCTCTCTCTCTCTCTCTCTCTCTCTCTCTCTCTCTCTCTCTCCTTTCACATGATCGATACAATCAAGATATCTGTAAAAGCATTTCTTTCTAATTCTTGTTGTGACATTTCACAGCCCAAAATCTCTCTCTCTCTCTCTCTCTCTCTCTCTCTCTCTCTCTCTCTCTCTCTCTCTCTCTCTCTCTCTCTCTCAAGGTAACACACAAAAGAATTGAAACCTTAAGATAAAATTATATATTATATATTATATTATATATATGTATATGTATATAAGAGAGAGAGAGAGAGAGAGAGAGAGAGAGAGAGAGAGAGAGAGAGAGAGAGAGAGAGAGAGATTTCCTTTGTGTAATTCATACGAATATCTGGAATATATAAGAAGAGACATGTCAATATCTAATAACAGCAAAATTAAAGTTTCTAAGGTTTAAATGCCGCTCATGAATGGCAGAGGTAAGGGACATTGACATTGCCCTACCAAGCTGGACAATGCTCTAGAGACTGACCATATATACATATGATCATCGGACAAGTTCCAAGCTGGAACCAAGGAGTGCCAGGTAATGGCTGCTAATGACTCAGCAGGTATACTTATAGGCTCCCCAAACCCTTATCCGTCGCTCACACTGATGGTAATGTTGCAGCGAGCAAAGGAACTAACGAGTTTGAGCGAGATTCGAACCCTAGTATTGTGATCACCAGTCAGGGATGTTACCACATAGGCCACCACAACCCTGAAATATATAGTCTTGACCTTTTTAAAAAAAAAAATTATATATAAATGTTTCCCGAAAATCACGAAGTATAGAGTGTATAATGTTCTCTATAGGTTTAGTGTGTATATTTTATAGGATTAGTGTATTGAATGATTAATTGTATAGTTTTCGTATATTTTTTTTTCTTTTTGATAAACTACCAATATATGCTAAGCACAAACCTTTTCGAATAGGTTGAAAGTCTTGCTAAAATTAATGGTTTTCAAATCTCTCTCTCTCTCTCTCTCTCTCTCTCTCTCTCTCTCTCTCTCTCTCTCGTTTTAAAAGTGTTTTTGGCTGTGGTGGTGAGACTGTGTAGTTCCCCGTTGAAATTGGTCCACCTAGCATCAGTTATTTTCTCTCTCTCTCTCTCTCTCTCTCTCTCTCTCTCTCTCTCTCTCTCTCTCTCTCTCTCTGTCCTAGGAGTGTCATATCAACTAATTTAGCCCAGTTTTAAAAGTTTTTTTTTTTTGGCTGTGGTGTTGAGATTGTGTAGTTCCCCGTTGAAATTGGTCTACCTAGCATCAGTTATTTTCTCATTTCAGCTGACTCTTCAATCCAAGTCAAAAAGCTATTATTGTTATAGGTTTAATGCTGTCTTTGTGCTCAAAAACTGATTAAAATGAGACAAGTCTTTCTCCAATAAAAATAAATTAAGTATAGTATGGGAGGTTGAATAGAAAACCGGACGAAAGCTAAAGAAAATGGTTTATATTTTTCATACAGTTAATAGGTATCCCTAGTTCTTTTAAACAAATGTGGTTCAGTTACCAGCATTGCTTATCGTATAAAATGAATGTGAACTGTCTTTCGCCAGTTTTTGTTGTTATTTTCTTGTCAAGAACAATGACATTCATTGTAGTTTTCCCATATAACAGTCCTTATTTTCTTCATTAAGCAGAATTTTCTAACACCTTTAAAGTATGGACTATCAAGCTAGTCTCATGGTTCTAACAAAATTGTGAAGTTTTTGTTGTTCTTTTCTTGTCAAGAACAATGACATTCATTGTAGTTTTCCCATATGACAGTCCTTATTTTCTTCATTAAGCATAATTTTCAAACGCCATTAAAGTATAGACTATCAAGCTAGTCTCATGGTTCTAACAAAATTGTGAATGATATGGCGCACATGTTTCCATATAAAAGGTTCTGGTAAGTGTTATGGTAATTTAAGATCCACGAATTACTGAAATTCCCGGCTTGTGTATCTGTTTGCAATATATAGTTTAAGGAAAGCACTGGTCATACATTATGATTGCAGTATTAAGCATCAACGTATTTCTGGTGATTCTGTGGAAATGTTTATATATCCATTTTCTGTTTTATTTCCAAAAGAAAGTCCTGGTGATGTAAAAGCACTTAGGCATTAATTTCCAATTCAAGGTCTACGTGGTACTATTAAGAGACTTAGGGACCCATATGTTAATTGACTTCCAGGTATTATAGCATGTGTGTGTATCCATTTTCGACTTTACTTTAAGGGCAAGGTTCACGGTATGATATTGCAGGGTATTTTATCTATATATAAGTAGCTCTTCTAGGAGAAGGACACTCCAAAATCAAACCATAGTTCTCTAGTCTTGAGTAGTGACATAGCCTTTGTACCATGGTCTTCCACTGTCTTGGGTTAGAGTTCTCTTGCTTGAGGGTACACTCGGGCACGCTATTCTGTCTTATTTTTCTTCCACTTGTTTTGTTAAAGTTTTTTAGTTTATATAGAAAATATTTATTTTAATGTCGTTACTTTTCTTAAAATATTTTATTTTTCCTGTTTCCTTTCCTCACTGGGCTATTTTCCCTGTTGGGCCCCCCTGGGCTTATAGCATCCAGCTTTTCCAACTAGGGTTTTAGCTTAGCAAGTAATGATAATAATAATAATAATAATAATAATAATGATAATATGCAACGGCTTCCAGGTAATGTTCCCTTGATCTGTCAGAGCACTTCCGAGTGAAATGATTCAGAGATTGAGACCCAAGTGGTGCTATTTTCACCTCGAAGGATCCACTCATGACTTGATTTATAAGTTCTGAATGACACCATTGCAACTGTTGCGGTTCTGTGGATGCAGTTACACCACTTGGTAGGTTGAGGTTCTGTGGATGCCGTTACACCACTTGCTAGGTTGAGGTTCTGTGGATGCAGTTACACCACTTGCTAGGTTGCGGTTCTGTGGATGCCGTTACTCCACTTGCTAGGTTGAGGTTCTGTGGATGCAGTTACACCACTTGCTAGGTTGAGGTTCTGTGGATGCAGTTACACCACTTGCTAGGTTGAGGTTCTGTGGATGCCGTTACACCACTTGCTAGGTTGAGGTTCTGTGGATGCAGTTACACCACTTGCTAGGTTGCGGTTCTGTGGATGCCGTTACTCCACTTGCTAGGTTGAGGTTCTGTGGATGCAGTTACACCACTTGCTAGGTTGAGGTTCTGTGGATGCCGTTACACCACTTGCTAGGTTGCGGTTCTGTGGATGCAGTTACACCACTTGCTAGGTTGCGGTTCTGTGGATGCAGTTACACCACTTGCTAGGTTGCGGTTCTGTGGATGCCGTTACTCCACTTGCTAGGTTGAGGTTCTGTGGATGCAGTTACACCACTTGCTAGGTTGCGGTTCTGTGGATGCCGTTACTCCACTTGGTAGGTTGAGGTTCTGTGGATGCAGTTACACCACTTGCTAGGTTGCGGTTCTGTGGATGCCGTTACTCCACTTGCTAGGTTGAGGTTCTGTGGATGCAGTTACACCACTTGCTAGGTTGAGGTTCTGTGGATGCCGTTACACCACTTGCTAGGTTGCGGTTCTGTGGATGCAGTTACACCACTTGCTAGGTTGCGGTTCTGTGGATGCAGTTACACCACTTGCTAGGTTGCGGTTCTGTGGATGCAGTTACACCACTTGCTAGGTTGCGGTTCTGTGGATGCCGTTACTCCACTTGCTAGGTTGAGGTTCTGTGGATGCAGTTACACCACTTGCTAGGTTGCGGTTCTGTGGATGCAGTTACACCACTTGCTAGGTTGCGGTTCTGTGGATGCCGTTACTCCACTTGCTAGGTTGAGGTTCTGTGGATGCAGTTACACCACTTGCTAGGTTGAGGTTCTGTGGATGCCGTTACACCACTTGCTAGGTTGCGGTTCTGTGGATGCAGTTACACCACTTGCTAGGTTGCGGTTCTGTGGATGCCGTTACTCCACTTGCTAGGTTGAGGTTCTGTGGATGCAGTTACACCACTTGCTAGGTTGCGGTTCTGTGGATGCCGTTACTCCACTTGGTAGGTTGAGGTTCTGTGGATGCAGTTACACCACTTGCTAGGTTGCGGTTCTGTGGATGCCGTTACTCCACTTGCTAGGTTGAGGTTCTGTGGATGTAGTTACACCACTTGCTAGGTTGAGGTTCTGTGGATGCCGTTACACCACTTGCTAGGTTGCGGTTCTGTGGATGCAGTTACACCACTTGCTAGGTTGCGGTTCTGTGGATGCAGTTACACCACTTGCTAGGTTGCGGTTCTGTGGATGCCGTTACTCCACTTGCTAGGTTGAGGTTCTGTGGATGCAGTTACACCACTTGCTAGGTTGCGGTTCTGTGGATGCAGTTACACCACTTGCTAGGTTGCGGTTCTGTGGATGCCGTTACTCCACTTGCTAGGTTGAGGTTCTGTGGATGCAGTTACACCACTTGCTAGGTTGAGGTTCTGTGGATGCCGTTACACCACTTGCTAGGTTGCGGTTCTGTGGATGCAGTTACACCACTTGCTAGGTTGCGGTTCTGTGGATGCAGTTACACCACTTGCTAGGTTGCGGTTCTGTGGATGCCGTTACTCCACTTGCTAGGTTGAGGTTCTGTGGATGCAGTTACACCACTTGCTAGGTTGCGGTTCTGTGGATGCCGTTACACCACTTGCTAGGTTGCGGTTCTGTGGATGCAGTTACACCACTTGCTAGGTTGCGGTTCTGTGGATGCCGTTACTCCACTTGCTAGGTTGAGGTTCTGTGGATGCAGTTACACCACTTGCTAGGTTGAGGTTCTGTGGATGCAGTTACACCACTTGCTAGGTTGAGGTTCTGTGGATGCAGTTACACCACTTGCTAGGTTGAGGTTCTGTGGATGCAGTTACACCACTTGGTAGGTTGAGGTTCTGTGGATGCAGTTACACCACTTGCTTGGTTGCGGTTCTGTGGATGCCGTTACACCACTTGCTAGGTTGAGGTTCTGTGGATGCAGTTACACCACTTGCTAGGTTGCGGTTCTGTGGATGCCGTTACACCACTTGCTAGGTTGAGGTTCTTTGGATGCAGTTACACCACTTGCTAGGTTGCGGTTCTGTGGATGCCGTTACACCACTTGCTAGGTTGCGGTTCTGTGGATGCCATTACACCACTTGCTAGGTTGCGGTTCTGTGGATGCCGTTACACCACTTGCTAGGTTGCGGTTCTGTGGATGCCATTACACCACTTGCTAGGTTGAGGTTCTGTGGATGCCGTTACACCTCTTGTTAGGTTGAGGTTCTGTGGATGCAGTTACACCACTTGCTAGGTTGCGGTTCTGTGGATGCAGTTACACCACTTGCTAGGTCGAGGTTCTGTGGATGCCGTTACACCACTTGCTAGGTCGAGGTTCTGTGGATGCCGTTACACCACTTGCTAGGTTGAGGTTCTGTGGATGCAGTTACACCACTTGCTAGGTCGAGGTTCTGTGGATGCCGTTACACCACTTGCTAGGTCGAGGTTCTGTGGATGCAGTTACACCACTTGCTAGGTTGAGGTTCTGTGGATGCCGTTACACCACTTGCTAGGTCGAGGTTCTGTGGATGCCGTTACACCACTTGCTAGGTCGAGGTTCTGTGGATGCAGTTACACCACTTGCTAGGTCGAGGTTCTGTGGATGCCGTTACACCACTTGCTAGGTCGAGGTTCTGTGGATGCAGTTACACCACTTGCTAGGTTGAGGTTCTGTGGATGCCGTTACACCACTTGCTAGGTCGAGGTTCTGTGGATGCCGTTACACCACTTGCTAGGTCGAGGTTCTGTGGATGCCGTTACACCACTTGCTAGGTCGAGGTTCTGTGGATGCCGTTACACCACTTGCTAGGTCGAGGTTCTGTGGATGCAGTTACACCACTTGCTAGGTCGAGGTTCTGTGGATGCCGTTACACCACTTGCTAGGTTGCGGTTCTGTGGATGCCGTTACACCACTTGCTAGGTCGAGGTTCTGTGGATGCAGTTACACCACTTGCTAGGTCGAGGTTCTGTGGATGCCGTTACACCACTTGCTAGGTTGAGGTTCTGTGGCTGCAGTTACACCACTTGCTAGGTTGAGATTCTGTGGCTGCAGTTACACCACTTGCTAGGTTGCGGTTCTGTGGATGCCGTTACACCACTTGCTAGGTTGCGGTTCTGTGGATGCTATTACACCACTTGCTAGGTTGCGGTTCTGTGGATGCAGTTACACCACTTGCTAGGTTGCGGTTCTGTGGATGCAGTTACACCACTTGCTAGGTTGAGGTTCTGTGGATGCAGTTACACCACTTGCTAGGTTGAGGTTCTGTGGATGCAGTTACACCACTTGCTAGGTTGCGGTTCTGTGGATGCCGTTACACCACTTGTTAGGTTGAGGTTCTGTGGATGCCGTTACACCACTTGCTAGGTTGCGGTTCTGTGGATGCAGTTACACCACTTGCTAGGTTGCGGTTCTGTGGATGCCATTACACCACTTGCTAGGTTGAGGTTCTGTGGATGCAGTTACACCACTTGCTAGGTTGAGATTCTGTGGCTGCAGTTACACCACTTGCTAGGTTGCGGTTCTGTGGATGCCGTTACACCACTTGCTAGGTTGCGGTTCTGTGGATGCCATTACACCACTTGCTAGGTTGCGGTTCTGTGGCTGCAGTTACACCACTTGCTAGGTTGCGGTTCTGTGGATGCCGTTACACCACTTGCTAGGTTGCGGTTCTGTGGATGCCATTACACCACTTGCTAGGCTGAGGTTCTGTGGATGCAGTTACACCACTTGCTAGGTTGAGGTTCTGTGGATGCAGTTACACCACTTGCTAGGTTGAGGTTCTGTGGATGCCGTTACACCACTTGTTAGGTTGAGGTTCTGTGGATGCCGTTACACCACTTGCTAGGTTGCGGTTCTGTGGATGCAGTTACACCACTTGCTAGGTTGAGGTTCTGTGGATGCCGTTACACCACTTGTTAGGTTGAGGTTCTGTGGATGCCGTTACACCACTTGCTAGGTTGCGGTTCTGTGGATGCCATTACACCACTTGCTAGGTTGAGGTTCTGTGGATGCCGTTACACCTCTTGTTAGGTTGAGGTTCTGTGGATGCCGTTACACCACTTGCTAGGTTGAGGTTCTGTGGATGCAGTTACACCACTTGCTAGGTTGAGGTTCTGTGGATGCCGTTACACCACTTGTTAGGTTGAGGTTCTGTGGATGCCGTTACACCACTTGCTAGGTTGCGGTTCTGTGGATGCCATTACACCACTTGCTAGGTTGAGGTTCTGTGGATGCCGTTACACCTCTTGTTAGGTTGAGGTTCTGTGGATGCCGTTACACCACTTGCTAGGTTGAGGTTCTGTGGATGCAGTTACACCACTTGCTAGGTTGAGGTTCTGTGGATGCCGTTACACCACTTGTTAGGTTGAGGTTCTGTGGATGCCGTTACACCACTTGCTAGGTTGCGGTTCTGTGGATGCCATTACACCACTTGCTAGGTTGCGGTTCTGTGGATGCAGTTACACCACTTGCTAGGTTGCGGTTCTGTGGATGCAGTTACACCACTTGCTAGGTTGAGGTTCTGTGGATGCAGTTACACCACTTGCTAGGTTGAGGTTCTGTGGATGCAGTTACACCACTTGCTAGGTTGAGGTTCTGTGGATGCCGTTACACCACTTGCTAGGTTGCGGTTCTGTGGATGCAGTTACACCACTTGCTAGGTTGAGGTTCTGTGGATGCCGCTACACCACTTGCTAGGTTGAGGTTCTGTGGATGCCGTTACACCACTTGCTAGGTTGAGGTTCTGTGGATGCCGTTACACCACTTGCTAGATTGAGGTTCTGTGGATGCCGTTACACCACTTGCTAGGTTGAGGTTCTGTGGATGCCGTTACACCACTTGTTAGGTTGAGGTTCTGTGGATGCCATTACACCACTTGCTAGGTTGAGGTTCTGTGGATGCAGTTACACCACTTGCTAGGTTGAGGTTCTGTGGATGCAGTTACACCACTTGCTAGGTTGCAGTTCTGTGGATGCAGTTACACCACTTGCTAGGTTGCGGTTCTGTGGATGCAGTTACACCACTTGCTAGGTTGAGGTTCTGTGGATGCAGTTACACCTCTTGCTAAGTTGAGGTTCTGTGGATGCAGTTACACCACTTGCTAGTTTGAGGTTCTGTGGATGCAGTTACACCTCTTGCTAGGTTGAGGTTCTGTGAATGCAGTTACACCACTTGCTAGGTTGCGGTTCTGTGGATGCAGTTACACCACTTGCTAGGTTGAGGTTCTGTGGATGCAGTTACACCTCTTGCTAGGTTGAGGTTCTGTGGATGCAGTCACACCACTTGCTAGGTTGAGGTTCTGTGGATGCAGTCACACCACTTGCTAGGTTGAGGTTCTGTGAATGCAGTTACACTACTTCCTTGTTCATTTTAGACTTTAAGCGTTGGGCGAGGTCCTGGTGATGCTATTATCAAACTCAAGGTTCAATTTATTGCACGAATTTTTGTTCAAGATCATGCTGCTAATAGTAAGGCAGTTTTCTATCCTTTTTGGTTTTTATTTATTTTCAACTTATATCCTAGGTCAAGGTCGAGGTTTAAAGCTATAAAACTTTAAAGGTCAAGCAGTAGTGGCAGAGGCAAGGGAAAGGACATTTCCCCAGAGACGGACCATATATATATATATATATATATATATATATATATATATATATATATATATATATATATATATATATATATATATATATATATATATATATATATATACATATATATATATGTATATATATACATATATATACATGCAGGTATATACATACACACACACACACACACACACACACACACATATATATATATATATATATATATATATATATATATATATATATATATATATATATATATATATATATATATATATATATATATATATATATATACAGTATATATATATATATAATCAATGTCCAAGCTTACTCTCCATCAAGCTAGGACTAGAAAGAGCCAGACCAGTAATGGATGCTGATGACTAGGCTGTTATACTTATAGGCTCCCCCCCCCCCACCCCCAAAACACCCCATCCGTAACCTCACAAGAACAGTGAGGTTACGGACACGACCTGAACTAAATAATTAGTAAATTGACATCCAAGAAAGTCATGAATACATCTAATTCTAGGAAAAGGTCTCGGTGAGGTTATTTGTCATAAATCCATATCTATGAGATGAACTAGACAGGGAAATACTCTACACAGATATTCCAGAACACTTGTATTCATTTGTCATTTGCCTTCAAGGGAATATACGTCTTGGGTGACACTGCCATGGGTGAGATTCCAGCGCTAAAGAGCCTTTCCAAAGAGGCACCAGAAGACTGGAAGAAAAGGTCCGGTCTTAGCCATGATGATGCCATCCACTTGCCTTATTCTTCTGGCACTACGGGACTTCCAAAAGGAGTCGTACTTACCTCCAGGAATTGGCTCGCCGTTCTCTCTGTTATTGGGTTAGTTTTTCTTTTTTTTTAGAATTTATGAACAATTTTATGAAGGTTATATGTTCTTTTTTGTTTTAGAATTTATGAACGATATTAATGAAGGTTATGTTTCTTTTATTTATGAACAATTTTATGAAGGTTATATGTTCTTTTTTGTTTTAGAATTTATAAACAATTTTAATGAAGGTTATGTTTCTTTTATTCATGAACAATGTTAATGTAGGTTATGTTTTTATTTAGAATTTATGAACAATTTTATGTAGGTTATGGTTTTTTTTTTTAGAATTTATGAACAATATTAATGTAGGTTATGTTTTTTTTAGAATTTATGAACAATTTTATGAAGGTTATATGTTCTTTTTTTTTAGAATTAAGAACAATATTAATGTAGTTTATGTTTTTTTTTTTTTAGAATTTATGAACAATTTTAATGTAGGTTATGTTTTTTTTTTTAGAATTTATGAACTATTTTAATCTAGGTTATTTTTTTTTTAGAATTTATGAACAATTTTAATGTAGGTTATGTTTTTAATTAGAATTTATGAACAATTTTAATGTAGGTTATGTTTTTTTTTTAATTTATGAACAATTTTGATGTAGGTTATGTTTTTTTAGAATTTATGAAAAATTTTAATGTAGGGTAAAGGTTTTTTGTATAATTTATTAACAATTTTCATGGTTATATGTTTTTTCTAGAATTTATGAACAATTTTAATGTAGGTTATGTTTTTAATTAGAATTTATGAACAATTTTAATGTAGGTTATGTTTTTTTTTTAATTTATGAACAATTTTGATGTAGGTTATGTTTTTTTAGAATTTATGAAAAATTTTAATGTAGGGTAAAGGTTTTTTGTATAATTTATTAACAATTTTCATGGTTATATGTTTTTTCTAGAATTTATGAACAATTTTAATGTAGGTTATGTTTTTTTAGAATTTATGAACAATTTTAATGTAGGTTATGTTTTTTTTTTAGAATTTATGAACTATTTTAATGTAGGTTATTTTTTTTTTAGAATTTATGAACAATTTTAATGTAGGTTATGTTTTTTTTTTTAATTTATGAACAATTTTGATGTAGGTTATGTTTTTCTTTAGAATTTGTGAAAAATTTTAATGTAGGGTGAAGGGTTTTTGTATAATTTATGAACAATTTTAATGGTTATATGTTTTTTCTAGAATTTATGAACAATTTTAATGTAGGGTAAATTTTTTTGGTATAATTTATGAACAATTTTAATGGTTATATGTTTTTTCTAGAATTTATGAACAATTTTGATGTAGGTTAGAATTTTTTTTTCCATTGTCTTTTACTTTCCTTACAAACTAGAGGTCTTGTGTTTAGATCCTAGATGGGCGTTAAAGGATTGTGGGAAGGTCCCTTAAACCTTTTATGTATATCTTGATCAAATCCCCAAATTGTGTACCATACCTGGTACCCTTTTACCCCCCGGCTATTTGGAAATTTCCAACCCTTAACCCCCAGGGGGTTATTTTTTCCCCAGCATATTTTGCAGTATATATTTTTTTAATTGCTCTAACAGCCTTAATTTTTGTCATAGAGAGGTCAGGTTGGTCCCATTCTCTTGGAAAATGCCTGAATTTTTTTCAAAAAATTATCAAAAATGTGAAAAAAATAGCATTTTTTTGCAAGGACGTACCGGTACGTCCATGGGGGTAAAGGGATGGCTTTTGTGAAACGTACCAGTACGTCCTTTGGGGGTAAAAGTGGTAGTAAGATAACCTTTGTGAATTAAGGCAAGTGTTTATAATGTGATCAATATATTACCTTCTTTTAAAGGGAAGAGTTTGGAGAGAGAATCTTACAACTCAGTAGATGAAAGTTTTCAAAATTATTCTCTCTCTCTCTCTCTCTCTCTCTCTCTCTCTCTCTCTCTCTCTCTCTCTCTCTCTCTCTCTCTCTCTCTCTCTCACGGCATGGAATCAATTTTCTTTTAAAGGGAAGAGTTTGAAGAAAGAATCTTACAACTCAGTTGATGAAAGTTTTCAAAATTCTCTCTCTCTCTCTCTCTCTCTCTCTCTCTCTCTCTCTCTCTCTCTCTCTCTCTCTCTCCTCTCTCTCTCTCTCTCTCTCTCTCTCTCACGGCATGAAATCAATTTTCTTTTAAAGGGAAGAGTTTGGAGAAAGAATTTTACAACTCAGTAGATGAAAGTTTTCAAAATTATTCTCTCTCTCTCTCTCTCTCTCTCTCTCTCTCTCCTCTCTCTCTCTCTCTCTCTCTCTCTCTCTCTCTCTCTCTCTCTCTCTCTCTCTCTCTCTCTCTCTCTCTCTCTCTCATAAATAGAATACCTTTGAGTCTTTTAGATTTCCGGCATGAAATCAATTTAAATGTACAGATGATGGATTGGCCACTTTGCAAATCTCTCCTTTTTTTTAATCTTAATTAATCAACTATCTTTCAATAAGTTGATCTGTTCCCTCCTCTGATGTTAAACCCTACTTATGTCTGTATATTTATATATATATATGTATATATATATATATATATATATATATATATATATATATATACATATATATATATATGTATATATATATATATATATATATATATATATATATATATATATATATAGTGCACACACACACACACACACACATATATATATATATATATATATATATATATATATATATATATATATATATATATATGCATATATATATATGCATATATATATATATATATATATATATATATATATATATATATATATATATATATATATATATATGTATATATATATATAGAATTGATCAATTTACAAGTGAAATGCTAGGAAATTTCGCCATATAAGGCTTCAATATTTCAGAAAGAGAGAGAGAGAGAGAGAGAGAGAGAGAGAGAGAGGAGAGAGAGAGAGAGAGAGAGAGAGAGAGAGAGAGAGAGAGAGAGAGAGTCCCTTTCAAAGTTTTATTTCTTTCTATTCTGTTTCACACTTGGTCATGAGGTTGTCTGCTCTGGTGTAATTGAATTAGTCTAGTTGAGCTGTTTTTAATGAATTTAATGTGTTTTTATTAATTAACTCCAAATTGGCGTATTTAATTGGAATATTGATAATGTGTGTTTCTTCTATAGTAGTGTATATTACTTATACAAGCATATTTGATGTCTTTTCATTTTTGTTAATTCTTTATGTATATTGGCTGTAACTCTGTGAGCTCGTAAGTCTTCCACGCACTTGCTTTTTGAGATTAGCACTGTCATATTACTGATACAAAAAAAAAAAATGAGATATTTACTATTATTATTATTATTGTTATTATTATTATTGTTATTGTTATTACTAGCTAAGCTGCGTCCATAGTTGGCAAAATCATGATGCTAAGGCTCCAACGGGGAAAAATAACCCAGTGAGGAAAGGAAATAAGGAGATAAATAAACTATATGAAAAGTAATTAATAATCAAAATAGAACATTTGAAGAACAGTAACAACAATAAAATGGATCCTTATGAAAAGTAATTCATTATCGAAATAGAACATTTGAAGAACAGTAACAACGATAAAATGGATCCTTATGAAAAGTAATTCATTATCAAAATAGAACATTTGAAGAACAGTAACAACGATAAAATGGATCCTTATGAAAAGTAATTAGTTATCAAAATAGAACATTTGAAGAACAGTAACAACAATAAAATGGATCCTTATGAAAAGTAATTAATAATCAAAATAGAACATTTGAAGAACAGTAACAACAATAAAATGGATCCTTATGAAAAGTAATTCATTATCAAAATAGAACATTTAAAGAACAGTAACAACAATAGAATGGATCCTTATGTATAATTAATAATCAAAATAGAACATTTGAAGAACAGTAACAACAATAAAATGGATCCTTATGAAAAGTAATTCATTATCAAAATAGAACATTTAAAGAACAGTAACAACAATAAAATGGATCCTTATGAAAAGTAATTCATTATCAAAATAGAACATTTGAAGAACAATAACAACAATAAAATGGATCCTTATGAAAAGTAATTAATAATCAAAATAGAACATTTGAAGAACAGTAACAACAATAAAATGGATCCTTATGTAAAGTAATTCATTATCAAAATAGAACATTTGAAGAACAGTAACAACAATAAAATGGATCCTTATGAAAAGTAATTCATTATCAAAATAGAACATTTGAAGAACAGTAACAACAATAAAATGGATCCTTATGAAAAGTAATTAATAACATTTGAAGAACAGTAACAACAATCAAATGGATCCTTATGAAAAGTAATTAATAATCAAAATAGGACATTTGAAGAACAGTAACAACAATAAAATGGATCCTTATGAAAAGTAATTCATTATCAAAATAGAACATTTGAAGAACAGTAACAACAATAAAATGGATCTTTATGAAAAGTAATTAATAATCAAAATAGAACATTTGAAGAACAGTAACAACTATAAAATGGATCCTTATGTATAATTGATAATCAAAATAGAACATTTGAAGAACAGTAACAACAATAAAATGGATCCTTATGTATAATTAATAATCAAAATAGAACATTTGAAGAACAGTAACAACAATAAAATGGATCCTTATGAAAAGTAATTCATTATCAAAATAGAACATTTGAAGAACAGTAACAACAATAAAATGGATCCTTATGAAAAGTAATTAATAATCAAAATAGAACATTTGAAGAACAGTAACAACAATAAAATGGATCCTTATGAAAAGTAATTAATAATCAAAATAGAACATTTAAAGAACAGTAACAACAATAGAATGGATCCTTATGTATAATTAATAATCAAAATAGAACATTTGAAGAACAGTAACAACAATAAAATGGATCCTTATGAAAAGTAATTCATTATCAAAATAGAACATTTGAAGAACAGTAACAACAATAAAATGGATCCTTATGAAAAGTAATTAATAACATTTGTAGAACAGTAACAACAATAAAATAGATCCTTATGAAATGTAATTAATAATCAAAATAGAACATTTGAAGAACAGTAACAACAATAAAATGGATCTTTATGAAAAGTAATTAATAATCAAAATAGAACATTTGAAGAACAATAACAACAATAAAATGGATCCTTATGAAAAGTAATTAATAATCAAAATAGAACATTTGAAGAACAGTAACAACAATAAAATGGATCCTTATGAAAAGTAATTCATTATCAAAATAGAACATTTGAAGAACAATAACAACAATAAAATGGATCCTTATGAAAAGTAATTAATAATCAAAATAGAACATTTGAAGAACAGTAACAACGATAAAATGGATCCTTATGAAAAGTAATTAATTATCAAAATAGAACATTTGAAGAACAGTAACAACAATAAAATGGATCCTTATGAAAAGTAATTTATAATCAAAATAGAACATTTGAAGAACAGTAACAACAATAAAATGGATCCTTATGAAAAGTAATTAATAATCAAAATAGAACATTTGAAGAACAGTAACAACAATAAAATGGATCCTTATGAAAAGTAATTAATAATCAAAATAGAACATTTGAAGAACAGTAACAACAAGAAAATGGATCCTTATGAAAAGTAATTAATTATCAAAATAGAACATTTGAAGAACAGTAACAACAATAAAATGGATCTTTATGAAAACTAATTAATAACATTTGAAGAACAGTAACAACAATAAAATGGATCCTTATGAAAAGTAGTTAATAATCAAAATAGAACATTTGAAGAACAGTAACAACAATAAAATGGATCCTTATGAAAAGTAGTTAATAATCAAAATAAAACATTTGAAGAAGAGTAACAACAATAAAATGGATCCTTAGGAAAAGTAATTAATTATCAAAATAGAACATTTGAAGAACAGTAACAACAATAAAATGGATCTTTATGAAAAGTAATCAATAATCAAAATAGAACATTTGAAGAACAGTAACAACAATAAAATGGATCCTTATAAAAAGTAATTAATAATCAAAATAGAACATTTGAAGAACAGTAACAACAATAAAATGGATCCTTATGAAAAGTAATTAATATTCAAAATAGAACATTTGAAGAACAGTAACAACAATAAAATGGATCCTTGTGAAAAGTAATTAATAACATTTGAAGAACAGTAACAACAATAAAATGGATCCTTATGAAAAGTTATGAAAAGTAGTTAATAATCAAAATAGAACATTTGAAGAACAGTAACAACAATAAAACGCATCGTTATGAAAAGTAATTAATAATCAAAATAGAACATTTGAAGAACAGTAACAACAATAAAATGGATCCTTATGAAAAGTAATTAATAACATTTGAAGAACAGTAACAACAATAAAATAGATCCTTATGAAAAATAATTAATTATCAAAATAGAACATTTGAAGAACAGTAACAACAATAAAATGGATCCTTATGAAAAGTAATTAATAATCAAAATAGAACATTTGAAGAACAGTAACAACAATAAAATGGATCCTTATGAAAAGTAATTAATAATCAAAATAGAACATTTGAAGAACAGTAACAACAATAAAATGGATCCTTAGGAAAAGTAATTCATTATTAAAATAGAACATTTGAAGAACAGTAACAACAATAAAATGGATCCTTATGAAAAGTAGTTAATAATCAAAATAGAACATTTGAAGAACAGTAACAACAATAAAACGGGTCCTTCACATGTAACCGTTTTCATGCATTTGCAGGAGAAAGGAATACCTCGACGTCCGCAACAGTGACGTCAGC
Organism: Palaemon carinicauda; assembly: GCF_036898095.1. Classification (NCBI taxonomy): domain Eukaryota; kingdom Metazoa; phylum Arthropoda; class Malacostraca; order Decapoda; family Palaemonidae; genus Palaemon; species Palaemon carinicauda. Next base: position 287,153,011 of record NC_090725.1, read on the forward strand.
CTGGGCATCCTACCCTACTTCCACGCTTTCGGGATGGCCATGTGTCTGACGTCACTCACCCACGGAATGACCATGGTCACCCTGCACAGATTCATTCCAGAGAATTTCCTGAAAGCTATTCAGAATTACAAGGTGAGTTCGAAATAAATGAGTGACGACAGTCTGTTATAATTTACATATATGTACTTAATCCTACATGAGTGGAACTGACCTTAGGAACTGGCTATACATCAAAATAAAAAAATTAAATTTTGGAGATGATCCGGATCCGGATTTGCATTTTTCGCCAATTCAAAGACGGCATCAAAGCAAATTGACGGATTTTTACAAAACCACAGATAGGTCTTAGGTCATGGACGATCCCATTAAGTTCTGGAGATGATCCAGGTTAGCATTTTTCGTGATTTTAAAGACAACGTCAAAGCAAATTGACGGATTTCTACGAAATTTCCTCCACAGATAGATCTTAGGTCATGGACGACCCCATTCAATTTTTGAGATAACCCAGATCCGGATTCTAGGTCCGGTTTGCATTTTTTGCTATTTTAAAGACAACGTCAAAGCAAATTGACGGATTATTACGAAATTTCCCTTACAGATAGATCTTAGGTCATAGATGAACTCATTAAATTTTGGTGATGATCTGGATCCGGATTCTAGATCCAATTTGCATTTTTTGCCATTTTAAAAACAGCGTCTAAGCAGATTGACGGATTTCTGCGAAATTTCCACCACAGATTGATCTTAGGTCATGGATGACTCCATTAGATTTTGAAGGTGTTCCGGATCCGAATTCTAGATGTGGATTTGCATTTTTTGCCATTTTAAAGACAACGTCAAAGCAAATTAACATATTTCTACGAAATTTCCACCACAGATAGATCTTAGGTCATGGATGACTCCATTAGATTTTGAAGGTGATCCGGATCCGAATTCTAGATGTGGATTTGCATTTTTTTGCCATTTTAAAGACAACGTCAAAGCAAATTAACGGATTTCTACGAAATTTCCACCACAGATAGATCTTAGGTCATAGGCGAATGCTTTAAATTTTGGAGATGATCTAGATCCAGATTCTAGATGTGGATTTGCATTTTTTGCCATTTTAAAGACAACGTCAAAGCAAATTGACGGATTTTTACAAAATTGCCACCACAGATAGGTCTTAGGTCATGGACGATCCCATTGAATTCTGGAGATGATCCAGGTTTGCATTTTTCGCGATTTTAAAGACAACGTCTAAGCAGATTGACGGATTTTGACAAAATTCCCACCACAAATAGATCTTAGGTCATGGACGACCCCATTAAATTCTGGAGATGACCCGGATCCGGATTCTAGATGTGGATTTGCATTTTCGCCATTTTAAAGATAACGTCAAAGTAAATTGACAAATTTCTACGAGACTTCCACCACAGATAGATCTTGGATCATGGATGACTCCATTAGATTTTGAAGGTGATCTGGATCCGGATTCAAGATCCAGATTTACAATTTTTTGCCATTTTAAAAGCAACGTCAAGGAAATTGACGGAGTTTAACGAAATTTTCTCCTTAGATAGATCTTAGGTTATGGACGACCCCTTTAAATTTTGGAGATAATCCAGATCCGGATTCTAGATCAGGATTTGCATTTTTCGCGATTTTAAAGAGAATGTCTAAGCAGATTGACGGATTTTGACGAAATTCTCACCACAGATAGATCTTAGGTCATGGACGACCCCATTAAACTTTGGAGATGATCCGGATCTGGATTCTAGATCCAATTTGCATTTTTTGCCATTTTAAAGACAACGTCAAAGCAAATTAACGGATTTCTACGAAATTTCCACCACAGATAGATCCTAGGTCATAGACGAACGCATTAAATTTTGGAGATGATCCGGATCCGGATTCTAGATGTGGATTTGCATTTTCGCCATTTTAAAGACAACGTCAAAGCAAATTGACGGATGTCTATGAAATTTCCACTACAGATAGATCTTAGATCATGGATGACTCCATTAGATTTTGAAGGTGATCTGGATCCGGATTCTAGATCCGGATTTGCAATTTTTTGCCATTTTAAAAGCAACGTCAAGGAAATTGACGGAGTTTAACGAAATTTTAGGCCACTGATGACTCCATTAACCTTTGGCGTAGGTCAGGAATCTCGATTGCCCTTGTTTATTGGGTATTTCTTGAAGGTAGGTCTCAATTATAAGGTGAACTCTGCCGGCATCATCCTGTTCCGGTATATATTTTTCAGTACCGAGAGATTTATCTATGTACAGTCAGACACAAGAGTCCCTGGTACACCTCGCACAAAAGAAATGCACCCAGTCACACCATTACTTTTCAGCAAGTAACCAAACAGATGGTGTAGAAAAGATGACAGAGGTAGTGAGCGGAGCTAAACACAGCTAACCGCGCAGTATTGGTGTTGGCGTGTTGCTGTTATTCAATCTTGACCTGATTTGAAGGAGTCGCTGCATGTGATAGAAGCTGTGGAACAGACATAGAATTACAGTAGCAATCTCACCCTTGCCGCTTTCTGCTGTCGCCTTTATTACGGGGAAAATTAGATAAGAAATATGTATTACAGTTTAGGAAGAGAAAATGAAAGTGATTTTCAGATTTTATGTCATCAATCCTTTCTTGTGATATTTAAACAACAGATAAAGTTGAATTTTAAGACTTCCTTTTAAACGTGCATAAATTACTACATAGCGTAAGGCAGAGTCAATACATGTCTGTATTGACTCCGGTATGAGGTACGCTATAGTTTCGTAAACTTTTTTTTTTCTTTATAGTATCCCAAGCTTAATCTGAATTTTTCTTAATTTGATTGCAGATAATTCAGAGATAATCATTAATATTTGGCCTTTCCATTTTTTCAAACATTGTGTCCCGCTTGAAAATTGATCATTATAAAATATTGATTAAAAATTTCTTCTTTATAAACTATGTTTTTGTGCTTCTCACACATAAGACCCAATTCTAATCGAATACCTAATCATATTGTCTTGTGAGAGATTAGTTCGGGAGTGGTTACAAGTATAGTTTCAGTCTACTTGATAGTTCTTATGAAATATATATAGGCCTATATATATATATCCATATTGACTCATTTAGGGGTAATTTGAATGAATTACTACCAATTGTGTCATGCGGTGGGCCGGGAAATCGGGTAAAACTCGCTGGTAAGAGACTGATGTCTCGCCAGGTAAATCCTCGAACAGCTGGGTAGCGTTAGGTTCCGATTTCTTTTATGGCCTCTCGTTGCATGGTTGGTTTCGACCTGGCCTTTCATTAGAAGGGGCTAGCGTTCGATCCCAAGTATGAGGTAGAATTTTATTTCTATTTTAACACGATGTTGTGGATATATATATATATATATATATATATATATATATATATATATGTGTGTGTGTGTGTGTGTGTGTGTGTGTGTATTTACTTTAAAGCATCTTCCAATCAGCCATTGAAATAAACAATGGTGTTTAAAAAGTAAAAAAGCACCTTTTGACATTTTCTATTTCTCTCGAACGTGGGAAGAGTTTAATCTGTGTGCGTGTGTGTGTGTATATCTATCTATATATTTAGTAGTCATTTTTGACTGGTCCCGTACACTAGTTATAAAATCGTAATTATTCTCCTTTGTCCCATCCCTTATATAAAATGATACTTAGAATCACCAAACCATATTAACTGATTTATATATATATATATATATATATATATATATATATATATATATATATATATACATATATATATATATATATATATATATATATATATATATATATATATATATATATAAAAGACACATGCTCTTTATCATATAAGGGATATGTAATTGTCCCTATAGTACTTAAAGCAAGGTCATTTAAACCAATAATCTAAGATTATATTGATTCATAAGATAAGCGTTTGTCATTTATCACGAAATTAACTGTTTCTGGACTTACCAATGTTATTAATGAAAGTTTTTTTTTATCATCGCAGGTAACATTCCTACCCTTGGTACCTCCCCTAGCCATCTTCTTGGCCAAACACGACGTGGTGACCCATTTCGACCTGACGTCTGTCAGCAACATCATCTGTGGGGCGGCTCCCCTATCCAAGGACATTCAGGAAAAGCTGTCAGAGCGTGTAAGTATATATTGCCCATCACTTCATATGTGCTTAAAAATGTAGTAAATATGCCAGTTAATCCAGACGCAATTTTCATGGTTTATTGAATCAGCAAAAAGCGAAAAAAAAATGTATAACTATGTCGTTTTCTCTCCCTTCCCTTCTACATTCAAACGTTTTAATGTCTTGTTTCGAACGTTTTATGTCTCACGATTCATTCAGTTAATCCAGACGCAATTTTCATGGTTTATTGAATCAGCAAAAAGAGAGAAAAAAAAGTGTATAACTATGTCGTTTTTTCTCCCTTCCCTTCTACATTCAAACGTTTTAATGTCTCGTTTCAAAGGTGTTTCGTCTCGTTAATTAATTAGTGGCCTTGAAAAGTAGAAACGTTTGTTGCCATAATACGATTCCTCTCGAATCTGAATTATGAAGGAGTATAAAGGTTTATCTAATTTTATTTATTTACATATAAGAATTGTAATCAATATTCAAGAGCCGCAGAATTGTGAGATATTTAAAGGATATTTACTAAAAATATTAATTTTTTTTTAACTGCTTTTAACGCTTGAATGCAAGTTACCCAATTAACATTTTTAAAGATGAAGGTGATTTGGTACCTTGACTAAGTTGGTAACCATATATCAACCCCCTGTATCAAACCTTTGTATGTGCTATCATGCGCTTGATTTGGGTACTTCCAAGCACTTTCTTTGATATTTTATTAACCCCCTTTATCAAACCTTTGTATGTGCTATCATGTGCTTGCTTTGGGTGCTTCCAAGCACTTTCTTTGATATTTTATTAACCCCCTTTATCAAACCTTTGTATGTGCTATCATGTGCTTGCTTTGGGTGCTTCCAGGCACTTTCTTTGATATTTTATTAACCCCCTTTATCAAACCTTTGTATGTGCTATCATGTGCTTGCTTTGGGTGCTTCCAAGCACTTTCTTTGATATTTTATGAACCCCCTTTATCAAACCTTTGTATGTGCTATCATGTGTGCTTTGGGTGCTTCCAAGCACTTTCTTTGATATTTTATGAACCCCCTTTATCAAACCTTTGTATGTGCTATCATGTGCTTGCTTTGGGTGCTTCCAAGCACTTTCTTTGATATTTTATTAACCCCCTTTATCAAAGCTTTGTATGTGCTATCATGTGCTTGCTTTTGGTACTTCCAAGCACTTTCTTTGATATTCTATTAACCCCCTTTATCAAACCTTTGTATGTGCTATCATGTGCTTGCTTTGGGTGCTTCCAAGCACTTTCTTTGATATTTTATTAACCCCCTTTATCAAACCTTTGTATGTGCTATCATGTGCTTGCTTTGGGTGCTTCCAGGCACTTTCTTTGATATTTTATTAACCTCCTTTATCAAACCTTTGTATGTGCTATCATGTGCTTGCTTTGGGTGCTTCCAAGCACTTTCTTTGATATTTTATGAACCCCCTTTATCAAACCTTTGTATGTGCTATCATGTGCTTGCTTTGGGTGCTTCCAAGCACTTTCTTTGATATTTTATTAACCCCCTTTATCAAACCTTTGTATGTGCTATCATGTGTGCTTTGGGTGCTTCCAAGCACTTTCTTTGATATTTTATTAACCCCCTTTATCAAACCTTTGTATGTGATATCATGTGCTTGCTTTTGGTACTTCCAAGCACTTTCTTTGATATTTTATGAACCCCTTTTATCAAACCTTTGTATGTGCTATCATGTGCTTGCTTTGGGTGCTTCCAAGCACTTTCTTTGATATTTTATGAACCCCCTTTATCAAACCTTTGTATGTGCTATCATGTGCTTGCTTTGGGTGCTTCCAAGCACTTTCTTTGATATTTTAGCCTATAATCTGGCTTTTATTATTCAGTCGTTCGTTCGTTCGTTGTTATTTGCCTGAAATTTAACAATTATGCATTTTATTCAACGAGTATCCATGAAAAGGACGTTTCTGTAAGGGAAAACAACAATCCCTACTATATTTGTTCTTCACACAAAACCTCCACATCATTAATCACTTCATAAACCTACACAGAAGACGAATCAGCAACACGTCAAACCACCCTACATATATTCAGTGCCATTAACTCATCCCTGGCAAGCATTTTCTGCTGTCTGATTATCAAGTCCATTTCTTTCCAAAATATCTTACACATAATATTTATAACCTCACTAAAGGCGTTCTTCTCCCCCTCCCATTTTGAATTATGTTATTTTCATTAGTAAAATAAATTTTTGAATATACTTACCCGATAATCATGTAGCTGTCAACTCCGTTGCCCGACAGAATTCTACGGACGGGATACGCCAGCGATCGCTATACAAGAGGGGGGTGTACTCACCAGCGCCACCTGTGGCCAGGTACTGCAGTACTTCTTGTTGACACCACCTCAATTTTTCCTCGGTCCACTGGTTCTCTATGGGGAGGAAGGGTGGGTCAATTAAATCATGATTATCGGGTAAGTATATTCAAAAATTTATTTTACTAATGAAAATAACATTTTTCAATATTAATCTTACCCGATAATCATGTAGCTGATTCACACCCAGGGAGGTGGGTGAAAACCAGTGTACATGTATATCAAGAAGCTAAGTATCCCGTATTTCATATTATCAGTTATTCAAAATAACAATGAAATTATAAGTACCTGGTAAGGAAGTCGACTTGAACCATTACTCTGCCTTCAATAAGTTCGTCTTCCTTACTGAGCGCAGCGTTCCTCTTAGGAGCCTGAACAACTCTAAGGTGCTGAAGTATAAAGGGCTGCAACCCATACTAAAGGACCTCTACACAACCTCTAACCTAGGCGCTTCTCAAGAACGAATTGACCACCCGCCAAATCAACTAGGATGCGGAAGGCTTCTTAGCCTACCGTAACAACCCAAAAACAACAATAAAAGCATTCAAGAGAAAGGTTAAAAAAGGTTATGGGATTAAGGGAATGTAGTGGCTGAGCCCTCACCTACTACTGCACTCGCTGCTACGAATGGTCCCAGGGTGTAGCAGTTCTCGTAAAGAGACTGGACATCTTTGAGATAAAATGATGCAAACACTGACTTGCTCCTCCAATAGGTTGCATCCATAATACTCTGCAGAGAACGGTTCTGTTTGAAGGCCATCGAAGTAGCTACAGCTCTCACTTCGTGGGTCCTTACCTTCAGCAAAGCAAGGTCTTCATCCTTCATGTGAGAATGAGCTTCTCTAATCAGAAGCCTTATGTAATACGAAACTGCGTTTTTGGACATAGGCATCGAAGGTTTCTTGATGGCACACCATAAGGCTTCTGATTGTCCTCGTATAGGTTTTGACCTTTTAAGATAATACTTTAGAGCTCTGACAGGGCAAAGAACTCTCTCTAGCTCGTTACCCACCATGTTGGAGAGGCTAGGAATTTCGAACGATCTAGGCCAAGGACGTGAAGGAAGTTCATTTTTTGCCAAAAACCCGAGCTGTAAGGAACATGTTGCTGTTTCGGATGTGAATCCTATGTTCCTGCTGAAGGCGTGAACCTCACTAACTCTTTTGGCTGTTGCAAGGCAGACGAGGAAAAGAGTTTTGAGAGTAAGGTCTTTGAAAGAGGCTAACTGGAGAGGTTCAAATCTAGGAGACATCAGGAACCTTAAGACTACGTCTAGATTCCAGCCTGGAGTGGACAAGCGACGTTCTTTAGAGGTCTCGAAAGACTTAAGGATGTCCTGTAGATCCTTGTTGGAGGAAAGATCCAAGCCTCTGTGGCGGAAAACTGATGCCAACATACTTCTGTACCCTTTGATCGTAGGAGCCGAAAGAGATCTAACATTCCTAAGATGTAACAGGAAGTCAGCAACTTGGGTTACAGAGGTATTGGTAGAGGAAACTGCATTGGCTCTGCACCAGCTTCGGAAGACTTCCCACTTGGATTGATAGACTCTACGAGTGGAAATCCTCCTTGCTCTGGCAATCGCTCTGGCTGCCTCCTTCGAAAAGCCTCTAGCTCTAGAGAGTCTTTCGATAGTCTGAAGGCAGTCAGACGAAGAGCGTGGAGGCTTGGGTGCACCTTCTTTACGTGAGGTTGACGTAGAAGGTCCACTCTTAGAGGGAGAGTCCTGGGAACGTCGACCAGCCATTGCAGTACCTCTGTGAACCATTCTCTTGCAGGCCAAAGGGGAGCAACCAACGTCAGCCGTGTCCCTTCGTGAGAGACGAACTTCTGAATAACTCTGTTGATGATCTTGAACGGCGGGAATGCATAAAGATCGAGATGGGACCAATCCAGCAGAAAAGCATCCACGTGAACTGCTGCCGGGTCTGGAATTGGGGAACAGTACAATGGGAGCCTCTTGGTCATGGAGGTGGCGAACAGATCTATCGTTGGCTGACCCCACAAGGTCCAAAGTCTGTTGCACACGTCCTTGTGAAGGGTCCATTCTGTGGGGATGACTTGACCCTTCCTGCTGAGGCGATCTGCCGAGACATTCATATTGCCCTGAATGAATCTCGTTACCAGCTTGAGGTTTAGACTTCTTGACCAAATGAGGAGGTCCCTTGCTATCTCGTACAGCTTTCTCGAATGAGTCCCTCCCTGCTTGGAGATGTAAGCCAAGGCTGTGGTGTTGTCGGAGTTCACCTCCACCACCTTGTTTAGTAGGAGGGACTTGAAGTTCATTAAGGCCAGATGTACTGCCAACAACTCCTTGCAATTGATGTGAAGCGTTTCCTGTTCCTTGTTCCATGTCCCCGAGCATTCCTGTCCGTCCAAGGTCGCGCCCCAGCCCGAGTCTGATGCGTCCGAATAGAGATGAAGATTGGGGGTCTGAACAGCTAACGAGAGACCCTCCTTGAGAAGGATGTTGCTCTTCCACCACATGAGAGTAGTCTTCATCTCTTTGGTAACAGGAATAGAGACCGCTTCGAGCGTCATATTCTTGTCCCAGTGAGCTGCTAGATGGAATTGAAGGGGGCGGAGGTGGAGTCTCCCTAACTCGGTGAACAGGGCTAACGATGACAGGGTCCCTGTTAGACTCATCCACTGTCTCACCGAGCATCTGTTCCTCTTCAGCATGCTCAGAATGCACTCTAGGGCTTGGTTGATTCTTGGGGCCGACGGAAAAGCCCGAAAAGCTTGACTCCGAATCTCCATTCCCAGGTAAACGATGGTTTGGGAAGGAATAAGCTGGGACTTTTCTAAGTTGACCAAAAGACCCAGTTCCTTGGTCAAGTCCAAAGTCCAATTGAGACTCTCCAGACAGCGACGACTTGTGGGGGCTCTTAACAGCCAGTCGTCTAAATAAAGGGAGGCTCTGATGTCCGCCAAGTGGAGGAATTTCGCAATATTCCTCATCAGTCGCGTAAACACCATAGGTGCCGTGCTTAGGCCAAAACACAGGGCTTGGAATTGGTACACAACCTTTCCAAAAACGAATCTCAGAAAAGGTTGGGAGTCTGGATGAATGGGGACGTGAAAGTAAGCGTCTTTCAGATCCAACGAGACCATCCAGTCCTCCTGCCTGACCGCTGCTAGGACCGACTTCGTCGTCTCCATAGTGAACGTCTGCTTGGTGACATAAGCATTGAGCGCACTGACGTCCAGCACCGGTCTCCAACCTCCTGTCTTCTTGGCCACCAGAAAGAGACGGTTGTAGAAGCCCGGGGATTGATGATCCCGGACTATCACCACTGCCTCCTTCTGTAACAGGAGCGACACCTCTTGATGTAACGCTAGCCTCTTGTCCTTTTCCTTGTAGTTGGGAGAGAGGTTGATGGGAGAAGTGGTCAGAGGGGGATTGCGGCAGAATGGCATCTTGTAACCCTCCCTTAGCCACCTGACAGACTGGGCGTCTGCACCTCTTCTTTCCCAAGCTTGCCAGAAGATCTTGAGTCTGGCTCCTACAGCTGTCTGGAGAGGAGGAGAGTCAATGTTTGCCTTTCGAAGACTTGGTACCTTTCTTGGACCTGCCCCTGTGACCGTCTGGGCGGGTACCTCCTCGGCTGGGGGCTCTGCCACGAAAGGGCGGAATAAATCTGGTAGCAGGAGTATCAGCCACTGGGGAGCGGTAAGTTCTAGGAACTGAAGGAGCAACCTTAGCCTTCCGTGCTGAAGAGGCCACAAGATCATGCGTGTCCTTCTGAATAAGAGCCGCAGACAATTCCTTGATAAGATCCTCAGGAAACAGGAACTTAGAAAGAGGAGCAAAAAGTAACTGTGACCTTTGGCAAGAGGTGATACCAGTGGAAAGGAAGGAGCAAAGTTGTTCCCTTTTCTTGAGGACTCCCGATACAAACATAGAGGCAAGTTCGCCGGAACCATCGCGAATTGCTTTGTCCATACAGGACATGATCAGCATGGCCGAGTCTTTGTCAGATGGGGCAGTCTTCTTGCTCAAGGCCCCCAGGCACCAGTCGAGAAAATTAAAAATTTCAAAGGCGCGAAAGACTCCCTTCAAGAAGTGGTCCAGGTCAGAAAAGGTCCAGCAGACCTTAGAGCGTCTCATAGCCGACCTTCGTGGAGAGTCAACCAAACTTGAGAAGTCAGCCTGGGCAGAGGCAGGGACCCCCAAGCCTGGTTCCTCTCCTGTGGCATACCAAACGCCCGCCTTAGACGTCAGCTTAGGAGGTGGAAACATAAAAGACGTCTTTCCCAGCTGCTGCTTGGACTGCAACCAATCCCCTAACATTCTCAAAGCTCTCTTTGAAGATCTAGCGAAGACGAGCTTAGTGTAGGCAGACTTAACAGGTTGCATGCCTAGAGAGAACTCGGATGGAGGAGAGCGAGGGGTGGCAGAAACAAAGTGATCCGGGTAAAGTTCTCTGAACAGAGCCAGGACCTTGCGAAAGTCGATGGAGGGTGGCAATGACTTGGGTTCCTCCACGTCAGAAGAAGGATCATCCAGGTGAGCAGCTTCATCCTCAGAAACCTCATCACCTGAGGGTTGAGAAGCGAGAGGTAAAGTTAAAGCGGTCTGCTGAATGGCTGAATCCTGAAGAGCGGGTGCATGCGCACTTGCGGATTCATCCTCAAGTCTCTGTTGAAGAGGATGAGGGCTGGTAATGACAAAGTCATGAGGCTGGGATGAAGGAGGTTCTGCGGAGGTCTAAGGAGCAAGCGTGGTGAGAGGCGACTGTAGTAAAGCATGAGGCTCATGCTGCATAGACTGCGGTTCAAGTTGAATGGGAAGAGGCTCAAGCTGAGGAGAAAGTGGCAGATGCATGCGTTGAGGTGGCTGACTCATAGCATGAGGTTCCTGCCTCAAGAGTTGCGCTTGCTTCAAGGGTTGAGGTGGCTGCGCAGAGAGAGGCTCTTGTCTCACGAGTTGAGGTTCTTGAGGTGCTTGCCTCGAGAGTTGAGGTTCTCGCCTCGAGGAAAGTGGAGGTGGCTGCTGCGAGAGTTGAGGTGGCTGCTGCGAGAGTTGAGGTGGCTGCCTCAAGGATGGTAGAGGTTGTCGTACCTCAAGAGGTTGCTGCCTCGAGGATGGTTGTAATGCAAGATACTCCTGCCTCAAGGGTAGAGGAGGTTGTAAAGCATAAGGCTCCTGCCCCCATTGTTGAGGAAGTTGCTGCGTGGTAAGAGGTTCCTGCCTCAAGGAAAGTGGAGGTTGCTGCACAGCGCTGGTATCTGGCAACTCCCAACGCGGCAGCTCACGCATGGAGGTAGCCTGAGGAACCTCAACCTCATACGTCTGGCAGACTGGACTGCGCAGAGGAGGAGGAGCGCTCGCAGGAGGAGGTGTATTAACCTTCTCTGCCTGAAACTCCCGCATCAACACCGCAAGCTGCGACTGCATAGTCTGCAGCAAAGCCATCTTAGGATCAACAGAAGTTGAGGTCTGTTGAGGCATAGCTTTAACAGAAGTGGAGGTCTGCTGAGGCATCGCCTTACCTCTCTTAGGAGGCGTGCAGTCACCTGATGACTGCGGCGAGTCCGAGCTAGCCCAATGGCTACACCCTGGCTGTTGGACTCGCGCGGTCTGGACTCTACGTTTAAGAGGTCTTGAGACCTGAGTCCAGCGTTTTCTCCCAGAAAAATCTTCTGCAGACGAGGAAATTAAGGGCTCAATCGTCTGAGAGTGGAAGTGACGATCTCTATAAGATACGCCCGCAACCACTGAGGATACTACTGTGCGCCGATCAAGGCCTGCCGAACCCTTTTGCCCTTCGACATTGCTTCTCCCCTGGGCTTGGGAGCTTGCAAGAAGTCCCGGACTGGGAGGACGACTGGCACGCACAGAAGTATCCTCACGCGCAACACTGACACTGACACTAGCACTAGGCACAGCACTGGCACTACCACTTCCCACTGCACTTTTCACTTTAAGTTCCTTGACGTCTGCCAAGAGGAACTTGTGGTCACTCACTACCGACTCCACCTTATCACCTAAAGCCTGAATGGCACGTAAAACATCCGACATATCAGGCTGAGCACTAATAGTAGGTTCGGGGGTAGCCACTACAGGGGGAGGAAAAGGTTGAGGATCATGGGGGGAGGAATAAAGTAAAGAGCGAGCCGAACTCCTCCTAACTCTCTCTCTCTCTAACTTAGTGGTATACTTGAGGAATCGAATAAAATCAAGTTCCGAAAGTCCGGCACATTCCTCACATCGATCTTCCAACTGACAGGATTTTCCCCTACAGTCGGAACAAACGGTGTGAGGATCAACCGAGGCCTTCGGAAGCCGCCTAATACAAGTCCTACATCGTCTTTGGGGAGGAGCTTGAGAATGGTCGGACATCTTGAATCAGAGAACAGTCAAGGGGGATTCCAAAATAAAGCTAAAGATCGTTATACCATTAATCAAAATTAATCCAAAAGCTATCTAAGCTAAGGGAAAAGCTTCCTGTATAGCGAAAGCTGAAATCTAATAGCAATACTTCACCAAAACCGTGAACAAAGACTCCAAAATTATAAGCGTATCCATGTAGGTCTTGCCGGAAGCACGACAGAGGAAAAATTGAGGTGGTGTCAACAAGAAGTACTGCAGTACCTGGCCACAGGTGGCGCTGGTGAGTACACCCCCCTCTTGTATAGCGATCGCTGGCGTATCCCGTCCGTAGAATTCTGTCGGGCAACGGAGTTGACAGCTACATGATTATCGGGTAAGATTAATATTGAAAAATATGTTTTATTCCCCCAAACATTTTTCCGTATCTCTGAACCACCCTCAAAATACCGTTAATCGTTCTTTCATGTAAACTAACCTTTCTCAGTGACGGTTTAGTATGTGGCCTAACTTTCGAATATGGCCTACGAAATTCTATCTGTTTTAGTATGTGGCCTAACCTAACCTAACAAGCCAGGTAGACCACATACTAAACCAGAATAAAAAAGGTAGGCCACATACTAAACCAGAATAAAAAAAGGTAGGTCACGTACTAAACCAGAATAAAAAAGGTAGGCCACATACTAAACCAGAATAAAAAAGGTAGGCCACATACTAAACCAGAATAAAAAAGATAGACCACATACTAAACCAGAATAAAAAAAGGTAGGCCACATACTAAACCAGAATAAAAAAGGTACACCACATACTAAACCAGAATAAAAAAGGTACACCACATACTAAACCAGAATAAAAAAAGGTACACGACATACTAAACCAGAATAAAAAAAAAGTTACACCACATACTAAACCAGAATAAAAAAGGTAGACCACATACTAAACCAGAATAAAAAAGGTAGGCCACATACTAAACCAGAATAAAAAAGGTACACCACATACTAAACCAGAATAAAAAAAGGTAGGCCACATACTAAACCAGAATAAAAAAGGTAGGCCACATACTAAACCAGAATAAAAAAGGTAGGCCACATACTAAACCGGCACTCTTTTCTCTCCCTTCTCTTTCCACTACCTCTCCGTTGTTTTCTTATAAATTCCTAGGACATACAATACAATGCAAATAGGATATCTCAATAGCTTTGCTCTTTGTTCTTGTATGACTATTGAACATCCCACTTCCTTTTCCTACATCAGTAATACCTTCATAAGTTATAATAATGGTGATAATGGTAATAATAAGATTTATGTCAATCAGTTCTTTTATTATATCTGACAGTAGGTTTGAGAAACCTGTTGAATAAGGCAGAAGTGCCTTTGCTATGGCCCTTCAACTTGCATTTTAGTGTAATTTTTCATTGGCATGTTTATTTATACTGTTTTTCAACACGTTATTATAAAAAAGTGCTTCTTTATTCTAGCCATTTAAAACAAGAGACTTCTCAACCATTAAACATTAAATTGTTCGTCCATTTTTCTGTATACTTTTTTAATTTGATTAATTGATTATTCGTTTATTCCCAGCTTGCAGGAGTGAGTGTCAGACAAGGGTTCGGCCTGACTGAAACCACACTTGCCACTTTTAGCAGTGAAACTAATTTGCCTGGAGCCGTGGGAAAAGTGACTGCTCATTGTATGGCTAAGGTGAGTCTCTTCGTCTGGTGATCTAAATCGAATTATGTGTATTAAAGATGCTGAAGAACATTAAGATCTGCAATATTGACGGAAGGGAGTTCATGTTTCATGTAAAGGGGGTGGGCGATTTCTGGTCATTACAAGCATGGCATAATGGTAACCCGGCCGATCACGGATGGGAATTATTATTATTATTATTATTATTATTATTATTATTATTATTATTATTATTATTATTATTATTACTTGGTAATCTAATAAGATAACTATTATTATTATTATTACTTGGTAATCTAATAAAATAACTATTATTATTATTATTATTATTACTTGGTAATCTAATAAAATAACTTATTATTATTATTATTATTATTATTATTATTATTATTGTTATTATTATTATTAGTATTACTTGGTAATCTAATAAAATAACTATTATTATTATTATTATTATTATTATTATTATTATTATTATTATTATTATTATTATTACTTGGTAATCTAATAAAATAACTATTATTATTATTATTATTATTATTATTACTTGGTAATCTAATAAAATAACTATTATTATTATTATTATTATTATTATTATTATTATTACTTGGTAATCTAATAAAATAACTATTATTATTATTATTATTATTGTTATTATTATTAGTATTACTTGGTAATTTAATAAAATAACTATTATTATTATTATTATTAGTATTACTTGGTAATCTAATAAAATAACTATTATTATTATTATTATTATTATTATTATTACTTGGTAATCTAATAAAATAACTATTATTATTATTATTATTATTATTATTATTGTTATTAGTATTACTTGGTAATTTAATAAAATAACTATTATTATTATTATTATTATTATTATTATTATTATTATTACTTGGTGATCTAATAAAATAACTATTATTATTATTATTATTATTATTATTATTATTATTATTATTATTATTATTATTATTATTATTATTATTACTTGGTAATCTACAACCCTTAATAAAAAAGCAGGAGGTTATAAACCTAGGGACTCCAACAGGGAAAATAGCCCAGTAAGGAAAGGAATTTTAAGAACAGTAACAACATTAAAATAAATACTTCCGACATAACCTATAAAAACTTGATAAAACAAGAGGAAGAGGAAAGAGATACAACAGTGTGAACGAGTGTACCCTCAAGCAAGAGAACTCTAACCCAAGAAAGGGGAAGACCATGGTACAGAGGGTATGTCACTACCCAAGACTAGAGAACAATGGTTTGATTTTGGAGTGTCCTTCTCCTAGAAGAGCTGCTTACTATAGCTAAAGAGTCTCTTCTACCCTTAACAAGAGGAAAGTAGCCACTGATCAATTACAGTACAGCAGTTAACCTCTTTGGTGAAGAAAAATTTTTCGGTAATCTCAGTATTGCCAGATGTATGAGGACAGAGGAGAGTCTGTAAAGAATAGGCCAGACTATTTAGCGTATGTGTAGGCAAAGGGAAAATGAACCGTAAACAGAAATAAAGATCCAATGTAGTACTGTCTGGCCAGTCAAAGGACACCATAACTCTCTAGCGGTAGTGGAATGATCTTCCTAATCGGGTGGTTGAATCAGTAGAACTTCAAAAGTTCAAAGTTGGAGCAAATGCTTTTTTGTTGACCAGGCGGACATGAGTCTTTTAATGGTTTATTTATGACATATTTATTTTTGATGTTGTTAATAGTTTATATATGACATGTCTGTTTTGACGTTGTTTCTCATTTTAGAATGATTTATTGTTAATTTGTTCTCTTCATTTATTTATTTCCTTATTTCCTTTCCTCACTGGGCTATTTTTCCCTGTTGGAGCCCCTGGGCTTATAGCATCTTGCTTTTCCAACTAGGGTTGTAGCTTGGATAGTAATAATAATAATAATAATAATAATATTGGGAAATTAGTAGGTCTATAAACAGATTCTATACCATGGTCTTCCACTGTCTTGGGTTAGAGTTCTCTTGCTTGAGGGTACACTCAGGCACATTATTTTATCTTATTTCTGTTCCTCTTGTTTTGTTGACGTTTTTATTGTTTTATTAGAAATATTTTATGTTATTGTTCTTAAGATATTTAATTTCCCTTGTTTCCTTTCCTCACTTGGCTATTTTCCCTGTTGGAGCCCCTGGGCTTATAGCATCCTGCTTTTCCAACTAGGGTTGTAGCTTAGCAAATAATAATAATAATAATAATAATAATAATAATAATAATAGCAACAGCTGATAAGTACAGTCTTGTTAATGCATTTTATAAGATCAGTCGATCAATAAAAAGGTCATTTGCCAAAACTGCTGCATGCAGAACACCAGACATAGTAGGTCAATGCAATATTTACATCAACCCTGGTGCCTCAATGCTAGAATAATTAGGAAAATATCAAGTGTATTGGGTACCTTCCATCGTCAGTTTTACTTGGATTATGGATAATGACAGTGCTAGAATTATCGTGAAAGAGTTAACTCTTTCATCACTTACATTGCCATCTTTAAAAACTGGAAAAAAATATAAATTCAGTGAATTGTTTATTTGTTTTAAGGTAAGTACACTAACTGTATTTGATTTTACTTTATTTTGATTTAAACACTTTTATTGTTACCAGGACTCTAATCTTTAGGTATAAAAAGCAATGAAACTTTACACTTCCAGCTCTTAGCAATGGTCCTAGATTTATGGTGGTTATTCCTTTTAATCATGAAATGTTATACAATATATAAACATTTAGGCTAAGACATGGCCTCAACCAGATAAAAATTTAGTGAAGAGATCAGTTAAGAACATAATTAACAACATAAGCTAGCAATGATCTTAGAATTATGGTTGTGGTTCCTGTTAATCATGAAATATCATACAATATATAAATATTTAAGCTAAGACATGACCTCAACCAGGTAAACATTTAGTAAAGACATCAGTTAAGAACATTAGTAAAAGCATAAGTAAGAAGTTTCCTTGAATTGATTATCTGCATTTCTGCTACAAATCCTCTCTGAAGCCAGAGAGCTTCAAATCAATCAATCAGTCAATCCTCTCTCAAGCTCGTAATGAGGATGGCAGATACATCCTCACAGAAAGTCTTTGAGGATATGTTTATGATGCCAGTAACATTTTCAAGTTCTTGTTGGAAGCTGGCGTTTTTACCCGTTTTTAAATATTGTATATTAGATTTTAAATGTTTCACTGTAAAATTATTTATTCTTTCCTTCTTTTTATCTCGAGTTATTGATTGTTTAATGAAAATGCTTCAATCGGCACCAATGACCGTTGATGTTATGATACTAGAAAATTGCCAGTCATTCATTCATTCATTTTGCAACAGAGGTATGTCATGAAAATATGGAAATAAGCTCTGATATGTTTTTCAATTATTCCAGATTGTTGATATGGAAACAGGAGATTCCCTCGGTCCCGGAAAGGATGGAGAAATATGTGTCAAAGGTCCCATCGTAATGAAGGTACTGTAAATGTGTCTTACATGTTTTAACAATAAGTTTTTCTTTCAGTAGTACAGTGGGCTTCGTTAATTTCGGTACACTTCACGGGAAGTTAAGGAAACGTCTGTCAGTTGCACATTGTTGTAGATACAGTAATGTTGTGTTTAGCTAAAGAGAAGCTGCTGGCAACGCTCCTTGTAAAAGAAAGTCGTTGATCTTGTAAATATGCGATCGAAAGGATTGCTATTGATTTTACGAAGTCCTGTTAAGCAACTTGTATTATTTTTCTATACAGCACTTCGTAAAATTAATAACAATGCTTTTGATCACATGTTTAAGCGTTGCGAACAATTTCTGTTTTGCTAAACACAAGGTTACTAATAAGTGCTCTTTTGCCAAACACAGCAAATTTTTATAAGTACTCGCCACACACGATATATGCGGGGGCACAAAATTATTTTGGAGAGGACACATTATAGGTATTGATCACTTTTAAAAACATACTCTGAGCTGCGTGCGAGAGTGAAAGAGTGGGGAGATGGCGATCTTAAGGCTGGAAATCTCTATATATCTCTGCAACCCTAGGGTTGCCTGATATAAGAGACTTAGCTGCTTCCAGAATGTTCCAGGAGAGCGAGTTCTGGAAGCGTGAGGGCTGGGCTAAGGCGTCAGAGTTACCAAGTATTACTCTCTCAAACGTGTATTCACGCAACGCCAGACAGATCTCTCAGTCAGTTAGCTCTGCCCACCCTTTGTCCCCTAAATAAGAAAAAGATAATATCCTATCACTAGGTTTTTCGCGAATTTTCCAAAGCACGTGGCACCTAAAACAATTGCGTACTTTCTCTCAAACATGACGCAATACCTCATAAAAGTATAAAAGAACAGTACATAAGCCCTTGTTCATATTTCATATGGTCACATGACACACTCAAACATATTTCGTAAGACTTTGTAACATAAATGCGTGCATAAATACGTGGAATGAAAAGTTAATTCTTGAAAATAACGTAAATTTACATATACCAGCTTGAATAAAGAATACTGTACAATGAAAATAACGATGAAGAACTTACATAATTTATATAACATACTTAAATCTACACGAGAGGAACTCATTTTACGGGCTGGCTATTCATCTCTCCAATCCACAAATGAAATATATAAATAAATCATTAATAAACTAATGTATTTACTCTACACTAGACCAGCTTTGTAAGAATATATATATATATATATATATATATATATATATATATATATATATATATATATATATATATATATATATATATATATATATATATATATATATATATGAAGTTTCTTACAAAAGTTATTGGATATACAGTACCTGTTTCCAGGTTCACCTTGTTTTGCCTAATAACCTATCTGATGTTTAAATTCTCTCTCTCTCTCTCTCTCTCTCTCTCTCTCTCTCTCTCTCTCTCTCTCTCTCTCTCTCTCTCTCTCTCTCTCTCTCTCTCTCTCTCATTATTTAAACATTATTGCTATTTATTTCATACAAATCCTATTTTTTTTTCAGGGTTACCTAAATAACGAAGCTGCCACAAAAGCCATGATTGACGAGAGCGGATGGCTACACACGGGAGACATCGGACACTATGATGAAAAGGGCATTTTCTTCATCGTAGATCGTATCAAGGAACTTATTAAGTACAAAGGATTTCAGGTAATGATGTTCAAAGAGCAATTTCGAGTACATTCCACTCTGCTTTCCCTGGTTTACTCCTAAGTTCTCTGAACATGTTGAGTTAAATTTTGATTTTGAACTTTTAACATTCTATACAATCATGTTTTTAATGACTGGTAAATGTATGACCAAAAGTTCAATCCCATTCATGTTGAGTATATTTTTGATTTTGAACTTTTAACATTCTATACACTCATGTTTTTAATGACTGGTAAATGTATGAACAAAAGTTCAATCCCATTCATGTTGATTTAATTTTGATTTTGAACTTTTAACATTCTATACAATCATGTTTTTAATGACTGGTAAATGTATGACCAAAAGTTCAATCCCATTCATGTTGATTTAATTTTGATTTTGAACTTTTAACATGCTATACAATCATGTTTTTAATGACTGGTAAATGTATGGCCAAAAGTTCAATCCCATTCATGTTGAGTATAATTTTGATTTTGAACTTAAACATTCTATACAATCATGTTTTTAATGACTGGTAAATGTATGACCAAAAGTTCAATCCCATTCATGTTGAGTATAATTTTTGATTTTGAACTTAAACATTCTATACAATCATGTTTTTAATGACTGGTAAATGTATGACCAAAATTTCAATCCCATTCATGTTGAGTATAATTTTGATTTTGAACTTTTAACATTCTATATAATCCTGTTTTTAATGACTGGTAAATGTATGACCAAAAGTTCAATCCCATTCATGTTGAGTATATTTTTTATTTTGAACTTAAACATTCTATACAATCATGTTTTTAATGACTGGTAAATGTATGACCAAAAGTTCAATCCCATTCTTGTTGAGTATAATTTTTTATTTTGAACTTAAACATTCTATATAATCATGTTTTTAATGACTGGTAAATGTATGACCAAAATTTCAATCCCATTCATGTTGAGTATAATTTTGATTTTGAACTTTTAACATTCTATATAATCCTGTTTTTAATGACTGGTAAATGTATGACCAAAAGTTCAATCCCATTCATGTTGAGTATATTTTTTATTTTGAACTTAAACATTCTATATAATCATGTTTTTAATGACTGGTAAATGTATGACCAAAAGTTCAATCCCATTCATGTTGAGTATAATTTTGATTTTGAACTTTAACATTATACAATCATGTTTTTAATGACTGGTAAATGTATGACCAAAAGTTCAATTCCATTCATGTTGAGTATAATTTTGATTTTGAACTTTAACATTATACAATCATGTTTTTAATGACTGGTAAATGTATGACCAAAAGTTCAATCCCATTCATGTTGAGTATAATTTTTTATTTTGAACTTTTAACATTATACAATCATGTTTTTAATGACTGGTAAATGTATGACCAAAAGTTCAATCCCATTCATGTTGAGTATAATTTTTTATTTTGAACTTTTAACATTATACAATCATGTTTTTAATGACTGGTAAATGTATGACCAAAAGTTCAATCCCATTCATGTTGAGTATAATTTTGATTTTGAACTTTTAACATTCTATACACTCATGTTTTTAATGACTGGTAAATGTATGACCAAAAGTTCAATCCCATTCATGTTGAGTATAATTTTGATTTTGAACTTTTAACATTCTATACAATCATGTTTTTAATGACTGGTAAATGTATGACCAAAAGTTCAATCCCATTCATGTTGAGTATAATTTTGATTTTGAACTTTTAACATTCGATACAATCATGTTTTTAATGACTGGTAAATGTATGACCAAAAGTTCAATCCCATTCATGTTGAGTATATTGTTTATTTTGAACTTTTAACATTCTATACAATCATTTTTTTAATGACTGGTAAATGTATGACCAAAAGTTCAATCCCATTCATGTTGAGTATAATTTTTGATTTTGAACTTTTAACATTCAATACAATCATGTTTTTAATGACTGGTAAATGTATGACTAAAAGTTCAATCCCATTCATGTTGAGTATAATTTTGATTTTGAACTTAAACATTCTATACAATCATGTTTTTAATGACTGGTAAATGTATGACCAAAAGTTCAATCCCATTCATGTTGAGTATAATTTTGATTTTGAACTTTTAACATTCTATACAACCATGTTTTTAATGACTGGTAAATGTATGGCCAAAAGTTCAATCCCATTCAATTTGAGTATAATTTTTGATTTTGAACTTTTAACATTCGATACAATCATGTTTTTAATGACTGGTAAATGTATGACCAAAAGTTCAATCCCATTCATGTTGAGTATATTGTTTATTTTGAACTTTTAACATTCTATACAATCATTTTTTTAATGACTGGTAAATGTATGACCAAAAGTTCAATCCCATTCATGTTGAGTATAATTTTTGATTTTGAACTTTTAACATTCGATACAATCATGTTTTTAATGACTGGTAAATGTATGACCAAAAGTTCAATCCCATTCAATTTGAGTATAATTTTGATTTTGAACTTTTAACATTCTATACAATCATGTTTTTAATGACTGGTAAATGTGTGACCAAAAGTTCAATCCCATTCATGTTGAGTATATTTTTGATTTTGAACTTTTACCATTCTATACAATCATGTTTTTAATGACTGGTAAATGTATGACCAAAATTTCAATCCCATTCATGTTGAGTATTTTTTTGATTTTGAACTTGAACATTCTATACAATCATGTTTTTAATGACTGGTAAATGTATGACCAAAAGTTCAATCCCATTCATGTTGAGTATATTTTTGATTTTGAACTTTTAACATTCTATACAATCATGTTTTTAATGACTGGTAAATGTATGACCAAAAGTTCAATCCCATTCATGTTGAGTATAATTTTTGATTTTGAACTTTTAACATTCAATACAATCATGTTTTTAATGACTGGTAAATGTATGACTAAAAGTTCAAGCCCATTCATGTTGAGTATATTTTTGATTTTGAACTTTTAACATTCTATACAATCATGTTTTTAATGACTGGTAAATGTATGACCAAAAGTTCAGTCCCATTTTCCCTTCCCGGTGACTTTTATCTCGAAGATTTCATGACTATGCAATATATTTCCTCGGAAGAATTATATATATTTTTCTTGATTTATCCGTAAACAAAATGATGGATAACTCTGCTAAGCCTGATAAACTCCTTGTTTGATATAAGGCGTGTGTAGCGCTGGGTTCATTGTAAAAAATCAATAGTATTGAGGTATTTGATAAACTCCTTGTTTGATATAAGGGGTCCTTGTTTGATATAAGGCGTGTAGCGCAGGGTTCATTGTAAGAATCAGTAGTATTTAGGTATTTGATAAACTCCTTGTTTGATATGAGGCGGGTAGCGCAGGGTTCATTGTAAAAATCAATAGTATTTAGGTATTTGATAAACTCCTTGTTTGATATAATGCGTGTAGCACAGGGTTCATTGTCAATAAACTCCTTGTTGGATATAATGCGTGTAGCACAGGGTTCATTGTAAAAACAATAGTATTTAGGCATTTGATAAACTCCTTGTTTGATATAAGGCGTGTAGCACAGGGTTCATTGTAAAAATCAATAGTATTTAGGCATTTGATAAACTCCTTGTTTGATATAAGGCGTGTAGCACAGGGTTCATTGTAAAAATCAATAGTATTTAGGTATTTGATAAACTCCTTGTTTGATATAAGGCGTGTAGCACAGGGTTCATTGTAAAAATCAATAGTATTTAGGCATTTGATAAACTCCTTGTTTGATATAAGGCGTGT